>NC_140998.1:33935663-34383163 GCF_052327205.1 Somniosus microcephalus | reverse complement strand
AGACAGACAGACAGATAGAGAGAGACAGATAGACAGACAGGCAGATAGAGAGACAGACAGACAAATAGAGAGACAGATAGACAGACAGGCAGATAGAGAGACAGACAGGAAGATAGAGAGACAGTCAGACAGAGAGGCAGAAAACAAGAAGCGCCCATCCTTACAAACATTATCGACTGACTGGCCTGACTGGGTTAAAGAGGGTTAAACTAGGACCATGCTGGAATACAGTGTAAGGTTTAGCCCTGGCTGCTTATTCATGTTTTATTCGGAATTAGTGAGATGTAATAGTATGGAGCTTTCACACCATCAATTTTACTTTAATTACCAAGATCTCTGTAAGGAAATGTCACAATGCACAGACATTTGTGCAGAAAAGATTACCACCAGGTCCTGCCAAGTCCTTGCATAGCTGCGCTGGCAGATAGGATTCATATTCAAATCTGCTACAGCTGTCGCCTGTGCCCAGCAGAGCCCCCTCGGATCACAAGTGACCCATTTCCCGTCTCCCCCCCCCCCCCCACCCCTTCTGTGTCGTATCCTCTCTATCCCCCAGAGGTTACTAATCCTGCCTTCTCTGCTCACGCTGACAGCAGGGAAGGAGTTAGCAAGATTAGACTTCCTTAATAATGCAGGAATATTATCAATTATATAAAAAAAAATGGAAGGCTTGCCTTTTGAAGATTGGAATCTGCCTGCAAATACTTGCAAGGATTGGCTGGCCTTAACCTTAGCAAGTATCTCAGTGGAGGTGCTGGACTTTCTCGTGGTCTGGTTGCCAGGCTGTAATTAAAGTACAGGGACTGTCAAAATAGAAAACAATTCTGGACACGACACGCATTTCATGATTGACCATATTGTACAAGTCAGAGGTTGGATGCATATTCCACCATCGGGATCACCAGAGATCAGACACGCCCCCTCCACAAAGTTGTCAGCAATAGGGCAGCAGGAAGAAAATTTGCCATTTTCATTTTAATTTAACAACAGGTTTTGAAGGTATACTCCAGGCCTGGCACCGAGCTATTCTCTGCCCCTTGTTCCTCTCCCAAGCCACATTGTAGAAAAATGATGTGCCTTAACATTACACAGAACCTGAAGTCATCGTGACTGCCAATAATACGGAATCCACCCTGTTTACGCTGCAGAATTCCAGAGCACTGGCTGCAGCAGGTAAACAGGCTTCCATGCAGAATCTTGTGTGCGCGCTAGCCACTTTCTCTTTAAAAGGTCCCATGCATATGATGCAAGTTGGCCCAAATTCTGACATCCGCAAAGGGCTCGAAAACAGCTCAGTTCAGATTTCTTCTGTTCAGAAATAAGCATTGATGTTTATTCCCGCAGTCCATGTCAGGCCACGCTGTGGTAACAGTCATCACTCTCCATTGCTTTTATTGGCCTCTGCTTAGCATCTTAAAAAATGGGCTTCATTCAGAGGAGATAGGCTAGAGGTTTCTGAAAGAGGCTGGCACTTGGGTGTCTGTGTAAGGCACTACAGTTGGGCATAGCGTTGAAGGTTTCACTTGAATTGCCTTTGCATATTTGACCGATGCCTCTTTCAAGGTATCATGGAATCATACAGCACAGAAGGAGGCCATTCATCCCATTGTTCTTGTGCTGGCTCTTTGTCAGAGCGCTCCAATTAGTCCCATTCCCCTGCTCTTTCCCCATAGCCCTGCAAATGTTTCCCCTTTCAAGTGTGTATCCAATTCCCTTTTGCTTCCACCACCTTTTCAGATGATAACAACTCGCTACATAAAAAAATTCTCCTCCTCTCTCCCCTGGTTCTTTTGCCAATTATCTTAAATCTGTGTCCTCTGGTTACTGGCCCTCTTTCCAGTGGAAACAGTTTCTCCCTGTACAATCTGTCAAACCTCTTCATAATTGATGGCAGCTAGTATTAACCTCCACAACCGCACTAAATAGCTGGAGTGCCCCACTTTATATTTCTACCTCCTTATAGTCCTTGGCCATGAAGGGGGTCATAGCATATTTGGATAAAGCACTGCCCCTCAGAATAAGATGATCCGGAACTGGACCCACACCGTTCCCACAGAAAGTGTTGGAGACTCAACAGGGCCATCTGTGGGATCCAGCAAGCAAAGGAAGGCTACTGTCAGGCAGGGGCAGGTGAGAAAATAGAAAGTGCTTCACTTCCCCATCGATGTCACCTCTCACCTTTAAAGTGTCAGTCCCTGCTTTAAAAAATAAGGACATCTCATGCAGGTCTAACAAGTACATGGAAACAGCAAGAAACAGGAGGCAGTGAGAACTGCCGCTTTTAGACTTGTGACTAAATGTTACCATTCTGAGCCCGAACAGCTCTGTACAGCTGTTTATGAGAGCTTTAACATGGCACCTCAAAGAGTTTATCAAAGCCGGTGCTAGAAACAAATGCATTTTTAAATTGCAGACTTAATGTAAGTGGCGTGCCTCTGCTCCTCTCCGTCACATTCTGTTGGCTTGTGTGCATTATTGTTAACCAATCATTTAACAATATGCAAATGTTAAACAGACGCTATTTGCGTATCTCCGAGAAAAAAAAACGAGGCTTATAAATAGAGACTTCACCTGGCATCTTCCTGGGATGCAGCAGCAATGCCAAGTGGTATCTCCGGCAGTGAATGAGTTAAGGGGCCTCTCGAATCCAAGCCTTTCTTTATTCCTGATTGTCCCGTATAGATCAAACTGGAATTCGCCAGGCGAGTCCTGGCTCAGGCCTTGCTACACGGCACCCAGACACATGGAATCCAACACCAGCTTTCCAAACCACAGATTTCTATTTATTTTGAAGGGAACCCAGCCCTAGTTATAATTATAGGTGATCTGAAAGGCCTCCTAGTATTGTGGCCAGCTTTCTGTGTCTGACTATGCAAGGCTGGTAGCAGAAAATTACATGTGGACTATCTTTTTGAAAGAAAAGGAGACTGCCAACCGTATTTTGAAAGAAATGTTATACTTCAACAGTTGCTTTACTCGTGGGATCTTTGGCCAAGTTGCCAAATCGTGCGGTGCGGAACGACAGCGATGCTCAGCCTCCAGCACTGGACACCCGAACCAGCAGAGCTCCAGCTCTTGCACGGGGTTGTTGGTTCGATGACATCACTGCGAGCTAACTGCTTATCTTCTGGAGCTGAGCTGTCTCACAAAAAACTTGGGCTCATCTATAAAATGCGCTAACACCACAATAACGTTTCAGAGCCACAGAACTAAAGTTTAATGAGACAACTCTGTGCTGTCTCTGTGGTCCAATCTGAATTAAAATGGTATGAGAAGACACTCCTGTCATAAATTAATCATTGACTGTCATGCGAGCTATATATTATATATATGTATGTACATAGAGAGAGAGAGGTTATGTTATGCCTTTGCCCATACAACATCAGGCACTAAAGTGACTTATTAATATCTTATTAGTTTAAAGGTGAGTGAATAAGCAATATTTGACAACCAATGAGGCAATCCTATAATTATTGAGGAAAAGGAGTGTGAGTGTGCAGGCACTTATGGGTGTGTGAATGCATATGCACATGTGTGTGTGTGCCTGTATGGGTGTGTATGTGCACTAAAAATCAGAGATACAGTAAGGATCTGCCCTTGCTTCAGCTCATCCGCTGCTGAAACCCTCATCCATGCCTTTGTTACCTCTAGACTTGATTATTCCAATGCACTCCTGGCCGGCCTCCCACATTCTACCCTACGTAAACTTGAGGTGATCCAAAACTCAGCTACCCGTGTCCTAACCCGCACCAAGTCCCATTCGCCCATCTCCCCTGTGCTCGTTGACCTACATTGGCTCCCGATTAAGCAACGCCTCGATTTCAAAATTCTCATCCTTGTTTTCAAATCCCTCCATGGCCTCGCCCCTCCCTATCTCTGTAACCTCCTTCAGCCCCACAACCCCCACAAGATACCTGCGCTCCTCTAATTCTGCCCTCTTGAACATCCCTGATTATAATTGCTCAACCATTGGTGGCCGTGTCTTCTGTTGCCTAGGCCCTAAGCTCTGGAAATCCCTGCCTAAACTTCTCCGCCTCGCTACCTCTCTTTCCTCCTTTAAGATGCTCCTTAAAATCTACCTCTTTGACCAAGCTTTTGGCCACCTGCCCTAATTTATCCTTATGTGGCTCGGTGTCAAATTTTTTGTTTTAAAATACTCCTGTGAAGCGCCTTGGGACGTTTTACTACGTTAAAGGCGCTATATAAATACAAGTTGTTGTTGTTGTTGGATAAGCTATCATAGTTGGGGTAAAGAATGAGGTGACAGCCAGTCTGAAAGTGCTCTGCCTTGTCCATCTTCAGTGAGCCAATGATTTGCAGATCCTGGACTCTATCTTCCCGGCACTAAATTAATCTTTCATGAATGTACCCATTCCGTTAGGAGTAGTCTTTTTGCTGCGAACTATGTATGAGACACAGCGTTTGAAGCTGCGGCGTTTATTGTCATGCTGGATGGAAGCATCACATTCCAGCTCAAGGGTTGGAGGGACTGGCACAGTCCAACGTCGGCGGGCCAGCTCGGGATTCGCTTCCTGCCAGGCAGCCGTGGCACGGGCTTCAATGAGGGCAGTGTGGGCCAGACTGTCCCAGCCTCCTGGCAGCAGAAAGGATGAGGTGCTAGCAAGTTTATGACCTACCGGGAAGAAAGAAACAAAAAACGCAACAAAAGAAATAAATCGCAGAAAAAAAAACCCAGAGGGGGCGGACTTAATAATGGAACAGGAAATGGAAAAGCAATGATAAGGTTTTAAAGGGACTGCTGTTTATGGAGGAAGAATGAGAAGTAATGTACGCCATTTCAGCCATGATGGCGTCACACAGATATGTTAAGAACATAAGAACATAAGAAATAGAAGCAGGAGTAGGCCATTCGGCCCCTCGAGCCTGCTCCGCCATTCAATAAAAACATGGCTGATCTGATCTTGGCCTCAACTCCATTTCCCTGCCCGCTCCCCATAACCCTTGACTCCCTTATCGTTCAAAAATCTGTCTATCTCCACCTTGAATACATTCAATGACCCCGCCTCCACAGCTCTCTTGGGGTAGAGAATTCCAAAGATTCACGACCCTCGGAGAGAAGAAATTCCTCCTCATCTCCGTCTTAAATGGGCGACCCCTTATTCTGAAACTATGCCCCCTAGTTCCAGATTCCCCGATGGGGAAGATTTCCTCCGTTTTAAACGTGCTTACAGTTTTGCTAGAAAAAGGCAATCGAGGAAAGCTTCCCCAAAGAAAGAAAAATTTGCATTTATATAGCGCCACTCATGAGCTCAGGACGTCCCAAAGCGCTTTACAGCCAATGAAGCACTTTTGAAGTGTAGTCGCTGTTATAATGTAGGAAATGAGGCACGGTTTGTGGCATCGGGACGTGAGTTTGTAAACAAATGGGGAAAAAAGGGTTTGTTAATGAAGAGATTGCAGCTTTAGTGAAATCAGAAGAACAACACGACATCCAGAACTTATTTCAGATCATTAGGTCTATTTGGATTGTTACCCATCTTGGACCCTATTCAGTTCCATTAGCATTCTGCATTTTAGGATGCTTGTAGAATTCCACTGAATCTGCCAGTCACAAAGATTTCCCTGAAAATCTTCAGATCTGGACTCTTACAGAAGCGGAATATTACGGGTACGGTAATAACAGGAACATGGCTATCTCTCTGTGTCCCTGGACTGGAAAAGGGGAACTAATGGTTTGGGGTTTCCTTTCCTGTTGAGTATCTGTTTGCTCCCACAGGGAAGTGCTTATGTGTGGATGCTGAGTGAGGACAGGACCTGGTTTGGTTGCGATCGTCTCCATGGTCAAATAGCCCAGCAACATAGGAACAGGAGTAGGCCATTCAGCCCCTCGAGCCTGTTCCTCCATTCAATGAGATCCTGGCTGATCCGTGACCTAACTCCATATACCTGCCTTTGGCCCATATCCCTTAATACCTTTGGTTAACAAAAAACTATCAACCTCCCATTTAAAATTAACAATTGATCTAGCATCAGTTGCCATTTACGGAAGAGAGTTCCAAACTTCTACCACCCTTTGTGTGTAGAAGTGTTTCCTAATTTCACTCCTGAAAGGCCTGGCTAATTTTTAGACTATGTCCCCTAGTCCTAGAATCCCCAACCAGCGGAAATAGTTTCTCTCTATCTACTCTATCTATCCCCCTTAATATCTTGAAAACTTCAATCAGATCACCCCTTAACCTTCTAAATTCTCAGGAATACAACCCTAATTTGTGTAATCTCTCCTCGTAACTTAACCCTTGAAGTCCGGGTATCATTCTGGTAAACCTACGCTGCACTCCCCCCAAGGCCAATATATCCTTCCTAAGGTGTGGTGCCCAGAACTGCTCACAGTACTCCAGGTGTGGTCTAACCAGGGTTTTGTATGACTGCAGCATAATTTCTGCCCCTTGTATTCTAGTCCTCCAGATATAAAGGCCAGCATTCTATTAGCCTTTTTGATTATTTTCTGTACCTGTTCATGGCATTTTAATAATCTATGTATTTGGACTCCCAGGTCTCTTTGGACCTGCACGGTTATTAGCTTTTCACCATTTAGAAAGTACCCTGTTCTCTCCTTTTTAAGTCCAACATGGATGACCTCACATTTGCTTACATTGAAAGCCATTTGCCACAGTTTTGCCCATTCACTTATTCTATCAATATCCCTTTGTAATTTTATGCTTCATCTACGCTGCCTACAATGGGGTAAAGTTTCTGGGGAACAGAGCCAATGGTGAGCAGCACCAATGGTGAGCCTCGCGTACAACTGGCGGCTTGTTGGAAAATCACGGGTGAAGAATGGTAAATACGACTGGCGAGCTGTCAGTCCCCTTGAAACCACATCCCAGCAAAAATCAACACGTTCAGGAAATAATTTGGGGGGAGTGGTTGCGGGGGGTGGGGGGGGGGGTGGAAATGGTTAAAAGATAAACTGTGGTGCATTCATTGGCAACAGTTATACCCAGCCCTGTGGTTCTATGGTCATCAGACTAGCTTTCTTGCCCTATCTGCCGCAGGTTGTCTTGGGAAGGGCATGGCTCATTTATGCGGTGTCTCAAGGCAGGAGAAAATAAATGATCATAGACCTCAAGCAAAGGACCTGCAAGCTGCCATACAAAGCAAATTGGTAGAAGGACAATAGTCAGGGAGCCTTCCACTCATTTTGATAGAGGTGTTCAAGATCATGAATGGTTTTGATAGAGTAAATAAGGAAAAACTGTTCCCAGTGACAGAAAGGTCGGTAACCAGAGGACACAGACTTAAGGTGATTGGCAGAAGAACCAAAGGCGACATGAGGAAACATTTTTTTTACACAGCGAGTCATCGCGATCTGGAATGCACTGCCTGAAAGGGTGGTGGAAGCAGATTGAATAGTAACATTCAATGGGGAAAGAGCAGGGGAGTAGGATTAATTGCATAGCTCTACCAAAGAGCTGGCACAGGCACGGCGGGCCGAATGGCCTCCTTCTGTGCTGTATCAATCTATGATTCTGTGATCCTATACTCAGGCAGAAGTGAGGAGGTGAGGTCACGCTGCTTCAGGCATAAAGGGGATTGGAGAAGTAATTTTACACATGGCATCACAGACCTCCTGCATATTCATGGCATGACACCAATTTTTTAAAATAAGTCCTCATTATGGGAAGCCGATTGAAGAGCCACATGTGTGCAATTAATTGGACCCAGGACAGTTCGAAAGCCTGCTATTTGGTAGACATCCTGTCTGACCTGCTGTTGTTGCTGCACTGACCCAAGAAACCAGATATCAGGACATGCTGACCTGACGAGAGCATCTGTCACCTGAGACCTGTGACACAACATGGGTGCTTGGATTATGCCAAGAACCCACCGCCCCCCGCCCACCCCACCCCCCTCCGCCAGCATTCGAAATGAACCTGCGGCAAAGCAAATTAATTCTGGTGTAACCTTTCTGTGGACAGACCGTGCATGACTTCTAGCAGTGCTGCCCTCGGGAGTCCCCTTGAGTTTGTCACACAGGTCCAGCGCTGTGAGCTTATTGAGTATACGCCGCCTGTTGACCAGGGCTTCTGTCAAGTTCTGGATAGTCGTCCTAGGACAGGGCCCCCTCTTGGGTGTTGGTGTGATGGGGAAGGGAGACAGCAGCTAACGACATCTCTCGTTTGACGGAGATTAAGGAATGAAGTGCGAATCAATAACAATGCAATCGAGCAATTATACACTGTTTGTGGACAAATTACAGGTGGCCATTTACATTTTAAACAATGTTTAGTGACCCCGCACAGAAAATTCCGAAATATGTGGGAGCACATCTCGAACTGAACTCCTAATAGCAGTCTTCAGCAAAACAGCCCAGCAGTCGGGCATTGCATCTGCAATTCCCGCAAGAAGACAAAAATGATGCTGCAAACGCTCTTTGCGAGAGAAGTTGCTGAAGATTTGAAGAAAAGCTCGATGCGCAACAGAAAAAAAAAAGTGCTGTGATTTGGGGCTTTGGAGTCCCTGAACTGTTTGCCAGTGTCGAGCAACATGAAATTTGAAAGAAAATAGATTTTTTTTTTGCCGGGGATTAATTAGTCATAATAATTGTAGTCGACTAGGGCTGCAGTCGATTATGGCTTATTACCCAACTAATCATGGTGTCTTTGCTTCTCCATATTCTGGCTGTCAGCAGCAGGTCTTTGGGCTATCTTCCACACAGTTAAAATTCACTCATCAGAAGACATTCAGCCAGCTTTTTTTTTTTTATTTTCTCCCCTCAGATCTAAAAGATCAGTCCTCCTGGGCTACACGCACACACGCACAGCCTGATGCACATTTCCCATCCTGGGCCCTCACAAGCCGTGAGAGCTAACTTAATAAATGAACTCGTTCCCCCTTGCCTGGGAGCAAGTGCAGATTAATATCTGCCTACCTTGTTACTTAATTCATTATGGAATAGCAGTTAATTTGATTTGATATTATTTTAATAAAATTCTGTAATATATTAGATTGTTTCAGGCTATCAAAATAATTTTCCAATTATTACGGTCGCTCAAGCAAGTCTTTTTCACAGCGGCAGTTGGTCTGGCTCAGAATACATTAGTGGCAACAGCTTCATACTGGTCAGAGGAGTGAGGAAAAAAAAAATAATATGCATGATTACACCAGAAATGTTATTGCCTATAATGTGCACCCATAGCATGCAACAGACGCCCAGGATACTGATGTTTCCCCCGCGAAGCAACAAATGTATGCAATTAGGTTCCTTGGTAAAAGAGCAAGAATTACAGTCGTTGGAGGTTAATTAACTCTTTCGCTGCTGAGCGACTGGTACAATGGTTTGCTGGTTTTGCCAGATCTGGCGGCCTGCTCTTATTTATCCTACGGGAGTCACTGTTCCACAGTCGGTCACCCTTGGAGCAACTGATTGGCTGCAGCAGTACTGTAGCGATCCCCGCTACGCTCATTTTACCTTTTCAAAATTAATTTGCTCCCTCTTGTTTCAGCTCCTGATTCAACATTTTTTTAAAAATTCGTTCCTGGGATCTGGGCGTCGCCGGCTCAGCCAGCATTTATTGCCCATCCCTAATTGCCCTCGAGAAGGTGGTGGTGAGCCGCCTGCTTGAAACCGCTGCAGTCCGCGTGGTACGCCTTCAGTGCTGTCAGGGAGGAAGTAACAGGATTTGACCCAGCGACGACGAAGGAATGGTGATTTATTTCCAAGTCAGGATGGTGTGTGATTTGGAGGGGAACTTGGAGGTGATTCCACTGTTGCCCTTGTCCTTCTAGGCGATAGAGGTTGCAGGTTTGGGAGGTACTGTCGAAGAATGACTCATAATTTTAAAACCAGATTATTTAACTACTTAAATTTTTTATCATGGCCTCACCAATGACTCCATTAGTGCATTTGCTGCCCAATCTGATCCTGAGCCACATAGACCAGGGAGATTCAAGGTTGCATCCCAGGCTCGTGTTGGGTCAATGGATGCCAGCTTAGGCAACAGTACCATTGATCTCAATACCCATGGGCTAGGAAAGGGAAAGCAAGCTAGGGTCCCTTCTTCCCGATTGCTAAGCTTTTGAAAAGTAGGTGTACATGGGCACTGGGTGAGGACTGGACTGGGATCATCTGTGATGCCCCCACGGTATATTAGCCCGCCGACACTCACCACCCAGACTCACACATGGGCTGGATTTTGATTGAGGAGGCGTGTAGGAGGCGGGACTACAACTTTCGGGGTTGTAGTCCCGCCTCCATTGAGTTGTGGCCAACCCACGTGATTTTCACTTGATTGACTTTGTTGAGCCCACCCAGCGGGCTCAGCAGGCTAATTAAGGGCCACCCGGCAACAGGTGAAGTCACAGATTGACATCTCATTTGTCAAGATCTTTTGACAGATGAAATATCAGCGTTTCACAGCTGTTTGAAGCTGTCAAACACTGACAATCTGTACTCCAGGTTAATTCCTTCCTCTCAGGCTGATTTAGAGATCTCTCCAGAACAGAAAGCTGAATGCTGCAACTTTTGACAGCTCGCGGCCATTCTGCTTTCTGTGCCGGTGAGATGAGGGACTCCCGAGACCTAAAGGAAGGAAGGCTGTAAAGGTAAGTAAATGTAAGTAAAACTTCTTTAAACACTTTACACACACCAAACACACTTACCTCTGAACTCATGCACCCATCACTCACCTGAACTCCGGACATCTCGAACTCTCCAAGCCCTTCAGACCGATGGTCCGCCTCGCTAACTTGGCATGGTTTGGTTTAGGCTAAAAACTGCCTGTTAACTACCTGTTAGCTACCTGTTAACAGGCAGTTAATTGGCACTAATCCCCTTCCACCTCTGGGAGGCGGGTCCCAGCACAGGTCGGGTATCCGCCTTCTTTGAAACTGGCATGGAGGCGGGTTGGGGGCGGGATGGGTTCGTGCCCCCCGATTTTGAGATTTTAACCCCCCACATGCCTCCAATCCCACCTCCATGGCCCAATGAACATCCTGCCCAATATCTTTTGCTTTGATAGCATTTTTTGGCAATTCAGACCCGTAAAATTCCGCTTTAGAAGTCCACAGTCCTGATCGCGGAATAAACATGACGGTGGCAGGCAGCAGTGAAAGGAATAAAATAACAGCCAACAAATTATGAAATTCAAACATCAATGTTTTTTTTTATTCGTTCATGGGATGCGGGCTTTGCTGGCAAGGCCTGCAATTATTGCCCACCTATAACTTCTCTTGAGAAGGTGGGGGTGCTCTGCCTTCTTGAACCGCTGCAGTCTATGTGGTGAAGATTATTGTTTTTTTTGTAGAGGTTTGCAACAACTGAGTGTCTTGCTGGGCCATTTCAGAGTCAATCACATTGCTCACATATAGGCCAGACCGGGTAAGGGCGGAAGATTTCCTTCCCTAAAGGACATTAGTGAACTAGATGGGTTTTTATGACAATCCAGTTGTTTCATGGTCACTATTACTGATACTAGCTTTTTTTATTCCAGATTTATTTAATTAACTGAATTTAAATTCCCCAGCTGCCGTGGTGGGACTTGAACTTACATCTACCGGATCATTAGACCAGATCTCTGAATTACTAGTCCAGTAACGTAACCACTATGCTACAGTTCCCGTCAATGTTGTCAACAAATCGTGCAATCAATAAATGGATAATAAAATGTCCACAAGAATTAACGGATGCAGATGTTCAATAAGAATGTGTGAAAGGAAGCAATGGAGGGGAGAGGGTTTTTGATATTCTTTACTCTGCTTGGATCGTTTTCCACTAAAGAGCTACCAATTTTAGCCTCCATGTTAGATCCACAGGAGGCCACAAAACCAGCAGAATATCTCATCAACTGTGTGGAAACGGTTAGCAATTACCCTCTGATTGTTAAAGGTACATCAATGCCTGCTACGGTCTCTGACAAACCAGTTAACTAGCTTTGAACACAAGGCTGCGTTCAATGGTTTGAACCGGTAGAGCACTCATCTCATCATATTGCAATTTTCAGTAACCTTTACCTATTTGTAAACCTTTAAGAGAAAGCTAATAAAATTGTTCGAGTTTTTGCATCTCTGAGCTTCACACCACAGCACTAACTCACTCCAGCAGTCAACACCTTGAAGTTTCTGGAGTGACTTCAAGAGCTGGCTATTCTGGGTCTGCTCCGGGGCCTAGGTCTGTCTGATTAAAAAAATAATCCTCCCAGGTACAACGGCAGAGCTCCTTTTAAATTCAGCTAAATGGTCTCGGAACAGCGCAGAGTTCTGACTGACACAATCCGAAGCACGGTGTCTTCTTCTTCTTAGGCAGTCCCTCGGAACCGAGGATGACTTGCTTCCACATTAAAAATGAGTTCGCAGGTGACTGATTAGTCCAAAGCGGGACCTACAGTCTCTGTCACAGGTGGGGCAGACGGTGGTTGAAGGGGCGGGTGGGTGGGGTGCTTGGGTTGACGTGTGCTCCTTGCGCTGCCTGCGCTTGGCTTCCGCTTGCTCCCGGCAAAGAGACTCAAGGTGTTCGGTGCCTTCCCGGATGCTTCTCCTCCACTTTGTGCGGTCTTGGGCCAGGGATTCCCAGGTGTCGGTGGGGATGTTACACTTTTTCAAGGAGGCTTTGAGGGTGTCCTTGAAGCATTTCCTCTGCCCACCTGGGGCTCTCTTGCCGTGCCGGAGCTCCGAGTAGAGCGCTTGTTTTGGGAGTCTTGTATCGGGCATGCGGACAATGTGACCCGTCCATCGGAGTTGATTGAGCGTGGTCAAAGCTTCGATGCTGGGGATGTTGGCCTGAGCGAGAACACTGATGTTGGTGCGCCTATCCTGCCAATGGATTTGCAGGATCTTGCGGAGGCAGCGTTTGTGGTACCTCTCCAGTGCTTTGAGGTGCCTGCTGTACATGGTCCATGTCTCTGAGGCATACAGCAGGGTGGGTATCACTGCTGCCCTGTAGACCATGAGCTTAGTGCCGGGTTTGAGGTCCTGGTCTTCAAACACTCTCTTCCTCAGGCGACCGAAGGCTGCACTGGCACACTGAAGGCGGTGTTGGACTTCGTCGTCGACGTCTGCCCTTGTTGACAGTGGGCTCCCGAGGTATGGAAAGTGGTCCATGTTGTCCAAGGCCTTGTTGTGGATTTTGATAATCGGGGGGCAGCACTGTGTGGCGGGGGCAGGTTGGTAGAGGACCTTTGTCTTATGGATGTTTAGTGTAAGGCTCATGCTCTCGTACGCTTCGGTGAAGGTGTTGACGATGGTTTGGAGTTCGACCTCCGAGTGAGCGCAGACGCAAGCATCGTCTGCATACTGTAATTCGACGACAGAGGATGGGATGACCTTGGATCTGAACTGGAGGTGACGGAGTTTGAACAGTTTCCCATTTGTTCTGTAAATTAGCTCCACTCCAGTGGGGAGCTTACTGAGGGTGAGATGGAACATTGCAGCAAAGAAGATCGAGAAGAGCATTGGTGTATTCATTATGCTGCCACGTTGTGCCTCAAGGTAAGTCAGCCAAGGAGCACCCCTTGGTGTTGTCCATGGAGATGCCCTCGTGAACCCAAGCAGCTTACCCAACTTGTGACTTCATTGCTATGGTTGACTTGTGGTATCGAAACCACTGACCATAGCTGGCAGCTGTGTACCCTTTAAAAATGTATATTTGTAGAATTTACTTACAGTTAAGCCATTATTGGAAAAAAACTTGGTAATTCCATAGTGGCATGTACTGAATGAGGGAATATGTCACTGTGCTGCATACCTTCACTCCTATGTCACTATAATCTTACTACTCTTTTACCTATATCACAGTGTCTCTACAACAATAACATCTTGCACTTATATAGTGCCTTTAAGAATGTAAGAACATTAGAATGTAAGACATAAGAAACAGGAGCAGGAGTAGGCCCCAAGACCCCTCAAGCCTGCTCCGCCACTCAATAAGATCATGGCTGAACTTCTGCATCAACTTTGCTTTCACGCCCTATCAACATATCCCTTGATTCCCTTCGTGCTCCAGTTTATGGCGGGTGGAAGGTGGGAGGCTGGCCAAGAGAGAGTTGAAATAGTCAAGTCTGGAGCTAACAAAGGCATGGATGAGGGTTTCAGCAGCAGATGAGCTGAGGCTGGAGTGGAGTCGGGCGATGTTACAGAGGTTCTTTGCACGTGTCATGTAACACTAAAATCATTCAAAACGAATGTTATTTTCTTTAAATCTATATATTGTAAAGGATAACAAATATCTGACAGTAGATTTTAGGCAATAATTCAATCTTGAGGTTCCGCTGATGTTCACTAACCATGCCTGCTTCGTTCTTGTGGTTTGTGATGTCATTGTAATCGCTATATTGAATTACTACTTGTAACTCACTGCCAGCCATTATTATCCTATATTAAATATAGCGCAAGAAGAACCACAAAGGAGATAAAGATTTATATCTTCAATAGGTTGGGAAGTCTTTGGTGTTTGGTTTTGATTTGGTTCTGGTTCGAGCACCTTTTGACCACTGTTTGTAGCAAACTCTTTTATATTATTTGGTCATTGTTTGAGAGGATTGGGGTTATACATCATTTCTGAAGTTCAGACCACACTGAATGATCACAGCTTCATAGAAATTTCAGCACAGAGGGAAATAATTCTGTCCATCATGCTGGTTAGTCTGACGTTGGAGCAACCATCATCATCAAGCATTTATATGATGCCTTTAACTTAGAAAAACATTATAAGGCACTTCACAGAGACATAATAATATGAGAAATAAATGGACACTAAGCCAAAGAAGGAGACAGTAGTGGAAATCTGGTACAGATCAGCCATGGTCTAATGGAATGAAGAAACAGCCTCGCACTGCCGAATGGCCTACTCCTGTTACAAAAAGAAAATACTGCAGATGCTGGAAATCTGAAATAAAAACAGAAAATGCTGGAGAAACTCAGCAGGTCAGGCAGCATCTGTGAAGAGAGAAACAGAGTTAACGTTTCAGGTCACTGATCTGTCGTCATGACTAATCCTGTTCCTATGTTTCTAAAGGCTGTGGATGCTGGGGGTTAATTGAAATTTTCAAGACTGAGGTTGATAGATTTTTGTTGGTTAAAGGTATCAAGGAATATAGCAAATGGAATTGAGGTACAGATCAGCCATGACCTAATTGAATGGCGGAACAGGCTCGAGGGGCTGAATGACCTCCTCCTGTTCTATTAGGAGGGGTGACCAAAAGCTCAGCCACCGAGGTGGATGTTTAGAGGGTCTCAAAGGAAGGGATGGAGTTGGAGAGGTGGAGGCGTTTAGGGAAGGAATTCCAGGATTTGGAGCTTAGGCAGCTGAAGACGCAGCTGACGATGATAGGGTGAAAGGAGGTGTGATGCACAAGATGTCAGAATCAAAGCAACAGTTCAGGGAGGGTGTTGTAGGGCTGGAAGAGCCTACATAGATAGGGAGGGACGAGGCCATGGAGGGATTTAAACGTGAGAATAAAAATGTTAAATTTAAGCTGTTGGGAGACCGAGAGCCAATGTAGATGACTGAGGACAAGAGTGATGGGTCAGCAGGACCTAGTGTGGGATAGGTTATGGGCAGCAGAGTTTTAGATGATCTGAAGTTTATGGAGGGTGAAGATAGCGGGGCTGGCTAGGAGAGCATTAGAACATTCGAGTACGCAGGTGGGAAAGGTACGGGTGATTGTTTCAGTTGCAGATGAGATGAGGTAGGGGAGGAAGGGGGCATTGTTACAGAGGTGGAAGTAGGTGGTCTTTGTCAGGGAAAGGATGTGGGGTCACAAACACAGATTGGGGTCAAATAGGATGGCAAGGTTGCACCAATCTGGTTCAGCCTGAGACAATGGCCAGGAAGGAAGGCAGAATCGGAGGCAAGGGTATGGAGTTTTAATGGAGGTTGAAGATAATGGTTTTGGTCACCCCAGTGTTTACTAGGAAAAAAACTTGTGGCTCATCCAGCAAGAAAGAAAGAAAGAAGGAAAGAACTTGCATTCATACAATGCTTTGCAGAAGCTCAAAACTTCCAAAAACGCAAATTAATTTAGTGAGCTGAAAAAGGGACACTTTTAACCACAAGAGATCGTAATCGGGTGATTCAAAGGAGCTAAGTTGAGTGGCAGGGATATCAAAGTGACTCATAGTTTTCTTACTGGCCATTGTAGGTGAACTACAGTGGTGAGGTCAGCCTTCGCGATGTGCAGCACGCAGTATTCCCTAGTTTGAGCACCTGACATTGCCACAACTTCTATGCGGCAGATTCTGGGTCAAAATGATCTTGGTGAGGTCTGATACAGCAACAACTTGGACTTACTTAACCTTTTTAACATAGCAAAATGTCCCAAGGTGCTTCACAGGGGAAAACAGGACATTGTTTTGAAAATGGGAAAAGATTTGGGGAGACGACCGAAGGTGTGTTGGAAGAGATGTGGTTTTGAGGAGACTCCTGCCAGACAGAGATGGAATAAGGCCAAGAGATTTTGGAAGAAAATGTCAGAGTACATGGAGCGCAGTGGTTGATTCATATACATGCAAGTTCCTAAAAACAAAGAAATAACAACACGTTTTTTGTTTCCAATAATGAAAATTATGTAAAGGTTGGAAGGTTTTTGCACCAGAACAGTGAAAACCCAGTGCTATTATTGTTCGCAGGAGAGAGTTGTTAATCAGTATGTTATCAAAATACCACGAGGATATAGCCAATCTATTTACAATATTGAAATAAGGTGCAACTCGGTGCATTTTCAAGGCTGCTCTATTCATTGCTGCAATGGTCCCTGAAGTGTGCATGTGTGTCCAGTGAAGTAAGAAATGTTATCTATCATAACAAAGTCTAACGCAGTAACAGGTGTATGAATAGCAAGAATAGGAAGTAGAAAGGAGTGTAAATTGGGGAACACTTTGGGTTTTTGAAAGTAACATTTCTGAAATGACATCTATAATTATCAGGAAAAGACTTAATTGAAATTTGCTGTAATTACCGCAGCAAGGGTTGAAATATGTTATTGAAGTAGGCTGCTCCCAGGACAGGTTAACAGCTGCTATAACTTGTCTTGCAGTATTCTTTACCTGCCAAAAAGGCTCCAAGCGAAACTGAAGTGGGCGGTATCAGACATGGACATTAAATTTTCAGCAGTTACCAGTCTTTACAAAGCACAGACAATTATGATTAAAATGTGACTCGGTGCCAAATGGAAGACGCTGCTGTAGGGATGGATTTAGTATCCATTTTATCACCTGATTACCTGCTTTCGGTAGCTAGCATAAATTATAATTAAAATAGTCTGGCAAAGTATCACATTGATATCTTAAAACTTAAAATTGTATCCATTTTCTTTTGTCTGAGCTTTTCACATATTTTCCTGTACTTAGATTGTCACTGCGAGGTGGATTTGTGTTTATCAAGGGCTTTAGGGAGCCATAATACATTTCGGTGTGAGACTGAAAGCCAGCTAAGTCTTTGAGTCAGCTGTCAACCATCCGACTTCACAGCCGTACCTGTGACACCAAGCAATGAAAAGAATTTTTGAACCAGAGCCAAATTGTGTAATCATCGTTAGTTTTAATTAGGGGTCAGTACAGAACCGGAGCCTGAAATCTGAACACATCCAATCCTTGGGCGGTTCCATTGGGTTGGGCTAGAATTGGACATCATCCAAAAAACCCTCGAGCTTCTTTAATTAAAGTTGGGTAAGGGTTTCTAGAGCATGCACTAGGTTGCGAGACGTTTGTGACAAGTCCTTTTGGTACCACAATACAATGGCCTAGAAATTGGTTCGCAACCGGCCTGCCAACGTGAACTGGGCTCAGGGAGCAATCCCGGCACCTGAACGGATAGGCCCGAGATGCACCAGATATTGGGCCTCGGGCCTCATTTCAATGGGAGCGCCGAGCTGCTCACACCTGCTGAGCGTTCCCCGCCTCCCCCCCCCCAACCCCCCCCCGCAGCTCGCTAGCAAAGAGGCTTTTAATTGCAGGCTTAGCGGTGGTCAGCAGTGACCCAGGTTTCAATGTGGAGATGGGAGGAGCACTCCAGATTCAGGTAAGTACTTTTTTTTTACAAACACTCCTTTTTAGTGGCGGCCTTAAGGGCTGCGAGTTAAGCCACAGGCAGACCTGGCTTTGCTGAACTCAGCAGGCCCAATTTTTCACAGAGGACTTTAAACAGGCCTTAGGCTCCTTAGTTACATATGCAACGGGGCTAACGTCCGGTTCAGGCGCGGGACCTGGACGCCTATTTTCTTGCCTATACCAATATGGCGGGCAGTGCAATTCTGGCTCGTAGTGGGCGTCGGCTTCCTGCCCACCATTTGCTCCTGATAAACAGACAAATGTCTCCAAGTATTTTTGTCCTCCCAGAAATTGCCAGGCTCAGATACATCTGTCAGCATGTGTGAGACCACATCTTGAGTATTGTGTGCAGTTTTGGTCTCCTTATCTGAGGAAGAATGTTCTTGCCATGGAAGGAGTTCAGCGAAGATTCACCAGACTGATACCTGGGATGGCAGGAATGACGTATGAGGAGAGATTGGGTCGATTGGGCTTGTACTCACTGGAGTTTAGAAGAATGAGAGGGGATCTCATTGAAACTTATAAAATTCTGACAAGACTGGACAGACTAGATGCAGGAAGGATGTTCGCGATGGTGGGGGAGTCCAGAACCAGGGGTCACAGTCTAAGGATAAAGGGTAGGCCATTTAGGACAGAAATTAGGAGGAATTTCTTCACCCAGAGAGTGGTGAACCTGTAGAATTCTCTACCACAGAAGGCAGTAGAGGCCAATTCATTAAATATATTCAAGAAGGAGTTGGATATATTTCTTAAGGCTAAAGGGATCAAGGGGTATGGGGAGAAAACAGGGACCGGGTACTGAATTTGGATGATCAGCCATGATCGCATTGAATGGCGGAGCAGGCTCGAGGGGCCGAATGGCCTACTCCTGCTCCTATCTTCTATGTCTATGTTTCTATATCATTTTTATGGCTGACTCTAGCTAAATCCTGTTGTTATCCCACCCAAAATACAAACGGCACAAACTATTTTTCATGATAATAGGGGAGATCTTGTTCGATTTTACTCATTCTCTGGGATGTGGTAGTTGTGTACATCACTTCATAAACTTGAGAGATAATCTGATACAAGAAGCCTTAAAACTCCAACAGAAGGCCACAGTTGGAGTATTACTTGCAGTTCTGGGCACCCCATTAAAGAAAGTATCTTCGAGCCATGGGAAGGGTGCAGTAATGATTCACTAGAATAATTGGAAAGAGCAGTTACAATTAGGATAAGAAAGGCTAGAAAAGTTGGGGCTTTTTAAACTGGAACTGAGAAGGCTACGTGAGGATCTAATAGACTCCTCCATTCAACCATCCAATTGGTTCTTGAAAGATTCCAGGGTTTTCACCTCCACCACTCGACTGAGGTACCCATTCCATGTATTGAGCTCTCTGTATGTGAAGGAGAATTTCCTGCCATCAGTCCTGAATTTGCCTTTCACTAGCAATGCAGTTTAAATGTAAATTTACGGATTTGCCTTTTCAATACTGTTTACTTTCTTACCTCTATAGGTTCACTTCTCAGATGTTTGGCTTCTAGTCTGAAAACCGTAAGTTTCTCCAGTCTTTCCTTATAAACCAGACCTTTCCCACATTACAACAGTGACTACACTTCAAAAAGTACTTCATTGGCTGTAAAGTGCTTTGGGGCAGCCGGTGGTCATGAATCGTGCTATATAAATGCAAGTCTTCCTTTTCTTTTTTGACACTAGGGTTCAGCCTCGTGGCTCCCTTCTGCACAACGTTTCCCTTGTGTCTCATTTAACAGAATTGCTCACAGTACTGAAGATGTGGTCTGACCAGAGCACGGCACAATTGCTTGTATTCTACCATTTTCACTATACAACAACAACTTGTATTTATATAGCACCTCTAATGGTAGTAAAACGTCCCAAGGTGTTTCACAGGAGTGTAAAAAACACAAAATTTGACACCGAGCCACGTAAGGAGATATTAGGGCAGATGGCCAAAAGCTTGGTCAAAGGGGTAGGTTTTAAGGAGCGTCTTAAAGGAGGAGAGAGAGGTAGAGAGGCGGAGAGGTTTAGGGAGGGAATTGTAGAGCTTAGGGTCTAGACAGCTGAAGGTGGAGTGATTAAAATTGGGGATGCTCAAGAGGCCAGAATTAAAGGAGCGCAGCTATCTCGGTGGGCTGTGAGGCTGGAGGAGATGACAGAGATTATAGTTCAACACTCCATTTGTTTTTCTACATTGATTGGACATATTGAGCATTGAATCCATTAAAGGCTTCTCCGTCTCTTTCAACTTCAACCTTAGCTCCTTCAGCGTCATTCATGGAGTATGTGCGTTGCCCATTTTTCTTTCCTACATGTAATACTTTCCACTCTGCATTAAATTTCATTTAACATTGTTCTGCCTACTTGCATATTTTTGTCCAACTCTTTTCAGTTTCTGAGCTGCCTTCTCTGATTCCTTTAGCTTGGTACCAGCTGTAAATTAAACCAATTCAAATTCAGCTTCTGAATTCAAGTCCTGGATATATATCAGGAACAGCAGCGGTCCCAGTGCTGAGCCCTAGGGGGCACCCCATTCAGTAATCCACCCCAAACCTGGCACAATTCCTTTAGCAAATACCAACAGGGAAAAATAGGCTGCCACTAGAAGAATGGGGGGTGGGGGGAGGAATTACACAAAGGATTCTTAAGAGTACGGAATGCTTTACCACAGGTGTTTATTAGTGTGGAGATTACAGAATAATTTAAAAGGGAAGTAGAGATGTAGTTGAAGGAAAGAATACATTGGAACTTAGGAACAGGAGTAGGCCATTCAGCCCCTCAAGCCTGCTCAGCCATTCATTGAGATCATGATTGACTGTAGCTTAATTCCATCTACCTGCCTTGGTTCCGTAGCCCTTAATACCCTTGCCTAACAAAAAACTATCAATCTCAGTCTTGACATTTTCAATTGACTCCCAGCTGCAACAGCTTTTTGGGAAGTGAGTTCCAGATTTCCCTACATTTTGTGTGAAGAAATGCCATCTGACATCACCCCTGAACAGTCTGGTTCTAATTTTAAGGTTGGGCCCTTTTGTTCTGGACTCTCCCACCACAGGCAATAGTTTCTCTCTATCTCCTATATCAAATCCTTTAATCATCTTAAACACCTCAATTAGATCACCCCTTAAACTATTTCCAAGGGAATGCAAGCCTAATCTACATAACCTGTCCTCATAATTTAACCCTTTTAGCCCTGGTATCATTCTGAGGATATGGAGAAATGTGTATTAGATAGACAGCTCCTGTGGAAGAATGGTCTCTTTCTGCGCTGTAACTTCTTGAGCCATCATCTGAGAAGCTTTGAAGTGTTGTCTACAGATGATTGATTCTTCAGTAGGTCAAATCTTGAGTCTTCAATGGAAAAAGGCCTTGAGCATCAACCTAGGGAGGCTAGTGCATGCAGCAGCATAAACATTAGACATCATAAGAACATAAGAACATAAGAAATAGGAGCAGGAGTAGGCCATACAGCCCCTCAGGCCTGCTCCGCCATTCAATAGGATCATGGCTGATCTGAATCCAGACTACGTCCACTTCCCTGCCCTCTCCCCGTAACCCCTAATTCCCTTATCTGCTAGGAAAATGTCTATCTCCATTTTAAATTTATTTAATGTTGCAGCTTCCACAGCTCTCTGGGGTAGCAAATTCCATAGATTTACTACCCTCTGAGTGAAGAAATTTCTCCTCATCTCAGTTTTGAAAGGGCAGCCCCTTATTCTAAGACTATGCCCCCTAGTTCTAGTCTCACCCATCAGTGGAAACATCCTCACCGCATCCACCCGATCAAGCCCCCTCACAATCTTATATGTTTCGATAAGATCGCCTCTCATTCTTCTGAACTCCGATGAGTAGAGGCCCAACCTACTCAACCTTTCCTCATACGTCAACCCCCTCATCTCTGGAATCAACCGAGTGAACCTTCTCTGAACCGCCTCGAGAGCAAGTATATCTTTTCTTAAATATGGAAACCAAAACTGCACGCAGTATTCCAGGTGTGGTCTCACCAATACCCTGTATAACTGCAGCAAGACTTCCCTGTTTTTATACTCCATCCCCCTTGCAATAAAAGCCAAGATTCCATTGGCCTTCCTGATCGCCTGCTGCACCTGGAGTAATGGAGTAAGCCTAAAGCACTGATCTAGGCACGTCTGGAGTATCAGCTTGAGAATCCGCAATGTGCACCAAAGAAACCTCAAGCCACCATTAAGCATCTGACACAGAGGAAGTTTTTGGCATTTGATCTGAGCCTTCTGGAGAGTCCAATTGCAAAAGCCTACAGCATCGATCCAGGGAGATTGGAAAAGCCTCAAGCAAGGAAAGCAACCTTCAGGACAACTTTAAACTGAAAGCAATTGTTTCTCTTTTTTTTTGGATCAATGTTCCATGTTGGCAGTGAAGTTAATATTTTTGGTACATGCCTCGATCTTTGGCATTCGAGTTGGTGAAAGGGATTTCAATATTTGGGGGTGTTTGTGTAATGTCTGGCATGATTCAGTAGTTTGACAAAGAAATAGTTTCGCTATGCGTTCAATACATTTTCATCAACTTAATTGAAATTGAATTCCTATACTAAAGCGAACTCATTGATTCTTAGTTTTGATATAGTCAGAACTCACATTTACAGTGTCCACAATCAATTCAATCACAACATCAAGAGAACTAACTGATTGAGTAAACTGGCTTGTAATTTCATCAACCAAAGCTCTTTATTTGCTGAAGGGTTGGATTCATTAATAAAACTTTTTTAATAAAAAAAAATCAGTGCTAACTTGCTCCTCTTCTGAAAGCATTGGTGTAGATCTTGACTTTTTGCGATCGTGACTTCAGTGGAAATAAAAATGGGGGGATATGTAAAACGGGCTGCCGACTCGCTAACCCCTGTTTTACACAATCACACAAAGTCAAAATCTACTCCGTCGAGTCCTTCGACAGTCAACAGTCACCCTCCAATGCCTTGCCCAAGTGATCATTCTTCACGTGAGTTTATTCGGCCACCAAGCCCTTGATCTGTATCCATAGACTTTCCTGCAGGAATCACTCGCTAGCAATCAGGAGTGGGAACGCTGGCTGATTTCCTCTCTGTGACCCAGGGTACAGGAACCAACTGTAGCATCCCCATTGCCACCTCAGCTGTGGTCAGTGGACTCAGCACAGACTGGGTAGTGAACCTGGACCTTCTGGTCTATATTGCTCAGTTATTTTTTTGTAATTCATTCCTGAGATCTGGGCGTCACTGGCAAGGCCAGCATTTATTGCCCATCCCTAATTGCCCTTGAGAAGGTGGTGGTGAGCCGCCTTCTTGAATTGCTGCAGTCCGTGCAATGACGGTACTCCCACAGTGCTGTTAGGGAGGGAGTTCCAGGATTTTGACCCAGCGACGATGAAGGAATGGCGATATACTTCCAAGTCAGGATGGTGTGTGACTTGGAGGGAAACTTGGACTGAGTTGTAGGGAACTCCATAAAGAATACCTAATAGAAAAGAAAAATAATGAAAATCTTTATCATAGACAAAACTACAGTAAAATAAGATACTTTGTACATTGCGAGGTGGCTACTCAGTATATAGGCTATTGTTTTCATCTTCAACTGCTGTAGGGAGATAGTGCTTGCTTAATACCAGTACAGTGCAATCCATTAAGAATCTTTTGATCTAAGCAGGATGGATAATGATGTCCTGGATGAAAAGCAATCATTCTACAACAATAAAAGCAAAAAGAACGCCCTACCTGCTAAGAATATTGTCAAAAACACGTTACTTTAAAGACCATTATTGTCGCCTGACTTTTACATTCCCAGACAGTTATCATCCCAGGCTTAGAGGCAATGTGCCCGGTCACAGTGAATAAGGTACTCAGGGGACTCTGAGATAAAGTGACTTAAATAACCTCTCCAGTATTCTGTTTAATGAAGTAAAGGATGGATCAACAATGGATATTGGCTGCCCAGATTAGTAGTGACCTTTTGGACAACTCTGTGAAGTAGAAGCAGAATCTGAAGCAGAAATGACCTTGTTCAAATTACAGATTCAGATTCCCTTGCTGGAAGATAATAAATGTCCTGTTGAAGGCCAATTAACAGAAACATCCTTAAAAAAGCCATATCTGGGATTGGATTTTTACCAAAATGAGACTTTTCCTCTGAAGGCTGTGTAAGACTTTTGTTATGGGCATTTATCTTGAAATCCAACAACTGCGGCCATATTTTATCTTGCTGCCTGTATAAGAATACAGAATTTTGTTTAAGTTGAGAAACCGTGGCCCATTGTGTTGGACACCACTGATTAAAACAGACTTCCCCAAATATTAACCGATTCCACTTTTCCTCTTTTTCAATTGCATAGCTCAAATTTTATATATTATATATATTGTGATATCCACAATTATCAAAAAACTTTAGGATGATTTTTTTGATCAATTTACACTTAGAGGAGGTTCACTGTATACAAAAGACATGAGCTCGCTGATTCTTATTTTATCACTTGGTACTATTAGTTGTAAACATTTTGTGCTGAATTACGCCATTCTTCCAGCTGATGTCTTTTAGAAATAGGAGATATTGGAAAAGAAAAACTGCGGAATGGGAAATAAATTTTAAGAAAGTAAGACTTGCATTTATATAACGCCTTTCATGACCTCGGGACATCCCAAAGCACTTTGCAACCAATGAAGTACTTTTGAAGTGTAGCCACTGCTGTAATGTAGGAAACGCAGCAGCCAAGGTCTCTCAAACAACAATGAGACAATGACCAGATAATCTGTTTATAGTAATGTTGGTTGAGGGATAAACATTGGCCAGGAGAACTCCCTTGCTCTTCTTCAAATAGTGCCATGGGACCTTTTATGTCCACCTGAGAGGGCAGATGGTTTAACGTCTCAACCAAAAGAAGACACCCCCAACAGTGCAGCACTCCCTCAGCACTCCACTGGCGTGTCCGTCTAGATTTTGTGCTCAAGTCTCTGGAGTGGGACTTGAACCCACAACCTTCTGACTCAGAGGCAAGAGTGCTACCCACTGAGCCATGGCCGACATGGCTAAATTAATTTCATTGTGTCCTCTATAGTAAAATAGATCTACAAAGGTTTATTGATGATACCACATGCAAGATTTCTAACAAGTTCTTGTCCTTGTCTTGGAGGAATGACCTGCTGGGGTATATGTTTAGCATAAATATGTATTTGAACAAGCTAATATTCCTGGTTGAAAGTTTGCGCTAGTGTTAAAGATCCAAGCATTATTTATAGGGACCAATGAATCAGTCTCAATTCAGATGCTCAATTTCACCCAAACTAATTCAAGCCCATTAAAATTGCAATAAGAACGACTACAATTGCTTCCTAGAAATTGATAATAGTCTCAGCTCCATGATTCTACCCAAAAAGTGTGAATTCTCTCATTTAGAAACAAATTGAATTGATCATGAGATGCTCAAAACCATTAGATTACCTCAAATTCTACCCCAACACATTATAATATCTCATCATTAAAATACTTCTGAAAGGATTTTGGTTTTTTTTACAGGTAATTATAGTCATTACCCTTGATGCACCTTCTTCCATTACAGTCATAGACCAAAGGATTATTGAGGACAAAGTGGGCACTTTTTTTTTTACTGTGCTGTTTTTCTTCTCCAAAATCTCCAGCTTTTAAATAACCTCCGATGGAAGAACCACAAATAATACCAGGAGATGAGGATAAATGTACTTTTAGTGGGATCAAATGATCACTGCTAAGTTTTCTCTTACCTGTGGTAAAATGCTTGGTTTTCAAGGTAACCTAGCAACTCATATCACAGTCATGCCTGGATGTCGCACTACCAAGCACTTTGACCTGCCCCCTAACCTGCGACCATTTTTCCTTGACCAGGATTGCACCAGCTCTGTGTGACACAGTGGCTGAGTGAGAAGGGCTTAAATGTATTGTAGATGATTATCTATGGGGTTCGGGTCCTACACTGTGCTTGGAACTCTAACCCGTTACTTGCTATGTCTTATAACTGGTCCCGAAGCTTATGCTGAAACCACCCGGTTAGGTAATACTGGAACTAGAAATTTCCTACTGACAGGAAATGTGTTCAACACAATTGATACATTGCACTCGAAGCCAATATGGAGGCATCCTAGCCGTGATAACATTATCAGAGTCTACCTAGCAGTTTGCGGTACCAGCATCGCTGACAGATGGCCACAAACAAAAATAACCACAATGATAAATGGCATTTCAGCTCACCCATGATGACAGTTGGGGAAAGTTTTGCTTTTAATTAGGTCTCTAAGGACTCACAACTACAATGCCTTTGTCATCTATCTGAATGTGAGTGTGTCAGTGTCTGTGATCAGCACAGATAATAAACGTAACATCTTACCCACAATTTGGGAAGATGTGAGATCGGTACACGCAGCGAGTCATGTTTGAATGCCAGCTGAACCTAACTTCAGGAACAATCATTGTAAAATTTACCAATATGTATTATTGATTGACAAATTGTAGCCAGTCTATCATGACACCATCAGATGCAACATAGCCATGTAGGAACAAGTTTAAATATGAAGCGACCATGATGTCATTACCCGAACAACAGGAGGCGAGGCATGATAATGTAATCAACTGAGCAATCGCAAGTATCTGAATGCAGACGGACGCACAGACAGAAGCATTATAACGGTGAGTCCTAAAGGACTGCACTGAGGAAAATATCTTCCCTCTACTAGGCTCTGAAATGTATTTGTCCAAATAAATCATTTCCAATGACATTGTGAGGTGATGGTGATGGCTTGCCAAGCTGATTTAATGGAGAGTGCCAGGGGCATCATTCAGGGCCAGGTAGAGGGGCTTTGAGTGTTTGATCTACATTGCTCCCTGTAGTACAGCTGCACTGGCACTGAGGGCTAGAGGGTAAGAGAACAAAGGGAATTTTATGTGTCGGAATAGAAATTCCTGCCTTTGAAATGAAGCAGCCGGAATGGGCAATAAAACAGGAAAATGGATTTCCGTCAGCATTTGAAGTTAAGCCTTTAGTGTCAAGAGCGTCTCTTTCTTTCACCTTTTATGGAAAGGGCTTTCTGAGAGGGTTAAGTCCTGCGTTTCACATCAGAAGCTGTAAACATGCCGGGGGAAAAAAATGATTTATTAGAATCACTTTTATTTATGGCGTATCTTTCTCGTTGTGATATGTTCACTCATTTGTGATCAACAACATGACTTCAGCTGAACAAAGGCCGTTAATTCAGTCTTCAGACTCGAGTGTAGCAGTAAATTAAAATGAGCAAGTCTTTCAAACTAGCAGTGCATCAGCACCCTGTTTACTAGTCATGTGCGGTTTTAATCTATCAGGTACTGGTTCAGTATTAGTACAGGTCCACTGAAGACATCTGTAAGATTAAGAAATGATCTCTGCGCTACAGTTGCTTTACAGTGATTTTGTTGCTTTGACCTCCTATAGTAGGTTTGGTACTAGAATATAGATACCTATCTAATCCATGACTGGCTCACATACAGCACGGTTTAAAGAAAGAAAGGACTTGCATTTATATAGTGCCTTTCATGACCTCAGGACGTCCCAAAGTGCTTTACAGCCAGGGAATTACTTTTGAAGTGTAGTCACTGTTGTAATGTAGGAAACGCAGCAGCCAATTTGCACACAGCAAGCCCCCACAGACAGCAATGAAATAAATGATCAGATCATCTGTTTTTAGATGTTGGTTGGCGGATAACTGTTGACCAGGACACCAGGAGAACTCCCCTGCTCTTCTTCGAATAGTGCCCTGGGAACTTTTACATCCAGCTAAGAGGGCAGACAGGGCCTCGGTTTAACGTCTCATCCGAAATTCATAAAATATTTGCACTAGCACAACTAGGAAGCACACCCATTCTGGTTTAAGAGATCTGTTGCGTTTGTCTGACTATAAGTTTTATGTTTTGAACTCTTTAAATGGTAGGATAGAATGGTAGTCAGATCATCCCTGGTGGAGTCAGCCTCTAAGTGCATTATATTAACAGTTCCCCTCTTACAGTGTGTATTTGGAGTCCCAGATATCGAGCTCACTGCATTCTATTAGTTAGATGTGCAATGGACTGTTCAAACAAAATATTCTAATTGAACTGAATATTCATCAATGGATCCAAAAATGTATACATTTAGATTGCTCTACATCTCAATCTTTCGTTCACTCTCTCTCTCCTCTCAATTCTCCTTCATAGACACATAACTGATCGACAGATGAGTGTCAGAATAGGCCTAAACTAGATATCAGATCTGACATATCCCTTTAACTCATTCATTATTAAATACGTCATTTGGCATCATTTTCAGTGCAGACCCTTAGTTCCAGAGATATGCCAGATGGTATCATTATTGCAGTTATGTAGGGTTAAGGTGAGTTGTAGCAAGTGACATTATGATGACAGTGAATAAATGAATAAGTTTGAAGAGATTTTCTGAGTAACAATGATTTTTTTTTCCATTACTTCTTTCACTTTGGTAAATTTTCAAAAGAAGTTTGGGTTCCTCATGGAAAGGCATTATTGTACAAAGGTGGTGCAATACAGAGAGCCTGCTATTATAACCGGTTAATTTTAGACACTGGATATAATGTTAATCAATAAGGGTTTTTCCTACCTAACTGCCCCTCCCCCCACCCCCTCCCCTCCAAAACAATTGTCCAGTCTGCTTTTCCAAAAGTTCTCTGTGAAACATAGAGGGTGGTGTTCAAGGCTTTTCACACCTACTTTATTGATTGCAAGCAAGATAAAGACATTGGTAAATCTGGGTTGGTGCGAGGCCTTTGGAGGTTTATCGGGGCTGATTTTAACTCGGCCCACCCAACGGAAATGGGGTGGCAGTGGAGTTAAAATAGTTGGGTGGCATCCCGCTTGAAAAAACGGGCAACCGTCAGCAGAAAATCAGGTGGGCACCTCAGACGTCTCTTTGGCACCCGATGCCCGCCTGATTCAGTTTTCAGGTCGACCTTTAAATGGGCACTCAGCATTGCTGCCCAAAACAGGCGGGAGGGAGGCTATTTAAAGATGCAAATCGGGGTCCTACGCCAGTTGTAGGAGCCGAATTGCAATTTTCATGCACGAATGGGTGGAGTGTGCACTACCCACGCTAGCTCCAGCCGTACCAAGCATTGAGCAGCCTCACCAGCAGTACTTAAAGGGCCGCAGGCCATTCTGGAAGAGGTAAGATTTTGATTTGTTTAAATTATTTTTTGTGGGCTGGCAGCATTCACGCTCCTCCTGGCCTACAAATATCTTCCGGGCTGCTGCCAGCCTGTTCTTGCACCGCCACCCCCCAATCTACCTGCGGCCCTCCCGAACAGGCCATCCCTGCAAGCTAGCTTCGTTTAGAAGCCGGCTGATTTCGACCTTCTTAAACCAGCAAGCCGCAGCATAGCATCTGTGCGGTGCCAGCAGCTTGCTAGCTGAATTCACAATGAGGCCTGAACTTGAGAATGGCTTCCTGCCGGCTGGGCCGGCCTGCAGCCCGGCAGATAATTGCGCCAGCCTGGAGCAGGTGAGCTGCAGCAGAGTGCCTGTTCAGTGCGGGCAGCTCGCTGGCGGTATGGTAATGAGGCCCAGCCCTCAAAAAGGGAAATACGCCGGCAGAATTGCCCGAGAGTTATAATCTACCCTGCAGTGTCATGTTGGTTAACAGTGTGAAGGTGGCAGCAACTAAAGGAAACCTTTTGAAATATACCTTATTTTACAAAGTAAGATCCATGTGGAATGGTTCCTGCTGCCAACCATTTTCCTTAAACAATGTTTAGTGCAAAAATGTGCCAGCTTTCATCTATCTGCCTCCTCCCGGCTTGCTTTCTTTATTCTTTCATGGGATGTGGGCGTCCCTGGCAAGGCCAGCATTTATTGTCCATCCCTAATTGCCCTTGAGAAGGTGGTGGTGAGCCGCCTTCTTGAACCGCTGCAGTCCGTGTGGTGAAGGTACTCCCACAGCGCTGTTAGTGAGGGAGTCCCAGGATTTTGACACAGCGATGATGAAGGAACGGCGATATTTTTCCAAGTCAGGATGGTGTGTGACTTGGAGGGGAGCTTGGAGGTGGTGGTGTTCCCATGCACCTGCTGCCCTTGTCCTTCTAGGTGGTAGAGGTCATGGGTTTGGGAGGTTTTACTATAAATACTGCTCTGGTGGCAACACCTACTCAATGCTTAGCCCTGAGTTGTTCATGCTCCAGGTGGAGACTTCTACCAACATGAGGGCTTTTGAGTGGAAGGATCATTGTGTGAGTAATAGAGTCAGGCAAATGATTTCAACTCCTTTGGTCGCTTGCATTTTATGTTTTATGATGGGTTTGATTCTTTCCTTTTTTCTCTTTTTGAGAAAAAATAAAAGCATTCCCACCAGACCATTCTTTGGGTATTTTCAGCAGATATTTTAACACACTTCTTCATGTCATCGTAAGTTGTGTCCGGCCGCCTGCATCATGTAGAAGCAGAATTTAAAAAATGAGTGAAGACTGGGCATCAAATGGAATTCCGTCACCTATGATATAAAATGTCTCCCTTCATCATTCTTATAAAGCTGCTTTATAAACAGATCTAAATGTGCTCACCGATAATATGGGTTTTTGCCAGGCCCAACCCCAGTAAGGGAATAAGATTTGCTGGGGCTGGGTTCGTGGGTTAGGCCCGAGGATTTGTTGAGCTGTTAATGTAAATTCACTGAAAACCTTTGTAACCTTAATATCTAGGGAGTGGAGGTGGGCTGGGTGGAATATTTTTAAAATCACTTTCTTTATATTTTAGAAATTTCCACCCAGCCCACTCAAAAAATGGACAGTTTTGTTCTTGGGAACTCCTAAACCCTGGTGAAAATACTGAAACATTATGGCCTAAGTACACTTAACCACAATGACCATTTGAAACAATGGCAGTGAGTTACGGATGACTGTGCAAGGGTGGCTACTTGATCCTAATGCACATTCCATTTGTTCACATTGTTGAATATGTCACTCGGGTGTGTCTCCATTGGCTGTGAGTCCCAAGCTGCACACTTCAAAACAACTTATTATTTAGACATAGGGCACTCCTCCAAATTCCAGTTGCTTGCACTAATTAAAATAATAATAATTTCAGCAGCACAAGCTCCAAACTAGGTGTTTTCCACTGTACCCAGCAGAAACCATTACCGCTTTGGAAAGATCGTTAGTGCTTTTTTTGCCCCCAAGGTGATGAAGTTGTGACCTCTGCTATTCCTGGATGAGACCAACGGTAAACAAGAAATGACTATAAACAAGAGAGTGGTGAACCTGTGGAATTCTCTACCACAGAAGGCAGTGAAGGCCAATTCATTAAATATATTCAAGAAGGAGTTGGATATATTTCTTAAGGCTAAAGGGATCAAGGGATATGGGGAGAAGGCAGGGACAGGGTACTGAATTTGGATGATCCGCCATGATCTCATTGAATGGCGGAGCAGGCTCGAGGGGCCAAATGGCCTACTCCTGCTCCCATCTTCTATGTTTCTATATTTCTATCCTATCTGCTCTGAAATTTGGTGCATACTTATGCTTAAAAGAAACCGGTCTAGAAATTCAGTTGGGCGCGCCAGCCGTTAGCGCCTTAGGGGGAGTAGAACTCGAGCGCTAGGCGCTTAGCGCCCGGGCGCAGCGCGATCTGTGCCTCGCCCCAACTTCAGTACACATTTAGCGCCGGCGCAAAGTCTTAGCGCGCGCCCTGCTGCGCGCGCAGATCATGACGTCATTTCGTCGTGCAACGCCCTTTGTGCGCCCCGAACCGGAACTTCACTCACGCCGGCCCATTGTGCGCCGGGCGGCCCTAACGACTGTGAAGTGGAACGGTACACAGCCGATGCGGGCCGCGGGGAGCGCAAATTAAAGGGCCCTCCTGTACTTGAACTGGGAGGAGGAGGGAGGAAGAGGAAGAGGAAGAGGAAGAGGAAGAGGAGGAGGAAGAGGAAGAGGAAGAGGAGGAGGAAGAGGAGGAGGAGGAGGTGGAGGAGGAGGAGGAGGAGGATGGTGTGGTGTGGTGTGCCGGGAACACATAACAAACTGATGGAGAGAAACCCTCCCCAAAACCACAAATACACCAGTGTCGGCCTTTCAAAAAAACAAATCCACCCTCCCCCTTTAAGAGCTCACCAGAGCCAGAGTGTCTGCCGTCAATCAGCAGCTCGCCGCACCTGCCCTGCGCCCAACTTCCGGTTTAGCGCCCCGGCCCGCCGGCTTAGCGCCTAAAGAGAGGCGTGCAGCACCAGTTTTAGCGCTCGAGCAAACTCTTAGGGCGAAGCTAATGAATATCGGAGAAGTGGCCTTGATTTGGCGGCGGGCGCAAACTTTAGCGGCCGCCCGACTTTACCGCCCCAAAAGTGGCTACAATGAATTTCTAGGCCACCATCTCCAGGATTCATTTCTGCCAATTTTCTCCCTTCCTTTCCTCTCCTGAGAATGCAGACTCCTTGGATTCACAGACACCGGGCACTCCCTGGTACCTCAACCAAGTGGCCATGATTCATGTGTAAAACTTGACAGTGAGCATTGTAAGAACATAAGAAATAGGAGCAGGAGTCGGTCATATTGCTTCTCGAGCCTGCTCCACCATTCAATAAGATCATGACTGATCTTCTACCTCAACTCCACTTTCCCCATATCCCTTAGTGTCCAACAATCTATCGCTCTCAGTCTTGAATATGCTCAATGACTGAGCCTCCACAGCCCTCTGGGGCAGAGAAGTCCAAAGATTCACCACCCTCTGAATGAAAAAATTTCTCCTCATCTCAGTCCTAAATTGCCGACCCCTTATCCTGACAATATGACCCCTGGTTCAAGGCTCTCCAGCCAGGGGAAACAGCCTCTCAGCATCTACCTTGTCAAGCCCTCTAAAAATGTTATACATTTCAATGACATCACCGCTCATTCTTCTAAACTCCAGAGAGTATCGGCCCATTCTACTCAATCTCTCCTCATAGGACAACCCTCTTATCCCAGGAATCAGTCTAGTGAACCTTTCTCGCACTCCCTCTAAGGCAAGTATATCTTTCCTTAGGTAAGCTTGCAGGCTGTTCTACTGCATCACAGCCAAGCCTGAACCTGTCTTCACCTGATACAGACACACATGCACAGGGTGGCTGGATAGCAATCAGGAGCATTAAGAATGGTTGATTTTCTTCTCCCTAACCCAGTGGCATTGAGACCAATTTTAATACCCATACTGCTCCCCCAGTTTAGATGACCGAACTGAACAAAAATCAAACCTGCCACCCTCCTAGTTTGTACATTATTACCAATTGCATAATATTGAAGAGCCTTGGGCAGAGGCTCCATCTCAGAAACAGAAACAACTTGTATTTATACAGTGCCTGGTAATCTAGTAAAATGTCCCTGGATGCTTCACGGAGATGGAAGGAAAAGAAGACACCAAACCAAAAACCAAAAAAATGAAGAGGGGTGACTATAAGCTTGGTCAAAGAAGTGAGGTTTTAGGAAGGTCTTCGGAGAGAAAAGAGAGATGGAGAAGTGAAATGATTTAGGGGGGAACTCTAAAGTAAGCATCACTGCTCAAGTTAGGATCCTGCTCCATGCCCCACCCCATTCAGGCCTGAACTTGGCAAAAGGTAGCAATCCCATTGCACTAAATGGTTTCTGATGCTGACTGAAACACATTCAACTAACCACCACCCTATTTCCAACCTCCTTTTCCTCTCCAATGTCCTCTAACGTGTTTTTATCTCCCAGATCTGTGCCTATTTCTACTGTAATTCCCTGTTTGAATGCCTCCAACCGGGTTTCTACATCTCCCGCAGCACCGACGCAGCCCTAGCCAAAGTCGTGAATGACTTTTTCCTGTGACTGTGGTGCATTATTCCTCCTCATTCTCCTCAACATCGCTGCTATAAATTTGATCACACCATCCTCCAATGCCTCTTCTCCATTGTCCAGCTCCACTCCTACATAGCCGATGGTCGCTAGAGCATCTTTAGCAACAGTTTCTCTTCCCAACACCCCGGGAGCTCCCCAAGGATCCATCCTTGCCCCCTTCCGCTTCTTCACCTGCATGCTGCCCATCAACCACATCATCTGCAGATGTGATACTGCTGCTGCTGAAAAGTCATTGAAACCCTTGATCATTAATACCTTCCACATCTCAAGACACGCAAGTACAGGGAAAAAATAGGGGGTAAAATTCAACTTTAGCAGGGGTAAAAAGAATGGGTTTGAGTAGAACGGCCACCTGTGATACACGCCACCCGATTTTCCCGTCGATTGACTTTCATCTCAACCAACGCAGGACTTCTGACGAAAGGTTAACTCTGTTTCCCGCTCCTCAGATACTGCCTTACGGCTGAGTGTTTCCAGCATTTTCTGTCTTTATTGCAGAATTTTGTTACCAGTTTAAAAATTTGCAGCTGCTCAAAAGATTGGACTGTACTACATACTGGAGGAGAGATCTGTATGCTAATTATAAGTTATAGCGGCTCAGTGGCGCAATTCCTTAGATCATTGGGCATCGGTTTGGGCCTTAACTTCCTCACTGGTAGAGTTATTGATGCCAACTGACCCATTGGGTGAATGCACTGAGCAATGGTCAAATTGTTCATTAGGAAGAATGGGAAAGCCGAATACTTCATTTCACTTGTGTACACATTCTGGAAGGTCCATTATATAACATCATTTGCCCAGGGATCAGCTGACTGCCTGGCCTCTTGCTAAGGGAATGAGGCAAGACACAAAGGGAGCCTAACTCGCGGGGTCTGTTGTAACGCTGGTTTTACAGCCCGCCCAATATTACTCTCCACTGGCTTCAGTGGAGAATAAAACCCAGTGGGCTGGAAAACCAGCGTCGCAACAGATCCCGTCAGTTTCCCAATGGGCGGGTTAGGTCAAAATTGCCCCCCAAAGTCTTGTAAAAAGAGCGGGAAGAAGAGAATAGCTTTGCTTTTAGGGGAACAAAAGATAAATCGAAATGAGTTTGGAGCTTTCCTTTAAAATTGTGAGCCTTCTAGTTCTGCGAATATGACTTAACCAAAATGGCCAGAATAGCAGATCTCCTTGTACGTTACCATTCCTTGAAAGAAGGTGGATCCGTGAGATACAAGCACAATCGCTGCATTGAATCAAATTGTCGTTCTAGGCACATAAGAACCATTAAGAAAGTAGCAAAGCCGAGCACATATACTGCACTTGGGCAGAAAAAACCTTGTTCATTTCAAATACTTTACAACATCTATAACATCTGTACAACAATTGCATGACAATGTCATTTGTCGTTAAATACAAAAATTCTTCCAAAATTAAAGGCCTTGCAGCAATGTATTTGTAAATATAATCTCATTTAATGCAATGAACTCAGCGAGATCTGAATATAGCGCTACTCCCACTCCCAATGTATCACTTAAAAGTTTTCTTTTGAACATTCTTTTGATTACAGACTCTTTTGCTTTTTGCTGTGAATTTTATTGATGTGATTTATCACAGCGAAATAACACACGGTTTTCATGCAAAATAAAAGGAAATACTATCAAAAATGCTGCAGTCCTTTCACCCTTTAAAATTGACAGGCAAAACTCATTTTTTCAAAATTTGCCGTTGCAATTGATAAAAAAAAAGACCGTCCAATCTTTACTTAAATTTGTCTTTTAACAGTTATGAGTTTCTCAATAATACTGGAGTTGAGGGGAAGCGAAGGGAAAATTAGATTCGCCTTACCACTTCTCATGTTTATTAAAATGGTTTTGTTGTCAGACATTTCTGGCTTGCAAGTGAGAAAGTACTGTGTGCTAATGGAGCAATGAGTTCAAACAATTCAATTAGTGACAATTATTCAAGTCTGCCATTTTCTTTTTCTCATCTTTTCCCTTTCTTGAATATCGCGCCATTCTTCCTCTTCTGTTCAGATTTCTCAACCCAAACCCTATTCGCCAGGCAGGCGACCTATTGACAAGTCTCTGCCAATGCACTTCCAAGTTAGCCACAGGGTCATGTACAGGAGTTTCTCAAGATGATCTGCCCACTGAATTCATTTCTTTCCCTGTGGAAGGAATTTCCTAGGTTCCTCTCTGTAGCTGGATGTGTGACAATGTCCATCATGGGTTCCTCTCTCTGGATGGATGTGTGAGAAACATTGACAACAAAGGCATTAAAATTAGACTTATTTTCTTGCAGAAAAAGATGTTTGGTGTTTACAAATTGCATGACTGGATTGTAATTGTTTCAGTGGACTCTGTTTCAAAGAATCTGAGTTTTCTGTACAACTGTAATTTTCTTTCCATGTGCAGGTGCAATGAGAACACTGAAATGCAATTATAAAAATTATTTTAATCTTGCCTTAATAATAAAGGGGAAAGTTCATCAACTTTCATGCTATTAATTTTTGTTTCTGAGAATATTATCTGTGAATTAATTTTCAACATCACTTACAGTTACCTTGAAATAGAATATTTCTTAAGTATTAAATTTATTTGGGGAAAAATAAAAAGAGAACTAGTGGACAGCTCGCCATGATGCCATAGCTAGCACTGGCCTCTTGTTCCACTCCTTGGTAAACCAAACAGCCAACCTCCTTTGGGATTTAATATGAACAGCAACTTGCGCTTCATTAGTACTCCTAATGTGAACAAACATGTATTTGATCCCATTACAGGATGGAGAAAAGTTGGGACACTGAGCAGGGAGATAAAACGAGAAAATAATTGGAGGAAGGTCAAAGAAAAGGAGACGTTTGAAAGTGGAGAGGGACATGCTGGTAAATGGGGAGAAATTTAGGGAGCAGGGAACTCTGGAGTGGAATGAGTGAGCAACAAGGAGTAATTGTGTGTTAAGAAACAGAATACTCTTTCCTTCCAGTGAGGGAAAGGATTGCAATGTGTCTTTTAGAGTCGGGGTCGATTTTGTCGAACCTGTCGGGAAGAAGGCGGGACTTCCCCTTTCGGGTTTCTGACCCGCCTACTTCGACGTCCGGCCAATCCGCACGATGTTCCCTTGATTGACCTTGTTCAGCCCCCCCAGCGGGCTCAGCAGGCCAATTAAGGGCCACGCGGCAACAGGTGATGTCATAGACTGCAATTTCTTCTGTCAAGATTTCTGACAGATGAAATATCAGTGTTTCACAGCTGTTTGAAGCTGTCAAACACTGACAGTCTGATTTATAAGATGAGTCCTTCTGCACAGACTCATTTAGAAATCTCAGCAGCACTAAAAGCTGAAGGCTGTCACTTTTGACAGATCGCAGCCGTTCAGCTTTCAGTTCCGGCTGAGTGCTGCGCTCCCGACGGCTACAGGAAGAAAGGCTGTTAAGGTAAGTACAGGTAAGTAAAAGCTCTTTACACACTTTAGACACACCAAACACACTTACCTTTACACTCATGCACACATCACTCACCTGAGCGCCGACATCGCGACCCCTCCAACTCCTTCAACCCGACGGCCCGCTGCTCTAACCTGGTGTGGTTTGGAGCCGTCGGGAAACCCACACGAAACCCCTCAAAATGGGGATTAGGCTAAAAACTGTCTGTTAACTACCTGTTAACAGGCAGTTAATTGGCACTAATCCCTTCCCGCCTGGTTTCGGCGGGTCCCAGTGGGGGGCAGGTACACGCCGCCCCTGAAACATACGTGGGGCGGGGTTTTGGGCGGGATGGTGTCGGGACCCCCAAAGTCGGGATTTTCCCCCCACACACGCCTGAAACCCCACCTGACGGCTCCCCAAAAATCTAGCCTGTCATAGAGTCATACAGCACAGAAGGAGGCCATTCGGCCCATCGAGTCCGTGCCGGCACTCTGTAGAGCAATCCAGTCAGTCCCATTCCCCCGCTCTATCCCTGTAGCCCTGCAGGTTTATTTCCCTCAAGTGCCTATCCAGTCTCCCCTTGAAAACATTGAGTGTCTCCGCTTCCACCACTTCCGTCGGCAGCAAATTCCAGGTCCTCACCACTCGCTGTGTAAAAAAGTTTTTCCTCCCATCACCCCTGTATTTCTTGCCCAAAACCTTAAATCTGTGTCCCTTAGTCCTTGTATCATCAACTAGTGGGAACAGCCTTTCCCCGTCTAGTCTATCCAAACCCGTCATAATCTAGTACACCTCTATCAAATCACCCCGCAACCTCCTTTGCTCTAATGAAAACAAATCCAGCTTCTCCAACCTGTCCTTGTAGCTAAGATCCTCCATCCCCGCAGCCATTCTGCTAAATCTCCTCTGCACCCTCTCAAGGGCCTTCACATCCTTCCTAAAGTGTGGTGACCAGAACTGGACGCAATACTCCAGTTGTGGCCTAACCAGCGCTTTATAATTGTGATTTTTTGATTGTTAATTAATCTATTATGGAAGGTTTTAGACTGTAGCGTTGAAATACTGAAGCAGCTTTTTCTGTTATTGCACTTGGTATGAGGCCTCACCTGGGCACAAGCACATAGAAGACAATCAGGTGGGAAGGATTGCCCCCTGATTTTCCATCAATTAATCTGCCTGACTGTTGGTAATAATAGTGGACAAAAGTTTAACACTTTCGTACAACAGTCCTCTGGAGGCATTCACATATTTATCTGAATGGGTTAATGCCTCTGTTGAAATAATGGATCGGGCAATGACTTTTGAATGTGTTGGCTAATACCACAGATTTCTATGTTTAGATCTCTACAGCACAAATGGGACAAAATGATTACGTGATACCTTGCATGAAGGAGAAATTACAGTGAGAACGTTTAATGTTAGATTTGAAATCCCTCCGTAGCAGAGCACCATCCAGTTCAGAATACTCAGGAGAGAATTTTATTGACAAAGTAAATCTTTTTTAAACTGTTTAATTTTAATTGGTGTAGCATTCCCTTAAAAAGATTTCCTTGTTCTAATTATTAATATGAGTGAAGTTTGTAAATGTAATTTAATTTGCAATAATCATTGAATCTGTTGCTTCTTGATAAAAAGTTGAATGACTGTTTGAAGAAAGGAACAATTTATAATTCTGGCACCCATTGTTACCATCAAAGCATTCCCAGCTTTATTCTGGAGAAGAATCCAGCCAACATTGGTTTGGAGGGGAGTTTTGCCTTTGACAGCCAGAAGAGTCCCAGTGAATTGAGTTTGGGCAGACATGATGCAGTTCCCAGTGGGAGTGAGTCTACAGCATGAAACTGTCCATTTGTCACTAACCGGCACGAGGTTGGCAGTCTTGCTGAGAGAGATCACAAGGATGGCAGAAGAACCAAAGGCAACATGAGGAAAAAGTTTTTTTACGCAGCAAGTGGTTAGGATCTGGAATGCACTTCCTGAAAGGGTGGTGCAGGCAGACTCAATCGTGGCTTTCAAAAGGGAATTGGATAAGTACTTGAAGGAAAACATTTGCAGGGCTACGGGGAAAGGGCGGGAGAGTGGGACTAGCTGAAGTGCTCTTTCAGAGAGCCGGCACGGGCTCAACGGGCCAAATGGCCTCCTTCTGTGCTGTAACCATCCTAACCAGAAATGTCATACTAGAACAGTCAGGCCAATTGTAACTGCCGACAATGTTCCCGTTAAGCTGCCTCAGAGGCGAGTGTGCTCCCAACTGAGCCACAGCTGGAGGAAGACAATATTCATTTGTTGGTAACTCTGAGCCACCGATGATAGGGAAAAGTGGAGGGATGTTAATTACCAATCCTTCACTGGTGTTGGGTCTGCACACAGTGACGCAGCCCTGCTCCCCCCAGTATAGCAAGAGGTCAGCACCTAAGGTGGTGTTATCAGAAGGGCTTGTTCCAAGACAGATAAAAGACAGGAGGATGTGTGCATCTGAAGGCATTATAACTGGGAGAATTTCATAAATCCTTATCTTCTTTGAGATCAGTCACCTCCTTCAAGTGATTGAGTGGCTTGGGCGGAGGCCATGGTACGGTAAATCATACATAGCCTGTGGAGAGAACCGGTTTAATGGGCCATATGGCCTTTTCCCATTTATGGTCTTTTCTTTCATTTTCTTTCTTATGTTCGTACTGATCTGCATTAATATATTTGCATCAAATTAGCAATTACTGGCTATGTGTTAGTAAGCATGTTGCCTTGAAAAACTGAGCGTTTACTGGACAAATAAAGGAAAAATCTAATATTCAAGTCCATCAATTGCCTGATGGGTCTTTTGTTTGCTTAGGTAGAATGTGTTGCTGTATCAGCTCACCTTTAAATCTTAGCTTATCATCTTTGAATGATTTTCACATATCATTCTCATTTTTTTTTAATTTAAAAATCAGCACACATTGCCTTTCATCCAGTGTTTTCCACATTTCCAGTGGTTCAGAAAGAAAGAACTTGCATTTATATAGCAGCTTTCACAACCACAGGACATTCCAAAGTGCTTCACAGCCACTAACGTATTTTTTTAAATATAAAGTGTAGTCACTACTGCAGTGTAGGCGAAAGCAGCAGCCAATTGTTTCAAGAAGGTGTCACTCCATCTTTACGGCTTCATCTAATTGAGCTCAGCCATCAGCTGTAAGCTGGATTTATTTTCATTAGAGCAAAGGAGGTTGAGGGGTGATTTGATAGAGGTGTACAAGATTATGACGGGGAAAGGCTGTTCCCACCAGTTGATGGTACAAGGACTAGGGGACACAGATTTAAGGTTTTGGGCAAGAGATACAGGGGGGACGTGAGGAAAAACTTTTTTACGCAGCGAGTGGTGAGGACCTGGAACTCGATGCCAATGGAAGTGGTGGAAGCGGAGACATGTTTTCAAGGGGATGCTGGATAGGCACTTGAGGGAAATAAACTTGCAGGGCTACGGGGATAGAGCGGGGGAATGGGACTGACTGGATTGCTCTACAGAGAGCCGACGCGGACTCGATGGGCCGAATGGCCTCCTTCTGTGCCGTTACTCTATATTGACTGTCGCAGATACATTTCAAACAGCAAGCCTCCAGAGATAATTAAGTATCAGTTTAGCGCATTTGGTAAAGACGCTTCCATTCGGTCGTGGGTTCAAGCCCCACTCAAGGACTTGAGCACATATTTGAGGTTGACACCTCAGGGGCAGTACTGAGGGAGCACTCTGTTGTTAGTGGTGCCGTCATGGGAAGTGTTAATCTAGGGTTTTGCCTGCTAGTACAAGCAGATGGTAAAGATCCCATGGCATTAAGAAGAGTAATGAGTGTTCCTGGTGTCCTCACCAAAAATCATACCTTAACCAGCACCACCAAGTTGGTGTTCAAAAACAACAATAACTTGCACTTATATAGCTCCTTTAACGTCCCTAAGATGCTTCAAAGGAGCGTGGTCAGAGAAAAATTGACAGTGAGCCAAAGAAGGAAACGTTAGATCGGGTGGCCAACTCATTGCTGTTTGTGGGCTCATACTGTGAGCATAATGGCTATAGCATTCACCTGCCTAAGAACAGCCACTGTACTCGAATGTAATTTGCTGTACGTGAAGTATTTTGAGATGCTTCTGAGAGACGCAATAAGGGGCTATATAAATACAAGCCATTCTCCAAACAAACATTAACTCTCAGCCCTGGCCGAGCTACCTTTTCTGTTTGTTTCTGAATTGTGTGTATTTTTTTTGTCTTGCAAGCAGGGCAAAGGGTTAAAAAAAAATAAGCAACAGTTCTTGCTGTGATGTCCCATCTCGCTGCACAAACCGTTTTGACATGCGACATTAAATAAAATAGCACATGACTCATCCCTCGCTACCTATTGCTGGCACTAGCGCGATTCGACATTTCAGTTGCGATCCTGACTAAAGAGCACGGTTTAAAATACACGAGCCTCTCTTCACACAAAATGCATTGACTTCCCTCGCCACACCACAGATTTCCTAACGTTACACCGTGTCAATAATCTCCAAATCGAAGCGAGATCCTCCAATTCCCCTGATTGCGCTAATCTTCCTAATGACAAATTAGCATTCTTCACATTCTGTTCTTATATTTCAAAATTAACACCCCCAGCTCCAAGGGAGTAGGAATCAGCCGCGCTCCCTAATGCCTCCATGGACTGCTTGACGCAGAACAGATTTCCAACATCCCTTTTAAAACATTTCAGCTCACGAGGCGCAAGAAATAATTTATAATCTGGCTATCAAATGCAGCTATTTTCCCATTTTATGCTGGGGCGGGCGTGGGGGTGGGGGGAAGGGTGGGGGGGGGCGGTGGGAGGGGGCTGCCAAGAGAAAGGTGGGATATAAAGCAAGTTCTGGTGACAGAAGTGACTCCATCAAGCAGCAGATTTGTACCTTTTCAAAAAAGATGAGGTTAAAATTTGCACTGTTCTTGAACTAAATTGCTATAAATATCCAAAAAAGGCTTTGTGTATCCAATGCTAATTACTATTCCTAAAATTCAGCCTTAAGATTAAGCTGAAGATCATGCTAAGATGATTATTTGAAGAATTTTTTTTTTAAAATAAAGCCTTCTGTTTTGACAAACCCAGCGAAGTTCTCCATCAAACAGAATATGAGACTGTGGTGAAATTGCCATTTGTTTCGCACAATCTCCAGCACCAACACCTCAAGAGGTTTTGGATATTGTCCTCGGGGATTCTATTAAATCCTAGGAAATGGAGCACAAAATCTTATTGGAGTTTGAAATCTGTCCCACAGGATCCTTCAGGATTTTTCCCCATCAACTTCCAAGAATCTAACAGGATTTCTGAATCAGGTCTCCTCTGGGATATTTTGGGATGGAATTTACAGGAGGGAAAAGAAAAATCTTGGTGTTATGCAGCTGATTATTCCCTCGTGGAAACAGTGTTAGGATGTTGCACTATATCACTCGAGTGCTTTAGAAGGGATAGAAACATGGCTTCACAGCACTGCAATATCGAAGTACTTCAAATAAGGTGCTTTAACTATTTGACTCCTGAAAGTCATAAGCAGCTTCCACAAATGCATGCACATATAATATGCGGATGGAACATTTACTGACAATTTCTGATGCTGACTGTTATAAAGTAGGGCTAGAGGACAAGACTCACAAAATAATCCGACTTTGTGAGATTCCTTCACAGAATTACAGGACCAGTGGTGGCCTGCCCCATGTAGTGTGTCAGTGTACAAACCCAGTGGTAAGACACAAGGTGACTCTCCACACAGCCAGTTTCATGATCTCGGCTGGGCTGTTTGAGAAGGCACCACCTATACACAGAGCAACACCCCCCCTCCCCCCGCCCGATCGGGAGGCCGGGAGGATCAGACGACAGGTCGACCAGCATTGCTCCTGAGAAGCATTAAATTCCTGGTGGTAGGTCGCCTACCTAGGCTGGGGAATAGCACACCTTGACTGGAAGGGAGGAAGAGAAGACCCACTAAACACATGATACAATAAGTGCAAATGAACAAAAATATAAACCTTGGGAACTCTTTCCTCTTAGCACAGCGGGTCAGCTGTGGCTCAGTGGGTAGCAAACTTGCCTCTATGAGTCAGAAGGTTGTGGGTTCATAATCACACTCCAGGGACTCAAGCACATAAAGCTAAGCTGACACTCCCAGTGCAGTGCTGAGGGAGTACTACACTGTCAGTAGGCGCTGTCTTTCAGATGAGATATTAAACTCATCTGTCTACTCCCATGGCACTATTTGAAGAAGAGCAAGGGAGTTCTCCTGGCCAATGTTTATCCCTCAACTAACAAAAACAGATTATCTGGTCATTATCACATTGCTGTTTGTGGGAGCTTGCTGTGTGCAATTTAGCTGCCACATTAAAACAGCAACTCCACTTCAAATAGTACTTCATTGACTGTAAAGTGCTTTGAGACATCCTGGTGATTGTGAAAGGTGCTATATAAATGCAAGTTTTTCTTTCAGTTGTGAAAGGGTTAAGCTTGAAACCACCATTTAGCAAAATCTGACTAAAATCCATTCATCTCAAGATAGAGTCATTTCTAATTGGTAACTAGAATACCAATACTTACTGGAATTAAATACCCTGCAGAAACAGCAACAAGAGTTAAATATTTCAAAAGAAAATGACTAGAGGGGGAAAGAAAATCTTCATTCTTCCTCCAAGCTTCAATGGGAAATCAGAACTCGCAGGGTTAAAATTATTTCCCCCCAAAACAATTTTTTTTTTCGGAAGCTAGTCAGGGAGAAAAGGAGATAACAGAAGAAGCAGAACCTCCTCCCCAAACCCGATTTGCATACACCATTAAGAGCATGTTTTATTTATTTTTAATCAAAACCAATTGACAGAGAAATTAATCAATGAAGTCGAAAGCGCGAGTGATATCTGACCATCTGGGGAATGCACTTTCTTTTCCCCCTTCCCTCTTCCCCCCCTGCACTTGTCACAGTCCATATTGCGGAAAGTGAACTTTTTCGAGAGCGTTGAGAAGCTCCATATGGTCGAGATCAAAGGTGTTGCTGGGTGCATGGTTATGCTTTATTGCCAGCCAGTGCTGTTAATTAGACAACAAGATCAGAGGCAGTATTAAAATCTAATTAAATTGATATGAACAGATTGCCAAGTGATGTACGCTAATGTATAATTGAGCACCATGCAAATCTTGGTCGCTGTCTTTTGTTTTCCCCAGCTCTGAATGAATGATGAAGCTATGAAGTTTCGCCGCAGCAGATAAACAAGTTAATGTGCTGAACTAAGGGGGCCGGCTAGAAAGCATTACTTCGCTGACTGCTGCAGAATTAAAGCTGTTATATTAATAGGTTAGCAACTCTCCCAGCCTTTCGAGAGTGGACTGTGGCCTAGCAGGTGAGCCAGAGTGAGAGCCTTTGACTGCGAGCCCAACTACCAGTCTAAGTGACAGACTGTGGTGATTCTATAATAATATATATATTTTTATATCAAATTGAACCACTGAAATAATAACCTACCAGTAATTCCATTTGAAATATAAATATAATTTCCCCATCTTTACATCTGAACTTGCACTAGAAGAAGCCTGCAATTTTCGTTCTCTGACATCATTCATCCATTGTTTAATTACAAACACTGTCACCATCTGCTCACCTGTGTCGTCTGCATATTGTGACAATCCATTCACACACTACATCTCAGTAAAACCATCAAACTGCATTAAAATGAGTACACTATATGTTACATGAAATAGCAGATGGTCAGGGAGGGATTACCAAGGTAGGCATGGCCTCTCATTGGTTTGGGGCTATATCTCCTTATTTAAGGAAGGATATACTTGCCTGAGAGGCGGTGCAACAAAGGCTCACTAGATTGATTCCTGGGATGAGAGGGTTGTCCTATGAGGAGAGATTGAGTAGATTGAGCCTAAACTCACTGAAGTTTCAAAGAATGAGAGAAAATCTCATTGGAACCTATAAGATTCTGAGGGGGATTGACAGGGTAGATGCTGAGAGGTTGTTTCCCCTGGCTGGAGAGTCTAGAACTAGGGGGCATAGTCTCAGGATAAGGGGCTATCCTTTTAAGACTGAAATGAGGAGGAATTTCTTCACTCAGAGGGTTGTGAATCTTTGGAATTCTCTGCCCCAGAGGGATGCTCAGTCGTTGAGTATATTCAAGGCTGAGATCGATAGATTTTTGGACTCCAGAGGAATGAAGGAATATGGGGATTGGGCGGGAAAGTGGAGTTGAGGTCAAAGATCGGTCATGATCTTATTGAATGGCAGAGCAGGCTCGAGGGGCCGTATGACCTACTCCTGCTCTTATTCTTATGTTCTTATGTTCTTTTGCATGAGGCCGTATCAGCCTCAAACCAAATTAACATTTACATATGCCTTTTGATGCAGTCACCTCATCCATATTATATCATTTAACTTCCTTTGGAGAGAAAAGTACTTTCATTACAGAGAAAAATATTTGCTGTGACATTACAATGCAGATTAAGAACATAAGAATTAGGAGCAGGAGTAGCCCATTCGGCCCCTCGAGCCTGCTCCACCATTCAATAAGGTCATGGTTGATCTCCTACCTTATCTCCACTTTCCTGCACTATCCCCATATCCCTTGATTACCTTAGTATCCAAAAGTATTGATCTCTGTGTTGAATATACTCACCGCCCTCTGGGCAATGTTCCCTCTAAGTGATGGGAAAGGTCCCGCACAGGCCGCTCACCGGCTTCTCCATTGTAAATGCCGTGCATGCACGGAAATTTAAAGGAGCCGCGCACTAAAAGAAACAGGCCGCGCAGAACAAGGCACAGCTTACAGGGAACATCACCTCTGGGGTAGAGAATTCCAAAGATTCACAACCCTTTGAGAGAAGAAATTTCTCCTCATCTCAGTCCTAAATGGCCGACCCCTTATTCTCAGACTGTGATTAAGGTTCTCAAAATTGAAAGCACAAAATATCACATGACTTTTTATATATTTTTTACCGTCAGACATATCAGATAGTCACTAATACATCCAATAGGTAATTCAGGAGAAATTTCTTTGCCAAAGAGTGGTGAGAATGTGGAACTCGCTACCACAGGGAGTAGCTGAGGCAAATAGCATAGATGCATTTAAGGGGAAGCTAGATAAGCACATGAGGAAGAAAGGAATAGAAGGATATGTTGATGGGGTTAGATGACGAAACATGGAAAAAATTCTGAGGGACAAAATTAGTCTCCACTTGGAGAGGCAAGGATTAATCAGGGATAGTCAACATGGCTTTGTCAAGGGAAGATCATGTCTGACTAATTTGATTGAATTTTTTGAGGGGGTGACTAGGTGTGTGGATGAGGGTAACGCAGTGGATGTGGTATACATGGATTTCAGTAAGGCCTTCAATAAAGTCCCACACAGGAGACTGGTCAAGAAGGTAAGAGCCCATGGAATCCAGGGTGCCTTGGCACATTGGATACAAAACTGGCTTAGTGGCAGAAGGCAGAGGGTGATGGTCGAAGGTTGTTTTTGTGACTGGAAGCCTGTGGCCAGTGGGGTGCCACAGGGATCGGTGCTGGGTCCCTTGCTGTTTGTGGTCTACATTAATGACTTGGATATGAATGTAAAAGGTATGATCAGTAAGTTCGCGGATGAAACAAAAATTGGTAGGGTGGTAAATAGCGAGGAGGGTAGTCTCAGTCTGCAGGACGATATAGATGGGTTGGTCAGATGGGCGGAACAGTGGCAAATGGAATTTAACCCGGAAAAGTGCGAGGTGATGCACTTTGGGGGGACTAACAAGGCAAGGGAATACACAATGAATGGTAAGACCCTAGGCAAGACGGAGGGTCAGAGGGATCTGGGTGTGCAAGTACACAGATCCCTGAAGGTGGCGGAACAGGTGGATAAGGTGGTAAAAAAGGCATATGGGATACTTGCCTTCATTAGCCGAGGCATAGAATATAAGAGCAAGGAGGTTATGATGGAGCTGTATAAAACACTGGTTAGGCCACAGCTGGAATACTGTGTGCAGTTCTGGTCGCCACACTACAGGAAGGATGTGATCGCTTTGGAGAGGGTGCAGAGGAGATTCACCAGGATGTTACCAGGGCTGGAGCGCTTCAGCTATGAAGAGAGACTGGGCAGATTGGGTTTGTTTTCCTTGGAGCAGAGGAGGCGGAGGGGGGACATGATTGAGGTGTACAAAATTATGAGGGGCATAGATAGGATGGATACTAAGGAGCTTTTTCCCTTAGTAGAAGGGTCAATAACTAAGGGGCATAGATTCAAGGTAAAGGGCGGGAGGTTTAGAGGGGATTTGAGAAAGAACTTTTTCACCCAGAGGGTGATTGGAGTCTGGAACTCACTGCCTGAAAGGGTTGTGGAGGCAGGAACCCTCACAACATTTAAGAAGCATTTGGATGAGCACTTGAAATGCCATAACATACAAGGCTATGGACCAAATGCTGGAATATGGGATTAGATTAGACAGGGCTTGATGGCCGGCGCGGACACGATGGGCCGAAGGGCCTCTATCCGTGCTGTATAACTCTATCTATGACATGGGAGGAGGCTCGTGTGGAGCATAAACACTGGCATGGACACGTTGAGCCAAAAGGCCTGTTTCTGTGCTGTAAATATTATGTAATATGATAAAGATAGGCCTCTGGACACTAACACATCTGTTAGACTCCCATATCTGCCATGTCCATCTTTAAGGCCCTGAAACAGACCTCTTTTTATGATGGTTACTATGATTTACATATCAAACTGTAGAGTGTAAGATAACAATGTAAAATCTATTGTTTAAAAGGGATTTGTTTTTCCCTTGCTGGGAGCTTGATCCGTGTATGGAGTGTTGTTGCATACACAATGGTGGGCACATGTGTGTTTGGGAGATCATTATGGAGAGGTTTGGATAGGTCTGTAACTGTCAGCCGTGGCACAGTGCCTCTGAGTCAGAAGGTTGTGGGTTCAAGTCCCACTCCAGAGACTTGAGCACTAAAATCTAGGCTGACACTCCAGTAAACTACTGAGGGAGTGCGGCACTGTCAGAGGTGCCGTCTTTTGGATGAGACATTAAACTGAGGCCCCGTCTGCTCTCTCAGGTGGACGTAAAAGATCCCAGGGCACTATTTCAGTTATCCCTGGTGTTCTAGCTAATATTTATCCCTTGATCAATGTCACAAAAACAGATTATCTGGTCATTATCACATTGCTGTTTGTGGGAGCTTGCTGTGCACAAATTGGCTGCCGGGCTTCCTTCATTACAACAGTGACTACACTTCAAAAGTACTTCATTGGCTATATAGCGCTTTGGAACGTCCTGAGGTCATGAAAGGTGTTTTATTCATAAGTCTTTCTTTCTGTATTAGATATAACGTTTCATCTGCCTCTTTAGACTTTTTCTTTCTGCCTGGATTTTAATTCTATCGCAAGTGCAGATGGACAACCACTTTAGATTAAAACAGATATTCCTGGGGATTCTAAACTGAAGATTTTAATCCCACACAAAATAAAAATGTTCCATAGTAGGTTGAATATCAGACCTCTGCCCATCTCTTCCACACCCCCTTCCCGCAATTCACGTGACCACATTGAACTTTTTATATCCTGTGCATATTCTGAGATGCATCAAGTTATTTGCATTTGTTTCCTTTGTAACCTGGAAGTAATAATGATAACAGTGAGGTCATGTGGTTTTGAAAGGTCACTGAGGGTCAGGAACATCATCGTTATTTTTAACAGTAAAATTGGATATTTTGTTTATTATAAACATGCAGGGGACATACAATTTCTGAAATAAAAGTGATGGACAGAGGAAACTAACTCCACTATTAGTGTCAAGAAACGAATAATGCACTTAATTTTCCAATAATGAATCGGGTCTTCCCAAAATCAGTGTGCAATATTTTCCACATCTTTCTGCTGCCTGTGTACCCTTTCCTTACTAGTCATATCTTACTGAAGAATGTGGACCAATCTGGGTGAGAAATGGGGACAATCTCAATATGGACAATTCACTGGTCTGATGCAAACCTTGACTTGGCTAAGCTCCAGCTGTTGCTTTTTGTTGTTGTTGCAAATGGGAGTTAAAGGGGCACCGTCTTCATGACAACAAAAAGCATTTCATAAACTGTTTTTTGCGTGTTTGGGGATGAAAAGCCTGTGCATCATCAGTCAGGGTGACAGCAAGATCAGGTGACACGATAAATCCATTTGTGTCGCAACTGGCGCCATCGCATTGTTTGGGAACGGACGAGGAAAGGTTTGCCAAAAATGTTTGCATGAAGACGTTGCCCTTTTAAATGGGGGAGTTCTTCATTCGCAAGCTAGCACTGCGGAGCTGAGTTTAAAATTGCACTTTGCTGTGGCTTTCAATGAGAGAGTTATGACTTTAGAGAAGCGGGTCTGACTCCAGGTTCAGATCTAGTCACGTAAAACCAAAGCAAACAGTTGCACTGAAACTGGTTTTCAGATCCCCCAAGTCATTTTTTTTTAAAAGAAAAATTAAAAATGAATGATATAATGAAATATTAAAGTGACGGTTATTTAATAAAATGAATGTCAATCCAGGTGCAGCATTTTCAAGAAGCGTTTTAAGATGGAATTAATTAGTTCCTCTCAAAAGTGAACTCCTTTTCTTTCCCCTTCCTTGTTTTATCTAACTGGCACACTCCGCACAGTCTGATCTGATTGAGATCCTATTAGAGCTATCGTTCCTCATGCACTCAGTCCTAAAAACCATGTGCAATAGCATTTTTTTTTTCCAAAAAATTTCTTTAGAAAGCTTCAAGGGTCATCCATATAGCCTTACATATGTGCTAGGAATCACTGTGAGCACACAGCTGTTTAATGAATTCCCCTCTCCTCTCTTTTAATGGAGGCATTAAGCTATTTATTTAAAGTGGGTTCACGCCGCTGTTAAAATAGGGGTAGAGAGGAAACCTGCCGCGAGCACATTAAGCCTCCATATGATAGCCTCACTGACAGTGATTTCTGTTCTATGTTCGCACAAAAGCAAACACAAAAATAATTCCGCAGATTTCCCTGTCTTGGAATGTCTAAGTCACTCAAGCTGATTCGAGGTACAAGGGGCTTCTATTGTATCACAGTAACAAAACAAAGGTGTCACTGAGCGGTGGCTGGGACATCCATAATTGAACTCAGTACCCGTGGGCTAGGGAGAGGAATACCAGCCAAGGACCCCCACTACTGAATTCTATGCAGCAATCCCAACAACAACAACTTGTATTTATTTAGTGCATTTAATGTAGTAAAACGTCCCACAGCGCTTCACAGGAGTATTATAAGACAAAGAATTTGACACCGAGCTACATAAGGAGAAATTAGGGCAGGTGACCAAAAGCTTGACCAAAGAGGTAGGTTTTAAGGAGCGTCTTAAAGGAGGAGAGAGAGCCGGAGAGGTTTAGGGAGGGATGCTCAAGAGGCCAGATTTAGAGGAGCACAGATGTCTTGGAGGGTTATGGGGCTGGAGGAGATTACAGAGATAGGGAGGGGCGAGCCCCTGGAGGGATTTTGAAAACACAGATGAGAATTTTTAAATCGAGGCGCTGCTTAACCGGGAGCCAATGCAGGTCAGCGAGCCCAGGGGTGATGGGCGAATGGGACTTGGTGCGAGTTAGGACGCTGTGGAAACAGGAGCCGACTGGACATCAAGTTTGGATTAATTTCCGGTGCCAACAATGGTTGAACAGTCTGCCAACACTCACGGTTTAGATTAAAACTTGAACAGCGACTGAGAAAGGCACCTATGGGTCGGCAGCACACACGCAACCTGTCGCCCAGCGTGAGTCAGGGCCCTCAGGAGAGGCTGGATGAAAAGTGGAGTGGAAAGTGGCGAAACAATGAAGACAATAAGAAACAAAATAAACATCGGCCTCAGGAACAAACAGCTTTAAAAAGCCGGCTGAGCGTGAGTAGAATGCAGCTCAATGTAGTGGTAGTAATGTTGTCATAAACTACAAGAACAAAACTTGAGCACTTTATGGACATCAGCGGAACCCTGCAATTTAATTACCACCTTAAAATCACCACCGGCTCCTTTTACTGTTGCAGCAGGTACAACGGAGCCTCAACTGGGTAGCGGAGAAAGTGTATCAGAGTGTAATAGTGAGATTGGGCCTGAAGGTATCCGGCTTCTGCAATGGGTTAGAAAACAAATGAACTATACACAGTATATTACTGAGAAATGCATTCAATACAGTAAATGCTAGAGCTGCAGAAAGCTGAGAGAGAAACCGTGTACACCGCATTCATCGTGAATAAAACAATTCCGGCGAGCTGGAGTCAGACAGACATTAATGAAAATCACTGCGCAGTACAGTTTGACTGAAAATCCCGGGGTACATGGGTTTGATGAAGTAGAGATAGGACCTGGCTGCTGCTGCTGTTAGGTAGCATTCCATGCAGTCTGGGTCTAGAGAAGAAAGAGCAGCCTGATACTGGGATGACAATGGGGAACAGAGTTAGCACTGTCATTCAGCAGTCTGGGGTCTACAATTCTCAGGAAGTAGATGTATGAAAATAAAACATAAATAACGTTACAAACAAGGAGATCATTATACAAGTTTAAAACAAACATGCTAGGGATAGATTTTCCCTCATTAGGACATGGTCTTTGGGAACCTTTACATGTTTATAATGTCTATACGATAGTGAATGCCCCTTTACATAGCATTAAATAAAAGTCTGTCGCTATCGTCCGTCACCCTTCAGGACACTGTCACTTGTAACGAATAAGAGTTAGGTGTGAACCGCACACTTACTCACAAGAGAAGGCACATTTCTCCCCCTTGCACACAGCACTCCTGTCTCAGGTATGGCGTAAGTGTATGCTTATCCAGTTAAGAGATGACAGTGCGAGGGACTGGAGCAATTTCTTTTTTACGTACAGTGACAGCGACAAGCACTCCCAGCTTAGGTTAGCACTAGGTACATGCAGAGTAAGAGCTTTCCGTACATGGTCTCGACAACACACACAGCTCCGAACACCCATTCCACATTAGCATGACATGTCCCTTTCCCAGCGCTATCCTTATGGGTCTCTGAGGCAGATTACCAAATTAGTGACAATGGGTGCTCCGATTTTGGATTCAAGATGGTGAAAGCTTCGGGTGTGTGGTGATCCGAAAATTGTTTCTGCCACATCGAAACAGTTAAGAAACCCCCAAAGATCGGCTCAGGATCAATCAATTGTCACTGAAGCCAAACTTTGTCATTACAAATGAGTGCCAATGAGGGTACACTATAGCGGCGCAGCATGTTGGGAATATAAACCATTGTGTCACAAAGTGATAAGATGTGAGTTTCCATGTGGTGAATTCCCAATCTCGGCCGTGCTGTCAATGTAGATTCATCGAGCAGATACCAGGTGGCCTTCTGCAAGGCAGGGGACGAGGGAGGGGAGGGGGATTCCCAACGTCCCTGGAACACGTACAGATCTCCCAGGAACACGTACACAATTAGCATTGACAAAGGCCAAATGAGCAAATTTAGTGTCCTTGCCCCCAGCCAGCAAGACCAATAGGCAGAAAGGGAGAAAAATTAAAAAATACTTTAACAAATAAACAAAAGAGTGCTCATTTGTGTAGAATTCTTAACAGTTTTAATTTGTGTCCATGACTAAATGGCTTAAGACCTCCTTCCCACCAACAAAGTGCTTACTTAGTCAGTGTCACCTGTGGCTCGGTTTGTTGGTAGGACTCTTGCCTCTGAGTCAGTAGATTGTGGGTTCTAGTCCCCTTCCAGAGGCTTCAGCCTCCAGTATAAAACTAAGGGAGTGCAGCAATGTTGGAGGTGCTGTCTTTCAAATGAGATGTTAAACTGAGGTCCCATCTGCCCTCTCAGGTGGACGTAAAGGGAGCCACTACACTATTTCTCAGAAGAGCAGAGGGAGTTCGCCCCAGTGTCCTGGCCAATATTTATCCCTCAACCAACATTAGCAAATAAAACAGATTATCTGGTCATGATCGCACTGCTGTTTGCGGGACCTTACTGTGTGAAAATCCGGTGCCATGATTCCTATATTACAACGGTGACAACACTTCAAAAAGCACCTCATTGACTGTAAAGTGCTTTTGGGATGTCGGGAAAGGCACTATATAAATGCAAGTTCTTTCTTTATGGATGATACTTTTATACAAATCTCAGTAGAGGCCTATAAAAGATCCAGGGAATAGTGCTATTGCAGCCCTAAATTACCGTGTTCTTGGTAAATAAGTCTTCTGCAAAGACAAAGAATTAAAACCTTTTCCCTTGACAAATGGCATCTGCTCTCTGTTATCCAGATTTAATGATATTTTACGGCTCTGTAGACCAAGTTTTACAATGCTCTGCCGGAGATAAGAAGCCTCACTGTTCTGCCATACTGGAGCGTGTGCTGCCGCTTGTTTACACTCTACCCAGCAGGAGGTGACCTGACTTCACGTCTTAAACTGTAAAGGACAGGATTTTCCCCCGCCAATGAGTTGAGGGGGTGGGTAGGGGCAGCCATCATTGGATTTAACCCAGTGGGTGCCTGTGGAAAATGACTGCGCTGCCCTGGCTTTCCCCTTTGCAGGTGGATATATTTCATTTAAGATTCCACTGAATGAATATTATGTACTGGCAGTGAATAATATATTCTCGTTTGACCACGTGCACCGCCGAATATACTTATTAATGACGCACTCCAGGCTATAATATTGGCTCCAGGCATCCAATAAGAGGCCTTTGCTGTTGTGACAAAGGAACATGACTGGGCGCCTTTGGTCAGATCACGGCTGATTTGTGACAAAGAATCATGCAGCACAGAAGGAGGCAATCCAGCCCATTGTGCTTCTGCCGGCTCTTTGAAAGAGCTCTCCAATTAGTCCCACTCCCCCGCTCTTTCCCCATAGCCCTGCAAATTTTTCCTTTTGAAGTATTTATCCAATTCCCTTTTGAAAGTTACTCTTGAATCTGCTTCCACCACCCTTTCAGGTAGCGCATTCCAGATGATAACAACACGCTATGTAAAAAAATTTTGCCATCATCTCCCCTCTGGTTCTTTTACCAAGTACCTTAAATCTGTATCCACTGGTTACTGGCCCATCTGCCAGTGGAAACATTTTCTCCTTATTTACTGTATCAAAACCCTTCATAATTTTGAACTCCTCTATTAAATCTCCTCTTAACATTCACTGCTCTAAGGAGAACAATCCCAGCTTCTCTAATATAAAATAAAAACAGAAAATGCTGCAGATACTCAGCAGGTCAGGCAGCATCTGTGAAGCGAGAAACAGAGTTAACGTTTCAGGTTGATGACCTTTCGTCAGAACTGAAAAAAAGCAGGAAATGGAACAGATTTTTAAGCAAGTGTAGGGGCTGGGAAATGGGGGAGGGGATGAAAGAATAAAAGGGAAGGTCTGTGATAGGATAGGATAGAAGGCAGGAGAGGTTAAGAGACATTAAGAGATATTCAAGGCAAAAGGAGTCTCTAGTCTCTTCAGATAACTGCAGTCCCTCATCCCTGGTACCATTCTAGTAACTCTCCTTGGTACACTCTCCAAGGCCTTGACATCCTTCTTAAAGTGAGGTGCCCAGAATTGGACACAATTACTTCAGCTGAAGCCTAACCAGTGTTTTGAAAAGGTTGAGTATAACTTCCTTGCTTTTGTACTCTATGGGGTGGATTTTGATACTGGAGGCAGGTAGGAGGCGGGACTACAACCTTTGGGGTTGTAGTCCCGCCTCCATCGAGTTGTGGCCAACCCACGTGATTTTCACTTGATTGACCTTGTTGAGCCTGCCCAGCAGGCTCAGCAGGCCAATTAAAGGCCACCCGGCAACAGGTGACATCACAGATTGACATTTCATCTGTCAAGAGCTTTTGACAGATGAAATATCAGCGTTTGACAGCTCTTTGAAGCTGTCAAACACTAACAATCTGTACACTAAGTTAATTCCTTCCTCTCAGGCTGATTTAGAGATCTCTTCAGAACAGAAAGCTGAATGCTGCAACTTTTGACAGCTCGCGGCCATTCTGCTTTCTGTGCCGGTGAGATGAGGGACTCCCGAGACCTGAAGGAAGGAAGGCTGTAAAGGTAAGTAAAGGTAACTAAACTTCTTTAAACACTTTACACACACCAAACACACTAACCTCTGCACTCATGCACCCATCACTCACCTGAACACTGACATCTCGAACCCTCCAAGCCCTTCATCCCGACGGTCCGCCTCGCTAACTTGGCGTGGTTTGGAGCCATCGGGAATCCCGCACTTCAGGAATAAAAATAGGGATTAGGCTAAAAACTGCCTGTTAACTACCTGTTAACAGGCAGTTAATTGGCACTAATCCCCTTCCCGCCTCGGGGAGGCGGCTCCCAGCACAGGCCGGGTATCCGCCTCCTTTGAAACTGGCATGGAGGTGGGTTGGGGGCGGGATGGGTTTGTGTCCCCCGATTTCACGGTTTTAACCCCCCACACGCCTCCAATCCCGCCTCCACGGCCCAATGAAAATCCTGCCCATATGCCTCTGGTTGTAAAGCCAAGGATCCCGTGTGCCTTTTTAACAGCCTTCTCAACTTGTCCAATCACCTTCAAAGATTTGTGTACATACACCTCTAGGTCTCTCTGTTCCTGCAGCCCCTTTTAAAATTGTACCATTTAGTTTATATTGCCTCTCCTCATTCTTCCTACCAAAATGCATCAGCCATGTTAGTCCATGGGTTAGTCCTATTGACTCATCCCACCATGACAACCAACATGCCCACTTCCTTGAACCCTGGAATTTACGAATTGCTGTGGGGAAACCCCGTGCAATGATTTCTTTCCCTTTTTTTCTTCAAATGTCCAAAGCAAAATGTAACCATCGATGTGTTAAAACAGGCACCTCCATTACAATACTATCAACATAATGACTATTTTGCCACAGCTAGTTTCTCCTGCGCTTGTGTCACCTTCATTGATATAAGTCGTGTCCGCACACTTTAGCATTGCAATTGTGGCTTTGCTTGAGAAATATGTATTACACCAGGAAAACAAACCAAGAGGCTCAAGGGTCAAAAATCTATTTTTTCTTTTAAAACCTGTTTCGGCTCAAGGAAGGTGTTAGGCTGAATTTCATGGAAGGAAGGGTCAATAGTACTGCCGGTTCACACACAGCAGATGCAATTTATCAAAGAGAAAAGGTCTTTGGGCTATAATCACATTGCACAAGGCTAGCAACTAGTGCATGGGAGCAGGACTAACTGGATAGTACTTTCAAAGAGCCGGCACAGGCACGATGGGCCTAATGACCTCCATCTGTGCTATCAGTGTCAGCTGTGAGTCAGAAGGTTGTGGGTTCAAGTCCCACTCCAGGGACTTGAGCATTTTAAGCTAGGCCGAAACTCCAGCGCAGTGCTGAGGGAGTGCTGCACTGTCGGAGGTGCCGTCTTTCGGGTGAGATGTTAAACTAAGGCCCCATCTGCTTTCTCGGGTGGATGTAAAAGATCCCATGGCATTATTTCGAAGAAGAGCAGGGGAGTTATCCCCGGTGTCCCTCAACCAACATAACAAACAACAGATTATCTGGTCATTATCACATTGTTGTTTGTGGGAGCTTGCTGTGCGCAAATTGGCTGCTGCGTTTCCCACATTACAACAGTGGCTCCACTTCAAAAGTACTTTATTGGCTGTAAAGCGCTTTGAGACGGTGGTCGTGAATGGCACTATATAAATGCAAATCTTTCTTATTCTATAATCACCACAATAATTTTTTTAAATTATTTCCTGGGATGTGAGCGTCGCTGGCAAGGTCAGCATTTATTGCCCATCCCTAATTGCCCTTGGGAAGGTGGTGGTGAGCCGCCTTCTTGAACCGCTGCAGTCCGTGTGGTGAAGGTACTCCCACAGTGCTGTTAGGGAGGGAGTTCCAGGATTTTGACCCAGTGCCGATGAAGGAACGGCGATATATTTCCTAGTCAGGATGGTGTGTGACTTGGAGGGGAACTTGCAGGTGGTGGTGTTCCCAGGCACCTGCTGCCCTTGTCCTTCTAGGTGGTAGAGTTCACGGGTTTGGGAGGTGCTGTCGAAGAAGCCTTGGCGAGTTGATGCAGTGCATCTTGTTGATGGTACACACTGCTAGTTTAACAATGGTGTTAATCCAGTTAAAATAACCAGGCTACTACCCTTGGAAAAATGGCAGAGGAACTTCATACAAAAGCGTTGGTGGTAATAACACACATTGGCCCTGAAATTAGGATCGGGGGCTTGCCGCGCGTGCAAGCCCCCGATGTGCACTCACCCTACGCGCCGACATCTGAAGCCCGGGCCTGCTCGCATTTCCTGTCACTGGCCCGGTTCAGATGTCGGCGCGCTGTGCTTACCTGATCCAGCGGCGTAGTTAGTGCGATGTGCCGGCTGGGATCAGGTGAGCACTATGCAGCCAATCAGGGGAGGGGAAACTCATTCATGAGTTTGACAGTAAGAGCTGTCAAACTCATGAAAAGTATGTGCTGCCAAAACACTACTTTAACTTTAAATAAAATTTAAAAAAACATCCCACTATTATATTAACTATAAATAAGTTTTTAAAAATGTTTTAAACAATTAATCAATTTTTTGAAATTTTTTTTTTTTTTTTTAAATAGGGTCTAAAACTAAACTTACCTTACTGTAAATTCTTTAAAAATAACAAACCTGTGGGAAAAAAATGTCTACATTGTACTAAAAGCCCACTTACCTGAAAAACTAAATACTTACGTCTGGTTTTTCCACGCGTAAAGACCGGAGGCCTTTACATGCGCACAACTCTGAAAAAAAAAAGGAATTTCACTGCGCACGCGCTGCCTGTGCAGTCGCGCGCGCTCTGCCTCTTAACCCCTTGGGTCAGAGGACAGGAAATGCCGGTTTTCAGCGCATGCGCTGTGCACGCTGAAAACCGGCAATTCCTCCGGGCACACACGTGAGTACCCCGTCCGTACTCGCGCGTTGTGACAGGAATTACTGGGCCATTGGGTTTGCAAGCCCATTCTCTTTGCGGGGGTCTTACTTACCCAACAGACAGTCGGGCCCCACCTGAACCATTCATCTGTCTTTCCTCTTTCATGTGCTGACTGACCTGCTGTGTATTTCCAACATGTCCTGTTTTCATTTCACTTTCTTTTTTGTGTCAACGTTTTAGAGTAACTCATTTCAAAGGAGAAAACAGTTTACAGGGAGGTTCAGGCAGTAACAGCAGACGACCAAACCTGTCAATAATACTGCATAGCCTCTCAGCTCACCCGTGACCATAATCAGGGTTGAGTTCCCTTTCAAAGGAATGTTGCTGCTCTTCCTTGGTTGCTTTAAGTGGTCTGGTTATTGATCCAGTTGTGTTAAATCCCAATTGGGATCTGCATCTCCTTGCCTAAGCCCATCCATCCATCCACTAGTTAATTGCAAATCCAATACATATGGACACACAAATACACATATGCTCCGGCATCATGTTAAGTGCAATGAATGGAAAAGCTATTTCCAAGGGACGAATGAACTGTTATCTCAACTGACTTGAAGCAGTTGCAAAACATAGGTGTCTTCAAGGGCTCTAGAAATGTCATTGAATCATAGACTGTCACAGCACAGAAGGAGGCCAGTCGGCCCATTAAGACTGCGCCGGCTTTGCCAATCACCAAAATCTGTGCCCTCTTCAAAATCCATCACATATCCTGCCTTCACAAGCCTCATAATAACCTCCTCTTTAAATGTGCCTTTGTTCCCTCCCTAAATAATCCAGTTCCAATAGTTATTACCTAGTTAGGACCCAAAAACTCAATACTGCATGGGACTATTTTGAAGAAACTTAGAAACAGGCCTACTTCCTGAACTTATACCCATTCAATTCCCATGTACGGCCCGGTAATGATCCATAACATAATTATCAATGTCATTTTAATCCTGCAACTTTTCTGACAACACACCACCACTGACCTATGAAGTAATGCCCTGAGGTAAAACTATCCTCTCGTACGTCAGTATTCCGTCACTTTATCTAGTGGTCAATATTGTGTCTATAGGTGTTAGCTAGAGCTCAGTGGATAACACTCTCACTTCTGAGTCAGAAGGTTGTGGGTTCATAGTCCCACTCCAGAGACATGAGCACAAGATCCAGGCTGATACTCCAGTGCAGTACCGAGGGAGTGCTGCACTGTCAGAGATGCTGTCCTTTAGATGAAAGGTTAAACCAAGGCCTCCATCAGCCCGCTCAGAGGACTGTAAAAGATCTCGTGGCACTATTTCAAAGAAAAGCAGGGGAGTTCTTCCTGGTGTCCTGGCCAATATTTATCCCTCAACCAACATCACCAAAAAAAAGCTGATTAGCTGATCATTGTCACATTGCTGTTTGTGGGACCTTGCTGTGCGCAAATTGGCTTCTTTGTTTCCTACATTACAACAGTGATTGCATTTCAAAAATACTTCATTCAAAGTAAAGTGCATTGGGACATCCTGAGGTTGTGAAAGGTGCTATATATAAGTACAAGTCTTCTATTTATTCTTATCTTAAAGCATAATTTAATCGACTAATTACAGCAGTTAAGGAATCGCAAGAAGCCAATGAAAACAGATGACTTATAATTATTTAGTTATTAATGCTTCAGGAAATCAAATTCCTAACTGGTGAATTTTACTGACTTTTCAGCAACCTCTGCCAAAGCAAGCAATAGTTTTCATTGCTTATAGCAAAATGCATGGTCAGGGTTCTGTGGAGCAAGAAAGTGCTAGAACATTTTGCCTTCCAAGAAATATAATAGTTCAGCTTGATTGAAAACTGTCAAGCTTGTGAGGGGGTGCAGGGGCAAAACAGCTCACACATACAAATACTGGAGCGTGGCAGTGGCAACGTTAGAAAAGATCGACAGCGATGGTTCGAAATGAATTGGGTCCGGAGAAGCCTCCAGTGCCCTACTGGGTGACTCTGTTGCAATCAGTCAAGTACCGAATTGCTATCACTCCTGTTTCTCCCAAATTTTATATAAAAGTGATGAAATATATCATTAAAAACAAGCACATCTGTAAGAGAGCTGAAAGGCCTTGCGCTTGAAGGAAAGAAAAAGAACGAACTTGCATTTATATAGCGCCTTTCACGACCTCAGGGCATCTCAAAGCTCTTTACAGCCAATGAAGTACTTTTTGAAGCGTTGTCAGTGTTGTAATGTTTGGAAATGTGGCAGCCAATTTGCACACAGCAAGGTCCCACAAACAGCAATGTGGTATTGACCAACTACAGGAAACTTTGTGCTATCCGGCACCGACGGGACCGAGCTGTTGCCGTTCCCTCAAAACTGCCGGACACTCCAGCGCTAATGTTGAAAGATACGGAAGCTTTTGAGCTCCGTATCTGTCAACAAACCCCAACAGCTTCTAAACAGTCCAAGCGTGTCTGTAGCATCTCTGTAGCTTAGCAACAGCTTCAGCAGACCTTGCAGAGCTTGACTGTTGAGGAAAAAAGCAACGAGAAGAAAAAAAACCTAACGAAAACGGCTCCTGATTTTTGCCGGTGGCTCGAGCATTCCGGACAGTTAGCCTCCGGATAACACAAAGTTTCCTGTAATCTGTTTTAGTGATATTGGTTGAGGGATAAATATTGGCCAGGACACCGGGCATAACTCCCCTGCTCTTCTTCAAAATAGTGCCATGGGATCATTTACATCCACCTGAGAGGGCAGATGAGGCCTCGGTTTAATGTCTCACCCAAAAGGTGGCACCTCCGACTGCGCAGCATTCCCTCGGCACTGCACTGGAGTGTCAGCCTAGACTATCTGCTCAAGCTTATGGAGGGGGGGCTTTAACCCACAGGGAACTGAAAGTGAGTATGAGGTCTCGACTGGGAAAGAAAGTTAGTGGGAAATTGCTCCATTCTGCTTGTTCCTTGTATCGCACCCCAATCCTACTGCAGCCGACCCATAATGGTGGACTGCAGTCCTTTTCCAGACTAGGAAGCCATTTTATCTGGATCATGAGGTGTGTGAATGGAGACTTGAGTGAGGCATCTGTGAAACTGTATTTCCGTGTGCGGAAGGGATAGGATGGCCAATTCTGGTCGCACATATTCCTGGAGGTTTTATCACACGACCTCCCACCTCCAACTGCCCCACCCCCACAATCTTCTGCCATTGGTCGCCTGACACGTCTATCCTAATGGCGTCCCGCCAATCAGAAAGCAAACAGATTCTTTGTTACCCGATTGGATGATTATTGATTGTCAGTCTAACAGCTTTTTTTATCCTCATATCCGATATTTTTATAAATAATAAATGAAAGTGTGAAAAGAAAATTAAAAAAGAACAATTTTTTTGACGCCCTATGATTTTTCTCCTGGGTTGCTCGCAGATTAATCTTTAATTCCTGGAGACGCCAAGAGAATCCTGAAGGATAGGCAATCCTAGGAGAGACAAAAAAGAAAACAAGCTAGTTATTTACTTCTTAAAATTTAACATTAGTAAACCTTGGTGATCATGGCCTGACATTCAATGTTAAATACGTCAAACTATACAAAAGTCCTATCATCAGTGGTTGTTTAATGATTTGTAGACTCTGATTAACATTTAATAGTCAGAGGCTGGTTATAACATGGTTTAATTTGTCTGTGTGCAGCCTTTAAATGGGGTTACATTGCCTCATCTACTTAATATGCAAATTCAGATCTAAGCAAGTCATTTTCAGCTCCCAAGCATTTCCAGATAAGAGGATTGCATTGCATCTATTTTTCCCCGCTGGAAAAATCCAGATAGCACCAGTAAAAATTGGCATGAACTTTGTTTTGGATGGTGTTGAGCTGGAGAACTCAAATCCAGTTGCGACACCTCCACGGCTTAACCAGTTGCTTCGACAGGCACAAATGAACGGCAATTCAAATCAGTTGAATGACTGCATTGGCACGCTCTGGCATGAGCTAGAATTCACTGCCGGGTTACCTCATACCCACTGGGACTAAATACCAAGCCTGTTGATATAAATAAATCTCACGGCTGTGAATTACATTGAGGAGAGGAGGGAGACACGAATGAGGTGTTTGTGTACAACTGTGGCGCAAAGGCTAGCACTCTCGCCTCTGAGTCAGAAGGTTGTGGGTTCAGGTCCCACTCCAGAGACTTGAGCACAGAATCGAAGCTGACACTTCGGTGCCATACTGAGGAGAGAACTGCACTGTCAGAGGCGCCGTCTTTCGGATGAGACGTTAAACTGAGGACCTGTCGGCCCTTTTAGGTGGACATTAAAGATATGATAGCACTATTTGGAAGAAGAGCAGGGGAGTTCTCTCCAGTGTCCCGGCCAATATTTATCCCTCAACCAACATCACTAAAACAGATTAGTTAGTCATTATCACATTGCTGTTTGTGGGACCTTGCTGTTTGAAGATTGGCTGCCTTTCTTCCTACATTACAACAGTGATTACACTTCAAAAGTATTTCATTGGCTGTAAAGCACTTTGGGCCGTCCTGAAGTCATGAAAGGTGCTATATAAATGCAAGACTTTCTTTTCTTTTTTTCTTACTTGTATCTGCACCATGGCTTGGGGTAACCATTTTGTTTAACCTACATTGGGCATGATATTCTGTTTGTGTTTTATCAGGGTGCATTCTGCCAGAGGCTGCCCGTGTGGGAGGAAGAATCTGTCTGAGTAGCACGTCAGTGGCTGCTTTGCCCATCTAAATAAAAAAGTCAGTTTTACAGCAAAGGTATTAATTTTTGGGCGAACTAATCATAGAATTATACAGCACAGAAGGAGGCTATTTGGCCCATAGTGCTTGTGCCAGCTCCCTGAAAGAGCTAACAATTAGATAGATCGATAGATTTTTGGACTCTAGGGGAATCAAGGGATATGGCGATCGGGCGGGAAAGTGGAGTTGAGGTCGAAGATCAGCCATGATCTTATTGAATGGCAGAGCAGGCTCGAGGGCCTACTCCTGCTCCTAATTCTTATGTTCTAGTCTCACACCCCTGCTCTTTTCCCCATCCCTGGAAATGTTTCCTTTTTAAGTATATATCCAATTACCTTTTCAAAGTTGCTATTGAATCCACTTCTACTACCCTTTCAGGCAGTGCATTCCAGATCACAACTCGCTGACTAAAAAAATTCTCCTCATCTCCACCACCCCGGCATTTTTTGCCAATTATCTTAAATCCATGTTCTCTGGTTACCAACCTTCCTACCAGTGGAAGCAGTTTCTCCCTATCTGATACCTGGGATGGCAGGAATGACGTATGAAGAGAGATTGGGTCGATTCGGCTTGTATTCACTAGAGTTTAGAAGAATGAGAGGGGATTTCATTGAAACTTATAAAATTCTAACAGGACTAGACAGACTAGATGCAGGAAGGATGTTCCCAATGGTGGGGGAGTCCAGAACCAGGGGTCACAGTCTAAGGATAAGGGGTAAGCCATTTAGGACTGAGATGAGGAGGAATTTCTTCACCCAGAGAGTGGTGAACCTGTGGAATCCTCTACCATAGAAGGCAGTTGAGGCCAACTTATTAAATATGTTCATTGAGGCCAACTTATTAAGTATGTTCAAGAAGGAGTTAGATATATTTCTTAAGGCTAAAGTGATCAAGGGATATGGGGAGAAAGCAGGGACAGGGTACTGAATTTGGATGATCAGCCATGATCTCATTAAATGGCGGAGCAGGCTCGAGGGGCCGAATGGCCTACTCCTGCTCCTATCTTCTATGTTTCTATGTTTCTATCTTCTCGATCAAAATCCCTCATAATTTTGAACACCTCTATTAAATCTAAAGCTGGAGGTATTTGGTATTTCTAATACGACTCACCATTTTGGCAATTAGAATCATTTGATTTGATTTGGTAAAACCTCTGGTACTGACGGGAAGTTGAGCAGAGAGAGCAAATGGCGCCGGTCCAAGGCAGCACCAACACTGACACTGTGGTACTGTGCAGTAAGAGCACTGTAGGGGAGACACTATGCATTTGTATTCCCAATTCACCGTGTGAGGGGATTTGGGACGCCAGGCTCATGACAACCCCATAGGATTCGCTATCCACTAAAATATTAAACCGCAGCATGAATTCGCAAAATCTTCCCCTTCCTCAGCAGATCACCAGGGAATATTTCATGCAATGTATCACTAGGGTGAGGCCTATTACAAAGACATGGACATACACCATATATTCTGTGGGGAAATATTACACTGACAGTAGCATAGACATTAGGGGAGCAATCCTACTAGTCCGCCCTGCCAGCAGAGAGTTTCACTTGCGACAGTACAAGTCAACAGGGCAGAATTACTGCTAGAAAAATTGCAGGCTGTGCACATCAATCTTTCTGACTTGCTCTGACAGTGGCCAAACTCTCAACTGTCAGGACAGACATCTAAAATGGCCCCTCCAATGTATTATTGGTGATAACAGCACATATTATACAGAGAAAAGTACATTGAATATATACCACTTAGAGAGTAGGACATGTACTATATACTGTAGTGTGTTTAGATGCAGCGAATGGGTAACTGTAACCTGAGGAAGAAAGTGATGGGGAAACCCAAGCACCTGCAGGCCCAGTAAATAGCCAAATAATACCAGTGTTCACTAATTGCTCCTTTCCTAGTACACTACGGGAGTTCAGCAAGAAGTCATTATTTTTTAAGAAAGTAATTTTCTCTATTTTATGACAACATTACTTTCTGTTTTTTCCACAACTCCATTAGCCGATGAAAGATAATCCCAAGGTTATTTATAAACCCTTTAGAACCTGCATTTTGTGTTGACTTGAGAGACTTGAGCACAAAAATCTAGGCTGACACTCCAGTGCAGTGCTGCGGGAGTGCTGCACTGTTGGAGGTGCTGTCTTTCAGATGAAACGTTAAACCAAGGCCCTTGTCTGCTCTCTCAGGTGGACATAAAAGATCCCATAACACTATTTTGAAGAAGAGCAGGGGAGTTCTCCCTGATGTCTGTAATATTTTGAGACACAGCATACATATACAACAGCACAACATGGCTTCTGGTAAGAACTGTACTGCATATGGCTTTATTATTCTATACATCAGTAGTCCACCAGGTAGATCTATTACACTTCTCCCTCCTTATTGAAGAAGTTAATCATAGCAAATAATCATTGTACATGACTTGCATGGTACACACAACTCTTGGTATGCATTTCTCAAATGGAACCCATTTTATGTTTCCAAATTCTACTATAGAATTCTGTAACACAAACAAAAGATATGAACTTATTTTCCATATTCACAGATTAAATTTAACCACTGGTTTTCTGTTTCGAAGAGGATACCTTCTTTCTTGAACAAAACTTTCAGATCTTGTTGTAGGACTTAGACTCATTCTAGGCTGAGCCTGTGGAGAATTTTCTCCAAGGGCTGACCTTGATCTATATTGAACTCTCTACACTTTCAGACTGTTTGTCTGCTTGACTCGGGCTCAGACTTAAATTCTGACTTTGTCTTGGACTTGTTTCTAGTATGTCTGATGTAGGATTTGCTACTGGTGCTCTATTTGAAACAAGACTATCTGACTCATCAGAATAAATTGAATCATCCCAGCTTTCAACTCTTTCCACATCTGTAGGTAAGATATGATCAATGTGAACAAACCTAACCTTTCTATGATCAAACATCTTGACCAAATATGTGCGAGGGCCACATATCTTCACTACTCTTCCTGGCAACCACTTTAACCATATATGGTGATGCTTCTTCACTCTAACCTTCTGGTTCAACTTCACACTTCTCTCTCTAACTCTACCTTTATCATGACTCTCTTTCTGCCTTGATTGTTTTTCTTCTACGGACTGTGCCAAGTTTGGCTTTAACAATGGGAACCTGGTTCGTGGTTGTCGTTTGAGAAACAATTCTGCTGGGTTTCTACCAGTAGTGGTATGAGGAGTAATCAGAAAATTTGCCAGTTTGTGGTCCAACGACAACTGATGTTTCTTTGGATTTGGATCCAACATTTGATTGATGAGGTATCGTTTGACAATTTGTACTGTGCGCTCTGCTGCACCATTTGAAGCAGGGTGGCACAGTGGAACTTTGGTATGTTTCACACCGTTTCTGCTCATGAACTGTGTGAACTCTTCTGAACAAAATTGCGGCCGGTTATCAGACACAATTTCTTCTGGGAGGCCATATGAAGAAAACAATCTTCACAAATTTGTTTTGCTTGTTGTTATTATCCGCATCGGAAACACCTCTACCCACTTTGAGTGACTATCACTATGAACAATTGCTGTCTTTCTAGCTCAGCAAAATCTACATGTAACCTTTGCCACACTCTGCGAGGCCATTTCCATGGCTGTAATGGTACTGATGGTAGTTTCTTGCTCACTGACATGTTGTACACTGACTGACTATGTACTCTATCTCTTTATCTAAACTTGGCCGCCTGGTGCAAAGCTCTTGTTCAAGCACATTCCCAGGTGCTGGTCATGAAGATCTCCTAACAATTTAGACCTGAACCTATTTGGGATAACCACTCTTGCTCCCCACATGATACAATCTTTATCCACTGACAATTCATTCCTATGAACAAAGTATAGATGGATATCTTCCTCTGATATCTGGTTTGGCCATCCATTTGCTATGTAATCATACACCTTTGACATAATTGAGTCACGTTTGGTTGCCCTATCAATCTCTTCAGCTGTGACTGGCACCTCATCAATGTATGAGAAATAGCACACTTCTTCCTTATTGGGTGTAACTTGTGATGGGGATGGCAAGCTGGACATAGCATCAGCATTACTGTGATCAGCTGATCATCTGTACTCAATGTCATACGTATACGCTGACAAAATCAAAGCCCATCTCTGCATTCGGGCTGCAGCTAAGGTTGGAACAGAGGACTTTGGATGGAGGATTGCTGTCAGGGGCTTATGGTCAGTAACTATGGTAAATTTACAACCAAACAAGTATTTGTGAAACTTCTTGACCCCAAAAATCAATGACAAAGCTTCCCTTTCGATCTGCGTATAATTCCGTTCACTGGCACTGAGATTGTGTGAAGCAAAAACAATTGGTCTCTCCTCCCCACTATCTAGTACATGAGAGATCACTGCCCCAACTCCATACGGAGAGGCATCACATGCTAGCTTGATCTCCTTAGATACATCATAGTGAACTAACATGGTACTCTCTACTAACTGGCTTTTACACTCTTTGAGTGCTGTGTCACATTCTTTTGACCACTTCCAAGGGACCTGTTTTCTCAACAGCTCATTCAGTGGATGTAACAATGTAGCCAAATTTGGGAGGAACTTTCCGTAATAATTCAAAAGACCCAAAAATGATCGAAGTTCAGAGACATTCTTGGGAGTTGGGTGCATTTCTGATTGCATCCAGCTTTCCCTTGGTTGGATGTAAAGCATCTTTGCCTACTCTGTGCCCTAAGTACTCCACTGAGTTTTGAAACAACTCACACTTCTGAGCTGTCCCTCGTACTCTGTGCTTCTCTAGCCATTTGAGCAATTCATACAACACCTCATCATGGATTTGCTTGTTTGGTGCTGAAATGAGTATGTCATCCAAATAACACACTACTCTTTCAATCCCTTGCAAAATTTGGTTCATCGCCCCCTGGAATATGTTGTGGGCAGAAGACACTCCAAATGGTAGCTTATTGAACTGATATAGGCCTCAGTGAGTATTTATAGTCAAGCATGACTTGGACTCTTCATCTAACTCAAGTTGTAGGTAGGTGTTTGTTAGATCCAACTTCGTAAAGATCTGGCCACCTGCCAGCGTTGTGAACAAATCAACGTATTGGGTAGATTACACTCTAGATCCTGGTTTATGGTTACCTTATAATCACCAAACAACCTTACCTTATCATCTGACTTAGGTACAACAACAATGGGTGTAGCCCAATTACTCTGATCTACCTTAGAAATAATGTTCTCAGTTTCTAATCTTTTGACTTTTTGCTCAACTTTCTCCTTGAGTGCGTATGGTATGGGACGTAGCTTGCAGTAAACTGGTCTTGCATCATTCTGCACTCTGACACTCACCTTGAAGTCTTGGATTGACTGCCCGTTTCACTGAACACCTTCAGATACTGCTTGATGACATCAAATTTCACTTCCACACGAAAAATCTCATTCCAATCCAGCTTCAGTGATCCCAACCAATTTCTACCTATTAAGGCAGGCTTGTCTCCTGCCCCTACTATGAGAGGCAAGCTCTGACACTGATCCTTGTATTTCACTGGTATGGTGACACTTCCTAATACAGGGATTTGCTCTCCTGAGTAGCCTTGCAGCTCTACCTTCGATTTCTCTAGTCGATAATCATGCAACTTGTCGTGATATAGTGATTCCGGTCCTATGCTCACAGATGCACTAGTGTTGATTTCCATGGGTATCCGGTTCCTGCGACATCTACTTGGATGATGATACCTCGCGAATCGCTGCTTCTCTTCAATGGTATGTAGTGTCTGCCGATTTCTACTTCTAGCATTGCCAGTCGGTTTACTCTTCTGTCGGCACCCCTTCGCAAGATGCCCAGTTTTCTTGCAGTAGAAACACTCTGCCTTCACATATGGACAGCGTTGAGCAATGTGTTGTCCCAGGCACTGATAGCACGACTTCAATGCACTGTTACCATGGCCAGTTGCTGAGGCCTTGGGACCCAACTGCCTTTCACTTTTAGCCTACAGCTGATTCACCTCGGTTGTCTGATTATTGGAAATGGCGCGAAACTCTCGGGAGTATCGGTCGGCCATATCCAGCGACATAGCTGTCTGACAAGCTAAGTCAAAAGTCAAGTTAGGGGTTGTCAACAATTTACTTCTGATACATTCATTTTTCAACCCACAAGCAGAGCGGTCATGCAAAGCTCGGTCCTGAAAGTTTCCGAAATGACAGTGAATGAATAGGTTTTTTAAAGCTACAATGTACTCACTGATACCCTTGTCATTGAATTGATCACGTGTTCCAAAATAACTTTCAGCAATTTCCAAGGGCTCAGGATTGTAGTACTCTTCTAACTTGGTTAGGATCTCCTTCAGTGCCATGTCCTTCAGCTTGGCGAGAACAAACACATTTTTCAGGATTTCATACACCTTGGGGCCTGCTTCAGTCAAAAAAATGGCCCATTTCATTTCTAAAACCGTCCGGTTACGGTTTACATTATTGGGGACTTCGACAATACTATTTGCTGTAAAACATTTCTAGCCGCTCCACATACGCTCTGAAAGTCCCTTGGTCACAATGGAACTCACCCAAGCGCTCTATTATTCCCATAGGCGCAGCCATGTGGACTCTGGCAACATCGACAGTTCAGCCATGTGTGCTCGAAATTTACCTCCGATTTTTAAGTTTTTCTGCAAAACAAAGAACCTCTAACAGTCCCTCCGTCTGTTGGCAGGATTATCCTCTAACAAAAATTTCAGCTAGGGAATCTGCTATCCCATCCTTGTCACCAATTCTGTGATATCTTGAGACACAGCATATACATACAACAGCACAGCATGGCTTCCGGTAAGAACTGTACTGCATATGGCTTTATTATTATATACCTCAGCAGCCCACCAGGGCTTTATTACAGTGTCCTGGCCAATATTTATCCCTTAATCAACATAACAGAAACAGATTATCTGGTCATTACCTCATTGCTGTTTGTGGGAGCTTGCTGTGTGCAATTGACTGCCGCGTTTCCCGCATTACAACAGTGACTACACTTCAAATGCACTTCATTGGCTGTAAAGCACTTTGGGACGTCCTGAGGTTGTGAAAGACGCTATATAAATGCAAGTCTTTTTCTTTTCTTTTGTAATGGAGAGACGGTAGGTGTGGGTTTCTAGGAACAGCCTGCTGTCCAAGCTAGGACATAGCATTGGTGTCAATTCACATTGTACCAGGCGTCATTTCTGTGAAATAGTTGCTTTGTTGATTGCTGCAATGCCTTTTTTTTTCAGTCTGCATTCTATATTTTGAAAACAAATTATTAAAATTTGTAGTCCCGGGTGCAACTAAACAATGTGATGGACATAACTGAGAATGTAAGAAAGCATGAAGCAATTCAGCCCATCGAACTCATTCCTTTCATACATCAGCTGCATTTCATAACATCTTCAATTTCTCTGTGATCTCGAAGATAATCAAGCAAAGACCATGTGGAGGATAAACACCAAACGGTCATTTCCGTGTTGTAATTTCTATGCAATTCCATGTAACTCAACAATAACAGCAACTTGCATCTATATAACGCCTTTAACATTGAAAAACCTCCCAAGGTGTTTCACTGAGGCATAATCAGACAAAGCTCGACGCCAACCCAAAGAAGGAGATATTAGGAGGGGGCGACTAAGTGCGTGGTCAAAAGAGGTGGGTTTTAAAGAGGGCCTTAAAGGAGGAGAGAGAGGTGGAGAGGTTTAGGGAGGGAATTCCAGAGTTGAGGCCTTAGACGGCTGAAGACACAGCCACCGAAGATGGGGTGAGGGGAGTGGGGGGTGCACAAGTGCACAGAGTTGGAGTAACGCAGAGTTCTCAGAGGGTGGTAGCATTGGAGAAGGTTACAGAGATAAAGAGAGGCCAGGCCATGAAAGGGTTTGAACACAGGGATGGGAATTTAAAATTTGAAGCACTGGGGTACCAGGAGCCAATGTAGGTCAGCGAGCTCAGTGAGGAGAACTTGGTGTGGGATAGGATACAGACAGCAGAGCTTTTATTTGTGTGAGCTGAAATTTATGAAGGATGGGAGGCTGGCCAGAAGAGCATTAGAAATAGTTGAATCTGATGGTGACAAAGCCATAGATGAAGGTTTTGGCAGCAGATGGGCTGAGGCAGGGCTGGAGACAGGCGATGTACGGAAGTGGAGTAGACAGTGTTTGTGATGGAGAAGATATGGGGCCAATTAACATAGCATTAACTCCTCTGGCATTGCATAGAATTCCCACATCTCCTCCATTGCTAAAGCTATTATAGTCTCTATAATGTCCCATATGTAGGAAATCATCTTCTGGCACCTTTCTCACACTCCTGGACAGGGTACAAGAAAATGCTTCTCATTTGATGGGTGATCCTACTTTATCTTCCAGCCTCTCTCTATCGCAACCATCTTGTCTATCTCTGTTTATTCAATACAACTATGGTCAGTGTTGCTCTAAACTTTCCTCTCTCATTCCTTTTAACCTCCGAAAATGCCATCCTACAAACTTCTTTCTCTCCCCTATGTCCCCACTGTGTTGAAATCATGACTTATCACGCTGTCTCCTACTCTAGCTCATTTTTGTTTTCATGACCTCAAAACCGTGAAACTCCATACCTCTCTCAGGCTTTCCACCCTCTACGAATCTTTGGCTGTTTTAAATCCACGCTTGTCATCACCTAATTACAAACTGCTGGATTTACCTATAATCGTAGAATGTCCCAGCGCAGAAACGAGCCATTCGGCTCATCAAGCCTGTGCCGCTGTTTTTCTCCACGTGAGCCACCCACTCTAATCCTACTCTCCTTCTCGTACACCCTTTAATATTTCTCTTTTTCAAGCAACCATTTAATTCCTTTCTAAAGGAATTTATGGACACTGCTTTAACAACGGCTTGTGGCAAAGGTGTCCACGTTCTAATCCTCCACCCGTCTGTGCAATAACCTCCCTTTTAGTTCTTTATTCGCGCCCTCTCTTTAGCCTCTTGATGACCAGTGGAAACAATCTATCACTGTTTGCCTCATCATAACCCTTCATAATCTTGAGGACCTCTTGTAATGTATATACCTTTAAGGGGGGAACTATCTTTTACAGCTCATGTATACTGCAGTACCGGCAGTGACCACACCTGTATATAACACTGAGTAGTAATCTGTACAGATCAGTTCCCGTGTGAGCCACGTTGAGTAAACACCTGTTATACCGTTCTCCTGCAGTCTGTGTCTTATTATACATAGACACAACAACTCTAACAGGTCATCCCTTAACCTTTCGAGTTCCAGTGAAAGCAAGCCCAAACTTGTCGTCTCATTTGTCCTTTCTTAACAGTGGTGGCATCCTGCGCTATACAGCACCTTTCATGGCCACCGGGCGTCTCAAAGCACTTTACAGCCAATGAAGTACTTTTTGAAGTGCAGTCACTGTTGTAGTGTAGGAAACGCGTCAGCCAATGTGCGCACAGCAAGCTCCCACAAACAGCAGTGTGCTAATGATCAGATAATCTGTTTTAGTGATGTTGGTTGATTGAAGGACACTGGGGATAACTCCCCTGCTCTTCATTGAAACAGTGCCTGGGGATCTTTTACGTCCACCCGAGAGAGCAGACGGAGCCTCGGTTTTAACGTCTCATCCGAAAGGCAACACAGCACTCCCTCAGCACTGCACTGGGCGCGTCAGCCTAGACTTTTGTGCTCAAGTCTCTGGAGTGGGACTCTGAACCCCACAACCTCCTGACTCAGAGGCATGGCTGACACAGTTGGTAGCACCTTTATACCTCCCCTTTAAAGAAGGCTTATAAAGGTGATTTAAAAAGGGCTACATCTTATGAGGCTTGCCATTCAAAAAAAAACAAATTGTATCCCACAAATTCTTTTATCAACTTGACTTTATGATGAATGTGAAATCAATTTCCAATTTGTGTGAAAGCAGTTTCATTTAGCCCTGTCAGTCTGTCATCAGCTTTAAATTCAACTTTAAAAAAAGAAGCACTGTGGGAGATTCGGAAGTGTGAGTGTGAGAGTGTGCACACCCAGTCATTTAAACCAGCCTTGACAGCAAAGCAGTTAGCCAGGCTGGCCCACCCCGGTGCAGGCTGGGGCAGGAGGCACCGGGGCTGCTCAGACCGTTAGAACCCCCCTTTTAAAGCAAGAGGGGAGGGAGGGAATCACACACAAAAAAAATAAATTAAACCTGCACCCTGGAAGCGGAAGTTTTTAACTGTTCGCACAAAAATCACAGCAGGCAAATTTGCTGCGTTTACACGGCCGCAGCTAATCTAATTTGGCACAGCTGCTAATTCACTACCAAAAGCGCGTTAGTGATTTGCTGTGTAAACGGGCTATCAGACTGGTCCTCGGTAAAGTGGCAATAAAATGTGTTCAGTATCATCCCTCACCTTAATAAGCAGCAGAGAAAAAAAAGAACAGAAACTTGTACCAATTTCAATTTACTGATTCAGCTGTTACAATTTTATGCTCTGTACTAATGAGCTCTATCAAAGAAAAATCACCCAGACTTTTACAGCTGTTATTAAGCTCTATGTAAATGATATTCTGTTATTCTTCTCACTTGGGTTGTGGCAGGCAGTATGATGCAAATGATGCAATTCATGTCATTCATGTCCAAGATAAATAGGCTTAAAATGGTGTGCTGTTCTCAAAAGTAATAGCTGGCTTACTGTATAAGGTGTTCCTCAACATATCTCCACTTCTTTAAATTCATATCACAGTTTAGCTGAAAGATTTATGACATTGGTAAGGGTAAGCATATTTTACCTCTGAGGTATATTTATGGAATTTATTTAATAATAATGCAAAATACATCTGTGGTGTTTAGAGCGCTTCTACAATGTAGGAAACAAGTGCAAGCCAGTCAGCACAAAAGAGATTGCAATGATGTTACAGGTTGTACTGCACGCTTGCCTGTAGCACGGACCATGGGCTTTACTGAACATACACCTGTGACCAGGGACCACAGCATTTACTGAAGATCACCTTCATTCCATGTCTATGGGCTCTGCCATCCTTAGTCCCGCTATTTAGTAAATCTTAACTCTACTATTTATTGAGAGCCTCCAATTATCTGGACCCATGGTTGCAATGCCCTATTATTTCACTATAGTCTCTTATATAGTCTCTTGTCGTGCCGTCTTTCAGATGGGACGTTAAGCCAACGTCCTGTTTGCTGTCCAGGTGGACTTCAATGATCCTATAGCATTATTTGAAGAGGAGCAGGAGAGGTCTCCCAGTGTTCTGACCAGCATTTATTCCCTTAACCACCAAAATACAACAGATTAACTGGTCATTTAACTAATTGTTTGTGGGATCTTGCTGTGTGTAAATTGGCTGCTGTGTTTGCCTAAAAAAAACAACAGTGACTGCACTTCAAAACAGAGTTGGAGTCAAGGGCAGTTTCTCAGATTGGTTGGAAGTGGGTAGCAGGGTCCCAAAGGGTTCTGTTTTGGGACCATTCCTGCTGACTGTGTACATCAGTAATTTGGAATTAAGGCTGGAGGGAGGGTGTTCAAATTTGCAGACAATGCTAAAATAGGAGGCACTGCAAAAAACTCTGAGAACCAAAGGAAGCTGCAAGGGGATATTGATAAGATGGTGGAATGCGCAAAAAAGTGACAAATGAAATTCAAGGTCAGTAATGTGAGGTGGAACATGTTGGTAAAAAAAAGAAAGGTAGTAATTATATTTATATTTTGAATGGCGGAATGCTGGGTGATGTAGAAGAGCAGAGGGATTTGGGGGGTTCATGTTCTCAAGGCAGCACCTCCCGCAGATAAGACCATATAAATAGTTAACAGAATACTGAGTTTTATGGTAAGAAGTGACATGAATCTTGTCATTCATGTGGAAGTGACTTATGAAGTAATGCTGGGCGGCCTGCTGGTGGCGCTGTCCAGGGAGAGTATAAATACTCGGGCATGGGCCCAGCTTGCTCAGGACATTCTTTAACAGGAACTAGTGAAGGACACAACAGTTGATTAAAGCCTTGTTTAATATTCAGACCAAGTGCCTAGTAGTTTTCTTACGTCAAGAGGTATAGAATATGAAAGACGAAATGTAATGGTGAATCTATATAAAACCTCAGTAAGACCACAGTTGTACTGTGTGCAGTTTTGGGCTCCACGCTATAGGTTGGATGATGAGGCAATAGGAGGGGCACAGTCCAGATTTACTAGGATGCTGCCTGGCATGAGGAAGTACAAATACAAAGAAAGAGCCGAAAAATTAACTCTATTTCCATTAGAACAGCTGTGATTACGGGATGAATTGAAAGAGGTGTTTAAAATTATGAAGGACTGGGATGGTGTAGATAGAAAGACTGTTTCCAAAACAAGGCTACATGAATATAAGGTTAAATGTAAGTGATTTAGGACAGAGTGCGGGAGAAACAGTTTTACACAGAGGATTGTGAGGCTGTGGAATGCACTACCAGAGTTAGTGGTTAAAACAGAGGCCATGTCAACATTTAAAAATAGGTTAGATTGGTAATTGAAGGAAAGAGATTAATGCATATGGAAAAAGGCAGGCACATGGGATAAGGAGTACTGCGTGTGTGTGACTCGGAGGTGATGGTGTTTCCATGCACCTGCTGCCTTTGCACTTCTAGGTGGTGGAGGTCGCGGGTTTTGGAGGTGCTGTCGAAGAAGCTGGGGCTGGGGCTCTTTTCTCTAGAAAAAAGACTGGGGGGTAACCTGATAGAGGCCTTTGTAATGATCAATAACATGTCATTCTATAGTGGACACTAGGTGGAGCCATAGAGCTGTGTAGAGCTGTATATATAAGACTACACTACCCAGCTGTATATATATCGGATTCGGTACGAAGCCAGACGCAAGGAAGATAGCGTTGCTGCTTACGGTTGCAGGCCCACAGGCGATAGAGGTATTTAATACATTTGTAGTTAATCCAGAGGAGAACAGAGGAAAATTAGAAGATGTGCTAAAAAAATTTGATGCACATTGCTCTCCCAAAAAGAATGAGACGTATGAAAGATACATCTTCCGTTCTCGGACACAGCAACAAAATGAGACTTTTGATAGCTTTATAACTGATCTGAAACTGAAAGCACAGACATGTAATTTCTCTGAGCTCAAAGCATCCATGATTCGTGACCAGATTGTGTTTGGTATTCATGATAAAAAAAGTCAGGGAACGTCTGTTGAGAGAAACCGAACTAAATTTGGAAAATGCGGTGAAAATATGCCAAGCCAGCGAGCTAGCTCGAAAGCACGCGAAGACTTTCAGTGAAATCAATAATGATGCGATTGTAATGAGTGATAATGCTGCTGTCGGTGCTGTGTCCTGCAAGGGGAAGAAACGTGGGCAGAACAGAAATGAAAAGCAATCGGAGGATGAAATTTTTAATTGTAAACGCTGTGGTTACAAACACCAGTTAAGACAATGCCCAGCGTTTGGAAAAATGTGCACAAAGTGTAATGGAAAGAATCACTTTGCCAAACAATGCTTTTCAAAAGTAAAAACAACGAAAGGGCAACAACTTAATGTGATTGAGGACACTGATTTAAGTGAGACATTTTTTGTAGGAATGGTGTCATGTGACAATATCAAAAAGGATACAGAAAATGTGCAGCCCTCAGAAATGGACAATGCTGAACATAAAGTTAATGCAGTAAAAGAGGACAAATGGATGATCCCACATGCAGGTAAATGGAGCATTAGTTACCTTGAAACTAGACACTGGGGCAAATGCAAACTTAATCAGTATGAGTGACATTAACAATATGAAAGAAAAGCCCAAAATACAGAAAAAGTCAGTACTACTGAAGGACTATAATGGACAAAAAATAGATAGCTCAGGTGTATGCAGACTTAAAGTGACAGTCAAAGACAAAGTGCATCATCTCATGTTTTCTGTTGTGGCTGAAAGACTTGATTCACTGCTGGGTGACAAAGCTTGTGAAGACTTAGAACTGGTCAAGAGAGTCTACCATATAAACTGTGCCATAAGCAGACCAGATGACTCAGGTGATGAAGCAGAGAGCGCATCAAGAATGAAAAGGCCAAAGGGTATCCATGTCTTCAAAAAGCCTAGTTTCTCCAAGAAGAAAGAAAAAGACTTTAAGGTCAAAGAAAAGCACAAAGAGGAAAAACACAAGGAGAAAAAGTCCAAAGATATAACCGCAGCAGATGTTGTTAAGCAGTGGAAAGAGAAAAAGAAAAAGAAGAAGCCTGCACCAGAGCAGAAAGCAGTTCCGGTGGATACTCCTTCTTCCCTCAGGCCAATCTTTGGTGTTCCATTAGCCGAGGCTGCTGAGAGAACTATGCTGTATGATGGGATCCAGCTGCCAGCAGTTTTTCAAGAGTGCATTGACTACATTGAGAGTTATGGCATGAAGAGTGAAGGAAACACTGAAACCCTCTCCAAGCAAAGATCGCAAGGAGACCTCGATCTATACAAGAGCAGATTGATGACAATGCCGCAACTGCATCTTGTCATTCACCGCCAGAACAATCTCATGAAGACACATCAGACTTACCCGTGTTGAGAAGATCCACACGTGAAGTAAAAGAGCCTGATAGACTTAATCTTTGAGTACAATGTAAAGCTTTGAAAATGTGTTGACTGTTTTGAAAATGTTTATGTTTATAGAGCACTAACAAAAGTGTTACTGATATTATCTTTATTGTTTTCTTGAAAGTTGATTGATATTGATTTTGTTAAACTTCAAAGAAAGGGGGATGTAATGATCAATAACATGTCATTCTATAGTGGACACTAGGTGGAGCCGTAGAGCTGTGTAGAGCTGTATATAGCTGTATGCATAAGACTACACTACCCAGCTGTATATATATTAAGACTACATTACCCATGAGGCTAGGCTACCCACAAGGCAACAGTCAAGATGGCAGCCTGCACACAGGAGCACACATGCTGCATCTCTACAGATACTGTACCTAGTCCACATGTGCTCAATAAAAGTGTCTAGCAAAAGCTAGCTGTGTTCATAATAAGAATGTCAATTTATTAATGAGCATAAGAGTCTTCGAGATTATAGAAACATAGAAACATAGAAGATAGGAGCAGGAGTAGGCCATTCGGCCCCTCGAGCCTGCTCCGCCATTTAATGAGATCATGGCTGATCATCCAAATTCAGTACCCTATCCCTGCTTTCTCCCCATATCCCTTGATTGCTTTAGCCTTAAGAAATATATCTAACTCCTTCTTGAATATATTTAATGAATTGGCCTCAACTGCCTTCTGTGGTAGAGAATTCCATAGGTTCACCACTCTCTGGGTGAAGAAATTCCTCCTCATCTCTGTCCTAAATGGCTTACCCCTTATCTTTAGACTGTGACCCCTCATTATGAAACAGTTTCATAGGGTAGACGTAGAGATTATGTTTCCACTTGCGGGCGAGACCAGAACTTGGGGCCTTAAATATATAAGGTTGTCCTTGTTTTCAAGTCCCTCCATGGCCTCGCCCCTTCCTATCTCTGTAATCTCCTCCAGCCCCACAACCCCCAGAGATATCTGCGCTCCTCTAATTCTGCCCTCTTGAGCATCGCTAATTATAAGTGCTCAACCATTGGTGGCCGTGCCTTCTGTTGCCTAGGCCCCAAACTCTGGCATTCCCTGCCTAAACCTCTCTGCCTCGCTACCACCTTTTTCCTCCTTTAAGACGCTCCTTAAAACCTACCTCTTTGACCAAGCTTTTGGTCACCTGCCCTAATTTCTCCTTATGTGGCTCGGTGTCAAATTTTTTGTCTTATAATATTCCTGTGAAGCGCCTTGGGACATTTTACTACTTTAACGGTGCTATTTAAATACAAGTTGTTGTTGTTGTTGTGTGGAGGATAAACAAACCACAGACTGGTTGGGCTGAATGGCCTGTTTCTGTGTTGTAATTTCTATGTAATTCTTTGGCTGGAAAACGCTTTGGGCCATCCTGAGGATGTGTAAGGTGCTATATAAATGCAAATTCTCTCTATCTAGTAGAGAGGCTTCTTTAGAAGGTGTATTAGTTCCAGACAAAGCACATCCAAACCAAGCTATCAGAGTAGCTGGCTGCAGTAATCCCGCTCAGGAGCTAAGTTCTGGGTGCAACACCCAAAATTCCACATATAGGAAATGGCATCTGTCCACAATGAGCCAAGACTCCAGATGCTGCAAGAGGTTGTGAAGATGGTAGGAGATGAAAACCGTAGCAAATAAAGAAAGGAGGTTGGGCGTTGGTAAATAAACTTCAAGGTAGATCTAACGGAAGTTTCCAGCATGATGACGTGAATGGACAAAATCAATCCAGAAAAATTGTTCAATGTTGGTGAAAGGTTCAAATATCAGGGGACATAAGTTGAATGTTAGCACTAAGAAGGGAAGTCTGGAAGAACTATCCCCTCCGAAGGATAATAGGGTTGTGGAAGACTATTCAGGTGAACAGTATACATCAGTTCAAGAGATAATTAGATGTATCCCTGGAAAGCGAAGGGACTGAGGGATGTGATAAGAAGGTTTTCCTGTTCCTTAAAGCTAAATGGGAAATGACTAATTTAAGAACATAAGAAATAGGAGCAGGAATAGGCCACTTGGCCCCTCGAGCCTGCTCCGCCATTCAATAAGATCATGGCTGATCTTGGGCTCAAAGCCATTCCCCAGCCCGCTCCCCATAGCCCTTCACTCCCTTATCTTGCAAAAATCTGTCTAACGCCACCTTAAATATATTCAATGATCCAGCCTCCACAGCTCTCTGGGGCAGAGAATTCCACAGATTTACGATCCTCTGAGAGAAGAAATTCCTCCTCATCTCAGTTCTAAAAGGGCGACCCTTTATTCTGAAACTATGCCCCCGAGTTCTAGATTTCCCCACGAGGGGAAACATCCTCTCTGCATCTACCTTGTCGAGCCCCCTCAGTATCTTATATGTTTCAATAAGATCACCTCTCATTTTTCTAAATTTCAATGAATATAGCAGCTGAGATAGGAATTTATCAAATATCGTAAATATCAGTGCTGGATTGATGAGTTGTTCCTGGGCACAAGAATCCACCTGAACCATTAGTTAAGAAGTTAAAAATCATGGTGCCATGTGATTGCCACCAGGCTATAGAACCATCAAGATTTATAGCACAGGAGGGGCATTGGGCCCATTGCATCTGTGTTGGAACAATCGAACACTAATCCCTCTGTCCTGCTCTCATCCTATAGTCCGGTATCAACTTCTGCTGCTATATTTTGAAAAGCAAAGGGCAGAAAGCATTCCAACGGTTGAGAAATTTGGGGCCTATGGTTCATCTTTCTTTATAAATTCGCCGCATAATACATTAGCATGTTCCATGCTGGAAAAAACAGCGTGTTTGGTGAAAAGCTGACAGGTCCTGTATCAGGAACTGATGTCAGTGCACTCGAGCAATGAGCGTTCCTTGGGTTGCTTGACCTTGCAACAGTGCTTGGCCTGAATTAGAACCCCTTGACTTTCACGGCATCCCATTCCTTCCATACTGTTTCTGCTACCTATTTCTCAAATCCACCCCCGCCCCCCCAAAATACACAGTTAAAATGCTAAAGAGTTTGGTTTGCATACTCATTAACTTTAGAATTGCTGCAGGTTATCACTTAAATCAGCCGTTTGTTTAAGTCCACAAAATAAATGAATGTTGATTGCACTGATTACTGTTCATTAGCTCTAATGTTTGTCTTCATCCTGATGGTGCACATTTACAGGTAGATTTTGTGCACTTTTAAAGTGGAAAATTCCAGGATCGCGCCTCACATGTGAGCACAAATACAAGAACTCAAGAGTTTGCATCATAGGCTATTCTCCTACTCCTATAAATCCCATGGGCTGGGCTGTGCTGGTCCCTGCTGGGCCATGTTGGTTTCTGCTGGACAGTGCTAACCTCTACTCGCTTGCACTGTAATGTGATGTGCTGGGGCCTGCTGGGCCATGTTGGTCTCTGCTGGACAGTGCTAATCTCTGCTAGCTTGTACTGTAATGTGATGTGCTGGTCTTTGCTGGGCTGTGCTGGGGTCTGCTTGGCTGCGATGATCTCTGCTGCACCGTGGTAGTCTCCGCTGGCCTGTGATGTGCTGGTCAATGCTGGGCTGTGCTGGTCTCTGCATGGCTGTGAGTTGATGCAATTGGTTGTGAGTTGAGTTTTTAAGGGAATCAAGGGATATGGGGATAGGGCAGGAAAGTGGAGTTGATGTAGAAGTTCAGCCATGATCTTATTGAATGGCGGAGCAGGCTCGATGGACCGTATGGCCTACTGCTGCTCCTAATTCTTATGTTCTTATGTTGAAGCACTTGGCTGTGATGTGGTGCGTTGGGCTCTGCTGACTTTTCCACTCTTCTACAGGTGGTACCTAAAGAAGAATGAGGTGGAGGGAGAAAAATTGACGTGTCCACCTTGACCAGTCTAAGAGCCTGCTGCTTACAAGCTGATCACGGTGAGTATCACAACAACAGCAAGCGGTAAAGGCCAGGCCGTAACCACCTAGACATAAATTGAAGGAGGTGATGTGGAGAGATGAACCCTGGTGAAGAGAAAGCCGAGAGGAAGTAAATTAATAAAGAAATGCGTAGCACGCGCCTTCTAAAAGGCGGAACATCCTGCGAGATTTAAACAGCACGTGAAACACACAGGGCGGTGTTGAATTCAACTCCGTAGCCAGTTTCATCATTCTACTTTTCTACAAAAAAATACATCTTTTTTCTTTATTAAGTGGAGTTAAAGAACAGGCTGCATAGCGACCACAGTTGCAAACAGGAAACCACAGCGATCAAAACACTACACGGTTCATTACCTGCTGATAAAAAAGACTCAACACTTTCTGCATCAGGTTGCAAAGAAAAAAAAAACAACCCTAGCAAATAATTATAATAAAAGTGTTTTGAGCAGAACAGTGAAGAAGAGTGCATTTAAACTAAAACGACTCAATTAACAGCGTAAAGTATGGCAGTGTAGTGGCAAGCCCTCTCGGTGGCTGGGAGATAGAAAGGGATTATCGCAGTAGGAAGCTAATGCAGCCTGCACCACAAACCACAGCAAGCTCCACGTCTGACTGACAGCCACCCAGCAAAGTTGACAGATTCACCGGTGTACTGACTGCTGGCGCAAGGCTCCTCTCATCACTGTTGGAATAAATTGTTTTGCCAGAAGAGCTTGGGCAAGCAAATGCTTGTCAGTGATAATCCAATTGATTTTTTTTTTTTTGCCCCTGCATTTTAATTTATATTTGCTCCCATGGTCCGTTTGTAAATTAAAAAAAAAAGACAATTCTATCGTTGTACAGTCAGTGCAGGCTTTAAAATGGATCCATTTGCTTTACAGTCAGTGCATGCCTCTGAATCTGCCCCGGAATGCACTGAACAAAATAGCTTAATGTGTTGCATGTTCTTCCAAAATTATCCTGACTTTTTTTTATGCCTCCAATACTTCACGCCATGACTCATTATAAACAGACAGGTTACCTGCATAGTTGGCTCTCTCTGTTGTGAATCTATCAGAAAATAGGAAACTGAGAACTGAAGTAGCACCGAACCACGTGAGGCTTGTTTGTTGTACTAAGTGAGTGTGTGTGGAGAATTCTGGTATTTTTAGTTAAACCCCAGAAACAGTCACCCAGTTTTCAAAACATGTTCTGGTTCTGCAGTGTTGTTTATGTAGTGGGGGGGTTTTTTGTCTGTGTAATGGACAATGTTTTCAAAGCTCCCAACTTATAGAAGTCCACTGAACTTACCCCACAACTTCCCACAGACATGTGCTGATTTTATTTATTGGGCAGGGAAGTCCCACAGATTTCACACAGTCAAACTGTGTGAACGGTTGGGGGGGCGGGGGGGGTGGTGGGTGGTGTGCCCTGATGTGAATTGCCAGACACACTCCAGAAAATCACACTGAAATTCAAAAGATTTGTTTTTGTTTAAATGGAAATATCAATTCAAAGGAGACAAACCAACATATGAAAGTATCAAGGAATCTACCAAAACTCGCTTTCACAGCCACATATCTTTCCTCAGCAACTGTCTCTGGCTCCGACTTACCTCCATTACCATCTCCTTTTGCCTTGAATGCCTCTTAATCTCTCCCGCCTTCCATCCTATCACAGACCTTCCCTTTTGTTCTTCATCCCCTCCCCTCTTCCCAGCCTCTTCACTTGCTTAAAAACCTGTTCCATTTCCTGCTTTTTTCCAGTTCTGACATCGACCTGAAATGTTAACTCTGTTTCTCTCTTCACAGATGCTGCCTGACCTGCTGAGTTTCTCCAGCATTTTTTGTTTTTATTTCAGATTTCCAGCATCTGCAGTATTTTCTTTTTGTCTTTTTATATCAAAGTAGAACAAATTTTACAGATGGAGAGCTGCCATTGACTAACATTTTGGGCTGGATATTCCGATGCCTACGGGTGGGTACGAGCTGTGTACACACCCGTAGGGACATCGGAAATGCCGGTTTCAGGCATGCCAAGCGCATGCGCTGGAAAACCGGCATTTCCGATCTGTCAAGAATGCTCTTGACAGATTGGATGCCTGCCCTGGAGAAGGGCCTCTGCGGGCGGATAGTTCTGCTTTCTGGAGAACCTCCGCCCGCAGAAAACCCTTAGAAATCTTACGCCTGGTAAAAGCAAGCGTAAAGGCCTGCTTTAACCAGCATAAAATTTGAAAAAAGTAAAAAAAAAGAATTTTTTTTCCCACTCATTTAACATTTAAAAATACTTTTAAAAAGCTAAGTCTATTTTTAGCCCCGTAAAAATCTTTAATTATTTTTTCAAAAAATTAAATTTTTGTTTAAAATATTTAATTTATAGTAATTGCAACTCATTTTAAAAATGTGATTTAAAAAAAAAATTATTTAATGTTTTACAGTATTTTTGGGGTGATCTCCATTCATATATTTGACAGGTCTATCTGTCAAGTGTATGAAGGGAGATTTCCTTCTCCTATTGGCTCCCCATGGCCCACGTGATCCCAGGGACGCTTGCGAACCGCATGCGCCTCTGGGATATGTGGGTCCTGCACATTTCGAGTTGGAGAGGCCCAGGAGCGGAAGTATACGCACCTCGGGAGCCCTCAGGTAAGTGCGTAGATTTTTTCCAGATCGGAGGCCTCCGCACGCAGGAAGCCTCTGATTGGAAAATACGGCCCGTTGTTTCATCTTTTACCATTTAGATCATCATTTTTTTTTTAAGCATTATGTTGCAAGCTTTCTGATTATTGCAGGGTAGGCTCATGTCCCAATTTTTTTTGATTGGTGCAGTGCTTTCATTTTGGAAAAATCAAGCAAATACGAAGGGAAAATAATCTTTCAGCTCCTTTTCAGCTGCCATAACAGTTCCCTGCTTCGGTCTGTGCACCTCACCCAGCAAACAACAGCAACTTGCATTTATATAGTGCCTTTAACGTAGTAAAAAAATCCCAAGGCACTTCACAGGCGTATTATCAAACAAAATTTGACACTGAGCCAAATTGATATTAGGACAAGTGGTCAAAAGGTATGTTTTAAGGAGCGTCTTAAAGGAGAAGAGAGAGGCGGGGAGGTTTAGGAAGGGAATTCCAAAGCTTAGGGACTAGGCAGCTGAAGGCACAACTGCCAATGACGGAGCGATTAAAATCGTATGACACAAGAAAGAGGTAGGTGATAACAACCCTCCATAAAGGATGTTAGCAGCTGTCCAATCACCGGCTGCCATCCCCTCACCCAGCCTCCTACTACCACCCTCCCACTTCCCAGTCATTTATTGCCAACCCCCTGTCAGATGCATCTTGACCCTTGACTTCTGCTTGCTCTCTGTCCTACCTCAACCGTGGCCACTCACTCCTGGACTCCATAGTCTAGCTCACAAGCAAGACTGTGGGAGATCTACCAGTAATATTAAAATGTGTCCACTTCATTTTCCAAAATGCTTACAACTTCAAAATGCCCTCAGCCAGATAGCATTTTAGTAAATCATAGAATGTTACCGTGCAGAAACAGGCCATGTGTCTCTGCCATTGTTTTTCTCCAGGAGCCATCTAATCCAATCTCTCTCTCCCTTTAAAATATTCCAAGTTTTCAAGAAACTATCTAATTCTCTGTTGAAAGAATTTGTGGACACTGCTTCAACAATCACTGTGGTAGAACATTCCACATTCCAGCTATCCACTGCATACAGATTTTTTTTCCCAAACTCACCATCAATTATTTTTGTGACTATCTTAAATTTGTGTTCTCTCATTACCATCTTGCAGACCATTGGATCTCCACTCAAGCACAATTTATCTGCTCAGAACCATTCATAATCTTGAAGACCTCTATCAGGGGCGACCTTAACTTTCTCTGTTCCAGTCATATAAGCCCTAACTTTTCAAGTCTCTTTTCATATTTATACCACCCACCCACAGTGCATTTAGGGTTAGGGTTGGAAACATAGAAACATAGAAGATAGGAGCAGTAGTAGGCCATTCGGCCCCTCGAGCCTGCTCTGCCATTTAATGAGATCATGGCTAATCATCCAAATTCATTACCCTGTCCCTGCTTTCTCCCCATATCCCTTAATCCCTTTAGCCTTAAGAAATATATCTAACTCCTTCTAGAATATATTTAATGAATTGGACTCAACTGCCTTCTGTGGTAGAGAATTCCACAGGTTCACCACTCTCTGGGTGAAGAAATTCCTCCTCATCTCAGTCCTAAATGGCTTACCCCTTATCCTTAGACTGTGACCCCTGGTTCTGGACTCCCCCGCCATCGGAAACATCCTTCCTGCATCTAGTCTGTCTAGTCCTGTTAGAGTTTTATAAGTTTCAATGAGATCCCCTCTCATTCTTCTAAACTCTAGCGAACATAAGCCTAATCAACCCAATCTCTCTTCATACCTCATTCCTGCCAATCCAGGTATCAGTCTGGTGAATCTTCGCTGCACACCCTCCACGGCAAGAACATCCTTCCTCAGATAAGGCGACCAAAACTGCACACAATACTGAAGGTGTGGTCTCAACAAGGCCCTGTACAACTGCAGCAAGACATCCTTGCTCCTGTACTCGAATCCTCTCGCTATGAAGGCCAACATACCATTTGCCTTCTTAACCGTCTGCTGCACCTGCATGCTTACCTTCAGCGACTAGTGCACAAGGGCACCCAGGTTTCGTTGCACTTCCCCTTTTCCCAATCTATTGCCATTCAGATAATAATCTGCCTTCCTGTTTTTGCCACCAAAGTGGATAACCACGCATTTATCCACATTATACTGCATCTGCCATGCATCTGCCCAATCACCCAACCTGTCCAAATCATACTGGAGTTTCTCTGCATCCTCCTCACAGCACACACGCCCATTTATTCCAACTCTTTGCTTCCTGTCTGCCAACCAGTTCTCTATCCAAGTCAGTACCTTACCCCCAATCCCATGTGCTTTAACTTTGCACGCTAATCTCTTATGCGGGACCTTATCGAAAGCCTTCTGAAAGTCCAAATACATCACATCCACTGGTTCTCCCTTATCTATCCTACTAGTTACATTCTCAAAAAATTCCAGTAGATTAGTCAAGCATGATTTACCTTTTGTAAATCCATGTTGACTTTGTCCGATCCTGTCACTGTTTTCCAAGTGCTCTGCTGTTACATCTTTTATAATGGACTCTAGCATTTTCCCCACTACCGATGTCAGGCTTACTGGTCTATAATTTCCCGTTTACTCTCTACCACCTTTTTTAAATAGTGGGGTTACATTAGCTACTCTCCAATCCATGGGAACTGTTCCAGAGTCTATAGAATTTTGGAAGATGACCAGCAATGCATCTACTATTTCTAGGGCCACTTCCTTAAGTACCCTAGGATGTAGATGATCAGGCCCTGGGGATTTATCGACCTTCAATCCCGTCAATTACCCTAACACCATTTCCCTACACATACTGATTTCATTCAGTTCCTCCCTCTCATTAGACCCTATGTTCCCCAACATCTCTGGGAGGTTATTGTGTCCTCCTTTGTGAAGACAGAACCAAAGTATGTATTTAATTGATCTGCCATTTCTTTGTTCCCCATTATAAGTTCCCCATGATTCTGAATGCAAGGGTCCTACGCTTGACTTCACCAATCTTTTTCTCTTCACATATCTGTAGAAGCTTTTACAGTCATTTTTTATGTTCCCTGAAAGCTTACTCTCATACTCTATTTTCCCCCTCTTAATTAATCCCTTTGTCCTCCTTTGCTGAATCCTAAACTGTTCCCAATCCTCAGGTTTGCTGCTTTTTCTGGCCAATTTATATGTCCTCTCCTTGGATCTTATGCTATCCCTAATTTCTCTTGTTAGCCACGGTTGAGCCAACTTTTCTGTTTTATTTTTATGCCAGAGAAGGATGAACAAATTCTGTAGTTCATCCACCCGATCTTTAAATGTTTGCCATTGCCTATCCATCGTCAACCTTTTAAGTAATGTTCCCCAATCCATCCTAGCCAACTCGCGCCTCATACCATCGTAGTTTCCTTTATTTAAATTCAGGACCCTAGTCTCTGAGTCAACTACTTCACTCTCCATTTTAATGAAGAATTCTATCATATTATGATCGCTCCTTTCCAAGGGGCCTCGCACAACAACATTGCTACTTAATCCTTTCTCATTACATAATACCCAGTCTAAGATGACCTGATCTCTAGTTGGTTCCTCGACATATTGGTCCAGGAAACCATCCCGTATACACTCTAGGAATTCCTCCTCCACAGTATTGCTACTAATTTGGTTAGCTCAATCTATATGTAGATAAAGTCACCCATGATAACTGCAGTGCCCTTATTGCATGCAACTCTAATTTCCCATTTAATGCCATCCCCAACCTCAGCATTACTGTTTGGGGGTCTGTATACAACTCCGACTAACGTTTTCTACCCCTTGGTATTTCTCAGCTCTAACCATACAGATTCTACATCAGCAGAGCTAATATCTTTCATTACTATTGTGTTAATCTCCTCTTTAACCAGCAATGCTACCCCACCTCCTTTTGCTTTTTGCCTCTCCTTCCTGAATAATAAATACCCCTGGATGTTGAATTGCCAGCCTTGGTCACCCTGGTGCCATGTCTCCGTAGTCCCAATTATATCATATCTGTTTACATCTATTTGCGCAGCTAATTCATCCACCTTATTACGAATGCTCCTCGCATTAAGACACAAAGCATTCAGGCTTGTTTTTTTAACACTCTTAGACTTTTTAGAATTATTATTTACTGCGGCCCTGTTTGATTTATACATTTGATTTCTCTGCCTTCCACTTTTGCTTTTCTCCTTCCTGTCTTTTGCTTCTATCCTTGCTTCCCTCTCCTCTGTCTCCCTGCACAGGTTCCCAACCCCCTGCCATTTTAGTTTAAACCCTCCCTAACAGCGCTAGCAAACACTTCCCCTAGGACATTGGTCCCGGTCCTGCCCAGGTGCAAACCGTCCAGTTTGTACTGGTCCCACCTCCCCCAGAACCGGTTCCAATGTCCCAGGAATTTGAATCCCTCCCCCTTGCACCATTCCTCTAGCTACGTATTCATCTGAAATATCCTTCTATTTCTACTCTGACTAGCACGTGGCACTGGTAGCAATCCTGACATTACTACCTTTGAGGTCCTATTTTTAAATTTACCTTCTAACTCCCTATATTCAGCTTTTAGGACCTTATCCCATTTTTACCAATATCATTGGTACCTATATGCACCACGACAACTGACTGTTCACCCTCCCCCTCCAGAATGCCCTGCAGCTGCTCCGAGACATCCTTGACCTTTGCACAAGGGAGGTAACATACCATCCTGGAGTCTCGTTTGCAGCCACAGGAATGCCTATCTATTCCCCTTACAATAGAATCCCCTATCATTATAGCTCTCCCGCTCTTTTTCCTCCTGTCCTGTGCAGCAGGACCATCCATGGTGCCAGGAAGTTGGCTGCTGCTGTCTTCCCCCAATTTCCAGCAAAAAAAAATGTTTTTGGTCTGTTTTTTTGTTTTTCATACAGACCCCAGCATCTGCAACATTTGACCCCTTGTGACCCCACCTCATTGTTCTTTGATGTAATGTTTTCCTGACTGACCTATTTGGACACCATTTACACCTTTGATTGCTGTGATTATCTCTCTGCCGAGGTGTGATAAATGGCAGTTAGAAAGATTACCTGTAAACATCTGACATTATTCTCTGACTATATAAGCTGTGTTTTTATGCATCTCTCTACTTCACCTGACGAAGGAGCAGCGCTCCGAAAGCTTGTGATTTCAAATAAAGCTGTTGGACTATAACCTGGTGTTGTGTGATTTCTTACATTTGTCCACCCCAGTCCAACACCGGCATCTCCACACCATTCCCCCAATAAGCCATCTCCCCCAACAATATCCAAAGCAGTATAATTGTTTGAGAGGGGGATGGCCACAGGGGATCCCTGCATTACCTGCCTGCGCCTACTACTCTGCCTGGCGGTCACCCATTTCCTTCCTGCCTGTGCAGCCTTTACCTGCGGTGTGACCAACTCCCTAAACATGCTTTCCACAACATCCTCAGCATCGCGAATGCTCCAGTATGTATCCATTCACAGCTCCAGCGCTGCAATGACTGCCAGTAGCTGCAGCTGGATACACTTCCCGCACACATGGTCACCAGGGACACAGAAAGCGTCCCTGTTTTCCCACATAGTGCAGGTGGAGCATGCCACAGGGCCGAGCTGTGCTGCCATGATTTTCCCTTTAATTAATTCAAATTAAATTAAATCAAATCAATACCACTAATTACACTACCATTAAATGATATACTCAAGGGCCCTTGCTTACTAGCACTTTACTAGGGTTACATCCTAATGAATCAATGCTTCACTTTTACAATTGCTTTTACATCCTTCCTATAATTCCCAATACTTCAATTATGGCCTAAGTAAGATCTTGCAAAAGTCCAATATTACCTCCGTCTATGGTGTTCTATGACTCTAGATATAAAACCAAGGATTCTATTTGCATTTTTTAATGGCTTTATCTACTTGTGCTGCCACCTTTAATGACCTGCATATCTGCACACAAAGGGAGGAATTTTAGCATGGATGAGCACGTGGGATTGGGTGCAGGTTGGGGGTTCAGTGGGAAAAAACTTATGAACATGTCGGGAAGCCAGCTCCAACCTGCTCCCATTAGGTGGTCTGGCATTTCAAATGTGCCAATGAGGCTGGAAGCCTCTGATTTAATCTGCTTTGCAGGTTTTACAGTGGGCGGCCGGGTTTCCCAGGCCTCGGGAAACCCGACAGCGGAAGCAAAGCAAGGACAGCCTTCAGGGAAAAGGCAAGTGCCTTTACAGCACTGCTTGTGAGCCAGGACAAGCAGAGCACTTCCCCCCCAGTCCCTCAAGCTCCCCCACCATCAAACCCACCCCCCACACAAAGTACCCCGGGGTCTGAGATTGGACCCCCCCAATCCCCCCCCCACCCCGAGATCAGGCGCCCCACCACCCTGGGATCATAGATCGGACCTACCTGCTCATGCGGCCTGCTCCAGAGTGCTCCCCGCCCAACTAGAAGCCAAGCCTGTCAATCAGTCTGACTTCCAGGCGGGGAATCTTTCAGGGCTGTATGCGGGGAAACCCAGACTTGCAGGTATCCCGTCCAAAACTCCACACCGCCCCCACACCATCCCCCCCCCACCCCCACCTCTGCCCCCCACCCCTGCCTATGTAACCCTCCCCAGTAAATATCCAGGCCAAAGATTCACCTGCTCCTATACTGCTTATAAAATTTAGGGTTTATTTCATGATTATTACTTCCAAAATGTGTTACTTCACATTTTTACGCACTGAACTGCATCTGCCACCCATCTGCCCACCTACAAGAATATTTATGCCCTCCTGCATCCTTCACAATCCTCATCACAATTTGCCATGTCTCCCAATTCAGTGTCATTAGAAAATTTCAATATTCTTCCTGCAATTCCTAAGTTTAGACCATTTATATATATAATAGATAAGACCAGCTCCAAAATGAATCTCTATGGAACACAACTCATCACACCTTTCCAGTGCAAGACACTTCCTTTTACTCCTACTCTTTGCCTTCTGCCCTTTGACCGTCTCCCTATTGATTCCCTTTAATTGAATGTCCCATTATGTTTGCCAAACGTGTCTTATGTGGTATCTTTACAATTGCTTTTTGAAAATCTATATAAACTACAAACACTGTATTGCCTTGGTCAATCCGCTCTATTATTTCTTCAAAGAATTCGTCAATGATGACCTATCTTTTAGAAATCTGTGCTGACTGGCCCTGATTGACTCATGTTTCCCTAAGTCTTCGTAATTTCTCTCTGTATTTTGATCTCTCTGGCAGGGATCTTCCATCTTCTGTTGATTGGGGTCCCTTGCACCAGCCTGGAAGGAGCAGGGGCCATAAAAATTGAGGGCCATGATCGCAGCCATTAGCGACGCTGTCCCTATCTTCAATCTTGTTGAACCTCTGTAAATATCCTGTTCAATCTGAGATGTGCCTGCCTCAGTTGTAATGCCCATTTCATATAAGAACTTGAAAAAGAACGTGCATTTATATAGTGTTGGAGTCGACAGAAATCAACAGGCTGAGACTTTTCTTTAAGCAAAAACAAAACGTGTCTTACTTTAATCAATCTCCATGAGGTCTGAAGGCTCAGCCCCGTGCAAGGGCTATGACGTCATCACGCAACCGACGTCATCACGTCATCACGTTCCCGACGCTCTTAAAGGGACCCTGCACCAATAACCCAACCCAGCATGTACATATCACAACATTGCTATACAAGGTGAATTATGTTTATATACATATAACAGCATTGGCTATACATTGTGTTATTGTCCCTATGTGGTCTCCGCCACAATAGCACCTTTCATGACCTCAGGATGTTCCACAGCGCTTTACAGCTAACGAGGTACTTTTGAAGTGTAGTCACTGTTGTAGGAAACGTGGCAGCCAATTCTCGTACAGTAAGGCCCCAAAAACAGCAAGGAAATAAATGACCAGATCATCTGTTTTTAGGTGTTGGTTGAGGGATAAATGTTGCCCAGGACACCAGTAGAACTCCCCTGCTCTTCTTCGAGTAATGCCGTGGGATCTTTTACGTCCACCCGAGTGAGCAGACGGGGCCTTGGTTTAACGTCTCCTCCGAAAGACAGCACCTCCGACAGTGCAGCACTCTCTCAGTGTTTCACTTTCGTGCTCAAGTCTCTGGAGTGGGGCTTCTGACTCAGAGATGAGAGTGCTACCACTGGGCCAAGGCTGATCCACAAGATGTGTGAGGTTCCACTGAGATACGGATGGAAGGAGTGCATCAGACATGCAACAATGAAGTTTAGAATTTTGTGGGCTCCATCTTGAGAACCAATAATCTTGAAATTAACAGGCACAAAAAGGCTTTGCCTACATTACAATAGTAACTACACTTCAAAGGTATCTCACTGGCTGTGAGATGTTCTGAGGATGTGAATGGCGCTATATAAATGCAGGGTTCTTCTATTTCTTTTTCTAATGCACAATGTAGGCAATATGACACACAGCAAGCGCAACAATATAATAGTAAATCTAGGAAAGGCCTAAACCAAAGGCATAAATCAAGGAAGCGCTGAATATTGGTGGCCAATAATGCCCAGTTGTCATGTCATGAACCTTTTCATTGGCAAGAATTTCTAGGTGAACAAGAGGATGATGGGAAGCACCCAACTGTGTGCTGGAGATCTATTATGGGAAGCACTGTAAGAGACTAAGCTGGGACATATAGAAAACATTCTAATGGGTATAAAAGTGGGATTAAATTAACAGGAAAATAAGTTAATAGGAGAGCCTTCTGGTGACTGCCACTATTTGCTTAAAAATGAGAACATACTGAGTTGATGTAAAATTGTACTTTGGGAGATGACCGACATATATTTGAATGTTTGCAGCACAAATACAGGCAATTTACTTGTTACCAAAGCAAAATTTTGAAAATGCAAAAATTTTGAAAAGGACTGCTAAGTGGTGGTAAACTGAAATAAGAAGAGTTTAGGTAAAAATTGGAATTTGACATTCTTAATCATCAGTATCCGACACACTCTTCTATTCAATTTAACTACCTCAAATTCCTTAATACAGTCAAGCACACCAATAAAAGAAAAGAGCCCCAGTTTCATACTTAAAAAATAAATCCACGCTGTATGCTGGGCTCAATTCAGTTACTAGTGAGTACGGATAAAACTGCCCCCAGTTTGGCACCAAATCAATATCACGCAAGTGGCTGGGGGAATGGAAAATGTCACCTTAGTACATTAGGATGACATCTTCTGGATGGAGCAACTTTGTAGGGGCATAGCGAATGGAGCTGTACTCTGTATTAAACCATGCTGTACCTGACCTGGCTATGCTTGATGGTTAGAGTCAAGGTTAGGGTTAGAGTTAAGGTTAAGGTGCCAAAAATGGGATAGATGTTCGCTTCCCCAAAACTAACATCACTCATCTTGATGCTAGGTGGGGTTTCAATATGTTTACCCCAAATATGCCATTTGAACTAAATGACATGCACAATCTTGTGAGCTCAATCTAACTGAAAAGTTGGTTCTAGGAAGCAACAGCTGTTGGAGTTTTTGTGTTAAAAGTAACAGCATGAGCGCAGCAGTTTTGGTAGCTCATTTTTTAATCATTAAAAGTGCATTACATTGAGAATAATTACGTTAGAAATATTATTTCTTTAGTTTTTGCATTTTTCCTCTTCTACTGAAGGAGTGTCTTCCTTGCCTGGATATAGTTCCACAAGGAGTGGTCCCCTCCCAGCACATTGTATTAAGGGATATGGGGCAAAGCCGGTATATGGAGTTAGGTCACAGATCAGCTGTGGTCGCATTGAATGGCGGAACAGACTCGAGGGGGTAAATGGCCTACTCCTGTTCCTATGCCCAGTATCCACGTGTCTCCCTTGACACTGAGCATTGACTTTGGAAGATGTCACAGTTGTGTCCCCTTGATTCTTCTTGACTCCTTCACCCAACATCAACACATGAGCATTTTCAGTGGGGAATCACTGGACAGCCATCAGCAGCAAGCCATCTGTCCACTTTTCACACCCCTAGCCCAGGTGTCATGGGCGGGAAGTAGTCAGAGTCTAATCAAGGCTGGAGGTCTACCCTAGTCTTGCTATAATCAGCCCTGTGTCACTGCAAGATTGTCAACCTGAAGAGTAACATGTAACTCAGGTTGACCTTGCCTGCAATATACTTCAGTCTTCTGTGCACCATGGGCTAAATAGATCAGCGCATGGAAGTAATAGATACATTTTCTCCATGTATGGCCTGATGTCTTAATAAAATATTTGATAGGATAATAAAAGATAAACCGTAAAAAAAAATGCCATACTTCTAATCAGGGTCGATGGGGATTCAGGGAAGGAGGGAGGCTGAGGGGAAAGAAATAACTTTAAAAAGAGTGACTATTAGAGGGTAATTCAATTGTTTAGTTAGTAAATGCACTGCCCAATACATAACTGAGCCAAACTATTAATCAACCCATAAGGGCATAGAAACATAGAAGATAGGAGCAGGAGTAGGCCATTTGGCCCTTCGAGCCTGCTCCGCCATTCAACGAGATCATGGCTGATCATCCAAACCCTAGCACCCAGTCCCTACACCGACAGCCATCCCAACCAAGCCCTATCCCCATAACCCCATAACCCCACGTATTTAATCCCCCCTAACACTAAGGGTCAATTTTTATCATGGCCAATCAACCTAACCCGCACATCTTTGGACTGTGGGAGGAAACCGGAGCACCCGGAGGAAACCCACGCAAACACGGGGAGAATGTGCAAACTCCACACAGACAGTCACCCGAGGCAGGATTTGAACCCGGGTCCCTGGCGCTGTGAGGCAACAGTGGTAGCATAGAGGTTGTGTTACTGGACCAGTAATCCAGAGGCCTGGACTAATTATCCCGTGGATGTGAGTTAAAATTCCACCCTAGCAGTTTGAGAATTTGAATTCAGTTTTAAATAAAAATCTGAAAATAAAAAGTGACCATGAACAATTTTCCCTCTAATTATTCTTGGTGCCCTTTAAAGGGCTGCACAGGCCATTCAGAATACCGCACATGCGTGGTTTTTGCACTGAAAAGCCGGCCAGACGGTTGCATACGATATACTTCAGTCTTGGAGCGCTGCGGGGCCACGCGGCTTAAAGGGAACATTGACCATGAAGCTGTTGGATTGTGGCAAGAAATCCAAGTGGTTCTCTAATGTCCTCTAAGTGGGGGAGCTGCCCACCCTTACCCAATCTGGTCTACATGTGACTCAGCTGCACACCAACGCAATTGACTCTTAACTGCCCTGTATCAAACTGCAACCACTTTAGTCTCCTCTAGATCCATGCAAAAGAAATTAATTTTAAAAACCCTTCCCTTCCATTCCAGTTTCCTTATGATTATGCTATAATTTGAAGATCACACAAGTGGCAGGAAGAGTTGGCATTCACAAAAAAATCTATGTCATGACAGCGTAGCTGCTGACAAAACAGTCGAGCTCATTAACATTCAAAATGGTGACGGGCAAATCATGGTCTGTTTTGATTTTTAGACTCATTTATTTTGAAAAGATTCAACACTGGAGTGATTATAGAAACATTCTACGTACAGATCCTTCCCTTAAGTCTGTTCAAAATGCTGATTAACTTTAGCATTTCTGCACCGTGATAAATATCACAGTTGGATTTTTTTTCTAGTCTAGCCGAAGAATATTGCAATCCAAAAATATTCTAAGGTTCCATAAATATAGCTTCTTTTTTTTCTTCCTCCCCACATGCCACTCCTGGATCAAAGAGGACCTAACCCCAGGTCTTTCCCAATACTGCCCTTTGACCTGGTTGCTAAGATTTCTCCCCCTGATTCTCCTTGACTCCTGAGGGAATTATCTCACCCCCCCCACCCTGCTTTCAACTGAAGCTCTCAAGGAAAAATAGGCCAGACTGATGAAGCTTGGGAAAAAGGCAGGAAAGAAATCAAAATGCTTTGCAGATCTGGTTGTGAACATGGACCTAAATGAGGAAGAGAAGCAGGTTAGCTGAATGCCTTTGCTAATTCTGACTTACTTAGCACAGTTACATCAATTAGTTCTTAAAATGATTTTTTTTTAATGCTCAAATAAGATAATGATGTCAAAACTGTGTAGAATAAGTCTTCATTTCTTTTCTTTCACCAACTCCCTTTCTCGTCTCTTCCTCTTCGAAGGCAGCTCCACTGGTGCCAAGTCCCCTCGAGTTCCTCGCTGGGCTGGTCGTTCATCGTGAGCAGCAAAGGGTAGGTTTTCTGAGACCCCTCATCCATGACAAGGGGACTGTCCTGCTGCAGCACGTATCATAACATCGCAGGGATGGTGCCCATGATACTGGCGCTGCAAGGCTGGTGAGCGAGGCGTTGGTAACTGTTAACATGGCGATGTTGTCACTTTATGGTTTCACGGCTGCAATGGAATGCAAGTCCACTGTGGTCTGTATAATAATGCTAGTTCTGTTCGGAAGAATTTGATTTTGCCCTTAGAAGTAGAAATAAAAGCTTACAAGCCAGAAATTGTTCTTTAACATTGGCCCGTAAAAGTGATTTTGGAAGACTCCTTGTAGCCATAGTACTCCCATGGAAAATTGTGTTAAAGTAAAGACAAGTTCCACTTTCAAACTTGGGTCCTTTTTTTTGTCCTTTCCCATATAAAACAGACAGAAGCCAGTCCTATAGGGTTAAGAATTGCTTTCTGAGCTTAGACTCAGAGAAGCTTGACATTTGTGGGATGAAACAGTTACCAATGGTTACAACAATTCAAATGACATATAATTTGCATATCATTTCCAGCAGTCTTACCTGAATCAACTTCCAGTGATCTGACGCGAACAGGATGAGGACTGAGTGCTTTCAGCTCTCGCAGAGCTGTCAAAGGAGGGGCACCATCAAGTCACGGCTGCATTTCAGCAACATAGGCTTAAGATTTCCACCAAATGTTGCCACATTTCTGTGGATGCAGACCAAATATGCCACTAAGGCTCCTGGTGATACATGAAATTGACAGTACTTCGGGAGCCTACTGTCAACAAGGGCAGACGTCAACGACAAAGTCCAACACCGCCTTCAGTGTGCCAGTGCAGCCTTCGGTCGCCTGAGGAAAAGAGTGTTTGAAGACCAGGACCTCGAACCCGGCACTAAGCTCCTGATGAGAGTAAGCTTGCAGGGAACATAAAAACTGACTGTAAAAGCTTTTATAGATATGTGAAGAGAAAAAGATTGGTGAAGTCACGTGTAGGTCCCTTGCAGTCAGAATCAGGGGAATTTATAATGGGGGACAAAGACATGGCAGATCAATTAAATACATATTTTGGTTCTGTCTTCACAAACGAGGACACAAATAACCTCCCAGAGATGTCGGGGAACATAGGGTCTGATGAAAGGGAGGAACTGAAAGAAATCAGTATTTGTAGGGAAATGGTGTTAGGGAAATTGACGGGATTGAAGGCCGATAAATCCCCAGGGCCTGATAATCTACATCCTAGGGTACTTAAGAAAGTGGCCCTAGAAATAGTAGATGCATTGCTGATCATCTTCCAACATTTGATGGAATCTGGAACAGTACCCATGGATTGGAGGGTAGCTAATGTTACCCCACTATTCAAAAAAGGTGGTAAAGAGAAAACGGGGAATTACAGCCTGACATCGGTAGTGGGGAAAATGCTAGAGTCCATTATAAAAGATGTAATAGCAGAGCACTTGGAAAACAGTGACAGGATTGGACAAATTCAACATGGATTTACAAAAGGTAAATCATGCTTGACTAATCTACTGGAATTTTTTGAGGATGTAACTGGTAAAATAGATAAGGGAGAACCAGTGGATGTGGTGTATTTGGACTTTCAGAAGGCTTTCGATAAGGTCCCGCATAAGAGATTAGCGTGTAAAGTTAAGGCACATGGGATTGGGGGCAAGGTATTGACTTGGTAAGAGAACTGGTTGGCAGACAGAAAGCAAAGAGTTGGAATAAACGGGTCTTTTTCCGAGTGGCAGGCAGTGACTAGTGGGGTACCGCAGGGATCGGTCCTTGGACCCCAACTATTCACAATATATATTAATGATCTAGATGAGGGAACTAGATGTAATATCTCCAAGTTTGAAGACGACACAAAGCTGGATGGGCGTGTGTGCTGTGAGGAGGATGCCGAGAAACTCCAGTATGATTTGGACAGGTTGGGTGATTGGGCAGAAGCATGGCAGATGCAATATAACGTGGATAAATGTGAGGTTATCCACTTTGGTGGCAAAAACAGGAAGGCAGATTATTATTTGAATGGCAATAGATTGGGAGAAGGGGAAGTGCACCGAGACCTGGGTGTCCTTGTGCACCAGTCGCTGAAGGTAAGCATGCAGGTGCAGCAGGCAATTAAGAAGGCAAATGGTATGTTGGCCTTCGTAGCGAGAGGGTTTGAGTATAGGAACAAGGATGTCTTGCTGAAGTTGTACAGGGCCTTGGTGAGACCACATCTTGAGTAATGTGTGCAGTTTTGGTCGCCTTATCTGAGGAAGGATGTTCTTGCCATGGAAGGAGTTCAGCGAAGATTCACCAGGCTGATACCTGGGGTGGCAGGAATGACGTATGAGGAGAGATTGAGTCGATTGGGCTTATACTCGCTGGAGTTTAGAAGAATGAGAGGGGATCTCATTGAAACTTATAAAATTCTGACAGGACTGGACAGACTAGATGCAGGAAGGATGTTCCCGATGGTCGTGGAGTCCAGAACCAGGGGTCACAGTCTAAGGATAAGGGGTAAGCCATTTAGGACAGAAATGAGGAGGAATTTCTTCACCCAGAGAGTGGTGAACCTGTGGAATTCTCTACCACAGAAGGCAGTAGAGGCCAATTCATTAAATATATTCAAGAAGGAGTTGGATATATTTCTTAAGGCTAAAGGGATTAAGGGGTATGGGGAGAAAGCAGGGACAGGGTACTGAATTTGGATGATCAGCCATGATCGCATTGAATGGCGGAGCAGGCTCGAGGGGCCGAATGGCCTACTCCTGCTCCTATCTTCTATGTTTCTATATTTCTATGTCTACAGAGCAGCAGTGATACCCGCCCTGCTGTATGCCTCAGAGACATGGACCATGTACAGCAGGCACCTCAAAGCACTGGAGAGGTACCACCAACGCTGCCTCCGCAAGATCCTGCAAATCCATTGGCAGGATAGGCGCACCAATGTCAATGTTTTTGCTCAGGCTAACATCCCCAGCATCGAAGCTTTGACCACGCTCAATCAGCTCCGATGGACGGGTCACATTGTCTGCATGCCCGATACAAGACTCCCAAAATAAGCGCTCTACTCGGAACTCCGACATGGCAAGAGAGCCCCAGGCGGGCAGAGGAAACGTTTCAAGGACATCCTCAAAGCCTCCTTGAAAAAGTGTAACATCCCCACCGACACCTGGGAATCCCTGGCCCAAGACCGCACAAAGTGGAGGAGAAGCATCCGGGAAGGCGCCGAACACCTCGAGTCTCTCGCCGGGAGCAAGCGGAAGCCAAGCGCAGGCAGTGCAAGGAGCACACGTCAACCCAAGCACCCCACCCACCCGCCCCTTCAACCACCGTCTGCCCCACCTGTGACCGAGACTGTAGGTCCTGCATTGGACTCATCAGTCACCTGAGAACTCATTTTTAACGTGGATGCAAGTCATCCTCAGTTCCGAGGGACTGCCTAAGAAGAAGAAGATACATGAAGGATCATTTCCCATTGCCAATGCCCATTGACCAAGTAGTAGCATGAGATTTGGTGCCTGAAAATTTATTTACAATGGCAAGTTAAACCATCTGATGGAAGGTTAAGCGAAGTTTGTAGGGTAATCCAAAACTACGGGTCACAAAATAGTCACTAATAAACCCAATAAAAACTTCAGGAGAAACCTCTTTACCCAGAGAGTGGTTAGAATGTGGAACTCACTACCACATGGAGTAGCTGAGGTGAATAGCACAGATGCATTTAAGGGGAAGCTAGATAAGTACATGAGGGAGAATGGAATAGAAGGATATGCTAATAGGGTGAGATGAAGCAGGGTGAGAGGAGGCTCGCATGCACCGGCATAGACCAGTTGGGCCGAATGGACACTTTCTATGCTGTAATTTTTATGTAATTCAATGTTATGCAAATTGAACAATCAGAAGTGAGGCATTCGCTCTTCATTAATAACACTGTTTGCGCTGGCTGCAACTGAAGTTAACCGACTAACCAATTCCTGCTCAGATGTACGCCAACAAGGCAATAATAACCAACCAGCTTTTGACTGGGGATTTACCCTCCCTGGGAGGTAAATTAAAATCTCGAGGGTAATAGGAGCAAGAGGGGGAGGAGCATTAGGACAAGGTATGTAGAGTGTCACACACACCAGTAACACTGTGGCAGATCCCATGGGAATGACCTCAAGGTGCAGGGGAACTGCACGGTGAGCAGCAAATAGGCAGCCCCCACAGTCAAAGAGGCCACTCCCAGGGGCGTGCCTGCTGAAGCCATGAAGCTTGGCAGCCCACATGACAAATCATCCTGCTGGGCACAACTATGCCTCAGTGCATACAATACACCAATTCCCACCACCCACAACCCCCCCCCCCCACCGCCGCCTACCACCCACCCCCCACCCCCCTGTCTCCACCCCCAAAGAGAACATGACCTTCCTGGCAACATGTAAACCAATGTTTCCGTTACTGCTAGCCAGAAGATGATGCATCCCCACCCATTCCCCCCACTCCCCCCACCCCACACCCCACACCCACATCCCCACAACAAACACCTGTGGGACATATGCCTGTCAGAGCGAGTAATGTTCAGAATCCCCATGAAGTGCCAGGCAGGCTGGAGCTCTCTCTAGGATCCTACACAAAGCAATACAGAAAGACAGAAAGAGAGACTTGCATTTGTAAAGTGCCTTTCACGACCACCGCTTTATAGCTTTACAGCCAATGAAGTACTTTAGAAGTGTAGCCGCTGTTGTAATGTGGGAAACGCGACAGCCAAATCGCGCACAGTAAGGTCCCACATACAGCAATGTGATAATGACCAGATAATCTGTTTTTGTTATGTTGGTCGAGGGATAAGTATTGGCCAGGACACCGGGGAGAACTCCCCTGCTCTTCTTCAAAATAGTGCCATGGGATCTTTTATGTCCACCTGAGAAAGCAGACGGGGCCTCGGTTTAACGTCTCATCTGAAAGACGGCACCTCCGACAGTGCAGCACCTCCTCAGCACTGCACTGGAGTGTCAGCCTAGCTTTATGTGCTCAAGTCCCTGGAGTGGGACTTGAACCCACAACCTTCTGACTCAGAGGCGAGTGTGACAAGCCAGAAATCTCCCGCCCTCCACCCCGCCACCACTACATGCACTCAGAGTACCAGAATGAGCCAGCTTGGAACGCTGCCACAAGCTAACATGGACTTTGTTCCATTTGACTGGGCCCATAACCCCACCTCCTAAAGGGCTCAAACTTAGCCTTCCGAGACCTGTCTCTTTATAGGTAGGCCTTTTGACACCTCTCTGCTCCAGCTGAACATGAGCAATGCTGCCATGTTCCCCAACCACTGAAAGCACGTGGCTCCCAGCACGTGCTTAACAGTAAAACAGCTCCAATTTATACTCCTGTAGGTAGAGTATAACAAAAGTTACAGTGGCTTTTAAAAGTGTGTGTATATATATATTTTCTGAGTAAATAAAAGTAAAACATCAATCACGCACATTAATGTGATACAGAAACGAGTAACATTAAAAAGCGTATGGAAATATCATCCTTAATGTTTACCCTGCACTTTTATCTGTATTCCATAAAGTTTTAAAGAAAAAATAAATTTCAATGTCTCAAGTGGCAGCCTTTAAATAAAACCCCGGTGTGATGCAAGAGCATAAAGCTCTCTGGTCATAGATCATATTTTCATATCAATGTAGGTAAATCCAAACCATGGATGATTCCTCAGAGTATCTTAGCTCATGGGGAGGACTAAGACAATGGTGGGAGGACAACATGTACCTTGTGGAAGGTTATTCAACATCCATGGGCCAGAAGATAGCTGACAATTGAGAAAGCTTGAAGGGGGAAGATTACAAGGGGTCCTCGTCGCACCCATTTTCTGGGTGAATAGGGGGCAAAATCGACCTAATTTTGCAGGGCTGTGCCCTGCGTCCCATGGATGCCTGGAGTAAGTCCGACGCCATATCAGCCGCGGGCGATTTTCAGGCATCCCTGGGCGGACACCTTAAACAGGTGTGAGGCCTCTTGCATATGCTAATGAGGGGCCTGGTGCCTGGAGAAGGGCCCCTCGGCAAAATTCACCAGCGCTGAACGCAGCAGGGGCTGAGCCTGTCCGCTCAGACCTTGGTGGGATTGCCGCGGTCTAACAAGCAGCCGCCGCCAAAGAGTAAGTCTTTTTTCTTTAACGTACCTTCCTGTGCAGCTGGGAGGAGCAGAAATGCACCACAGCACTCCTGAGGGCAGCTGCCTGCCCGCCCGCAATCGCCCCATCCCGTTTTTCTTCCTCACCCCGGGACTTACCTGAGTGCTTCTGTCAACGAGGCGTGCAGCCCGTAATAACAACAGAAAATGCTGGAAAAACTCAGCAGGTCAGGCAACATCCGTGGAGAGAAATTTGAGTTGACGTTTCGGGTCGAACCCTTCTTCAAAACTGGAAAGAAAAAAAGCCCGTAGTTGGTTGCTGCCTCTGGAGGTGTGTCAGACGCTGGCAGTTCACTTCTACTGTTAAAAGAAGGCCCAAGGCCCAATTTCGGGTGAGTTTTGGGCCTCTGGCTTCACCTAATTTGGGCCCACAAACCAGCCAAAAAGAATTTCTACCCCCGTGATTTTTTGCCAGCCACCAAGAATGAAACTCCTGATAGCCAGTGTTGCTATTACATTTGTGTATTCATTATTTAAGATATTAATTAATACAGCTGATGACATATTCCTCAAATTAGCATATTATCTGAATACACCCACCCAAATATGGTCAAATGTATTTCAGGCCCACAACCTCTTCTGGAGAGGATGGCAAGTACAACTTTGAGTGGTATCTTGGAAATGCCATCAAACACCGGAGAATCCAATGGAATGGCTCCCACCACATTTCCTGCTCCCAACTGTGAGGTAACAGGGTGGAAAACCTAGCCCCAAGTGGGAGAGCTTTTTCATACATTTATTAAAAAAAAATCAAATGGAGGTAACTCACTGTCGCACTGCAGTGCAACCTCACTGATCCTTGTACACAAGTTCCCAAGCTTGGGTGCTACACGTCAGGAGATGTTGGGTGAGACGTGTCTGCAGAGAGATGGAGGAACAAAATTCAAAGAGCAGGTTGGTCTGCGTCACTTAGCAACAACCCCTTAGCAACAACTTGAAATGTTGGTGGAGGACCAAGGAGCAGGCCCACCTGCTTGCCTGTGCAGAATGACCGAGGGCAGGGGGTGGTGGGGGTGGGGGAGGGGAGAACAATGATGACAATTGTTCAAAAGTAAATGCAATGTTCCAGTAACTCAAGTAAAAAAGGTCAGAAATTCCACAGTTCCCCAGGACTGAGATTCAACAACATGGGTTTTGTCAGTCATGCCCATGTTGTTGGCAGCATACTTCATGGAATGACGGCAGGGTTGGGTGGGGGGGGGTTAGGAGGGCGGGTCTTCAGAAAAAAATATGTTCTCCGCCTTCACCCTCAGATTGCTCTTCCTGTCAACCGAATGACAGACCATCATTGTCTGCAGTTTATAAGTCTTCAGCCTCAACCATCCTACCCAGATTAACTAGAGGAGGCAGATGCAGGATAGTGAGAAACCTGCAAGAGAAGGAGACAGGGTTAAAGTGTTTAGGCTTTTCACATTATTGCCAGAATTAGTTTTCTCTTACAATATGTGTTATATTAAAACATGCCAACGACAAATAACAAAAGAAATAACAAACAACATTAAAATGACAAAAAAAAACACATCCTCTGGGACTCAGTGCTCAAAGAGTTAACCATTAGCCTCGAGAATGGAGATTGAAAAAAAAATCATTTAATGTGTGGGATCACTTCACATTTATGCTGTTGAATGAAATCTTCGTTGTGAACTCCACCACTGATGTAATGCTATGAATAGCTGGCCAGCACAAATTAACTCTCAGTCATTCTACACTACTTGTTATTCATCACTTCCTTCCAAAAAAAGGCCAATTTAGTTGTCAGGAATTTTCTCAGACCTGTAGTGTTTCACAGGGAATTTAATCTAGAGGAACTGCAGATAGTTGGTTGCTTAGGCCAGCCTGCCCAGGGAACCTCTTTCCATTGCTTTCTGTTGCACACAGCTTGAGGCTATAGGCAGGTTGTATAGGCCTGACCCAAGAAGGTCAGTGGTTGTGAAGAATTTGAAGGCCTGACATCTGCTGCCTGGCTTTCACTGAAACCCTCACCCCTGTCAGCCCAAACAGAGGCCTGTGTAAAATAATCCCCCCAGCAAGGAACCCAGACTACAGTGAAAAGACTAAATGGTCTCCTTTTTTGTCTCGGTGTCCAGCCTTGTCTGTCCCCTCTTCACCAGACAGGATAGAGTTCAGGCCACAATACAAACACAGCCAATATTCTCACGCCACAGTGGCATAACTCTCTCATCTTTCATTCAAATTGTGGACACCAGCGAAAGGAGAAAGGGGAACTTTCCACTTTGGAAAATCATACAGGCATCCTCTAAAATAAAAATTAGTAATGGCACTTTATGTTTAGCAAAGATACCTAAAACACTACCACATCTTTCAAATTGGACTGAAATAGTTTCAACCATCCAGCAGTTTTAGGTTTTTTTAAACTACCCATCTCTCTTGAATGTATGATTTTTCAATCTTTATGCAAAACATTAAGAAAAAATATTTTTTAATTATTTAAAACATCACTGGAGATTGCGCCTCGAGTTAATGAAAACAATTTTGTTGACTCTTAATTAATGCACATTAAAAAATCTCATTTGTCAACAGATCACGCTTGCTTCTCACAATCCACCTCAGGAACATATCCTTCATAGCAACAACTGAATAGGATTGCCTGGCCCCATGATCCATTGGGACACTTTGTTTATTAGTAATGAAGACACACAGTATAGGTTAAGACACCAGTCTCAGTGCCTTCCACCTCAGGAGGCATGAGGTTCAATCCGGCAAAGGGAAAGGAGGTAAAGACCTCACTCTTGTTGAAGACTTACAGGCAAAATAGGCACTGGATACATCAGCCCACACAAAGACACTAGACTGCAATAGTGATAGAGTGCAACCCTATGTCCTGAATCAGTCAGATAGTAAGAGGGTTAAGAGAAAGCTCAGCTTTGCTAGTTTGGTTCAGTCCAATTTATCAAACATGATCCGATCCAATAAAAGTATTATTCCCTTCCCCACCTCAGTGGTGACTCGGTCAGTTCCAACTTACATTTATTTCATTGTTTCTATTTCGTCCACAGGAAACTAAACAAACACAGAAATCTGAAGCCCACCCGGCCCAAACAAGAGAAAATTCAGATTTTTTTTGTTGCCTGCATCAGACTGTCCACGTCTACAACAGATGATCTGGTCATTACCTCATTGCTATTTGTGGGACCTTGCTGTGCACAAATTGGCTGCGGCGTTTCCTACATTACAACAGTGACTACACTTCAAAAGTCCTTCGTTGGCTGTGAAGCGCTTTGGGACATCCTGATGTCTTGAGAGGCGCTATATAAATGCAAGTCTTTCTTTTCCTTTTCAAGTAGGGGTAGAAGAGGGGCCACATTTGCACAGTACTGCTCAAATTGTGGTCTGAAACTATATCACCTCCTATAACTCCCAGAAGGTAGAGACTAGACAGCAGGTGCACAAACTAGTTGACATGGAATAAAGTACTTACCAACCTGAACAATTCTGACATCAGTAGTATGGGGATGTGAAGGTATTGAATGAAATATAAATTCAGATCAACAATACAACTCCATTCACTTCACAAATGGAAGAAAGAAAGACTTGAAAAGAAAGAAAGACTTGCATTTATATAGCGCCTTTCACGACCTCAGGCTGCCCCAAAGCACTTTGCAGCCAATGAAGTACTTTTGAAGTGTAGTCACTGTTGTAATGGAGGAATCACAGCAGCCAATTTACGCACAGCAAGCTCCCACAAACAGCAATGTGATAATGACTAGGTGATCTGTTTTTAGTGAGGTAGGGTGAGGGATAAATGTTGGCCAGGACACCAGGAGAAACCCCCTGCTTTTCTTCAAAATAGTGGCATGGGATATTATGTCCACCTGAGAGATGTAATGCTCCTGTTGGGCTGCAGTCGAAACCAGCACTTGCACTAGTGCTAAGAAGCTACTGCCAGAATTCATAAAAGAGGGTGGGATGGGGTGGAATGATGTTACCTCAGTGCCTGAATCGTTCTCCTCTTCTATGGTAGGTAACCGCTGGTGGATGTAAAACCAGATCGAGGTTGGTACTGTGCTTGAGTTGACAACTTTTGTTGACTTGTGTTCCTGGCGGTTTCATTACATCACCTCCCGTCTCCAACTGCCCCGCTCCCACACTCCTGCCATTGGTTGCCCAGCACGCCCATCCTCGTGGTGCACCACCTCTCCACACCAATTGAAAAGCAAAAAGACGCTTCATTACCCAATTAGATGATTCTTGACTTCAGCCAAACAGCCTTTATTCCCATCTCCAGTATTTTTAAAACGAATAAACAAAGAAATTGAAGAAAACACACAATTTCTTTTAATGCCCCTATGATTTTTCTCCAGGGTTTTTGCTCGCTGCAGAGTCCTGGAGATGAATCTTCAATTCCTGGAGACTCCAGGCCAATCCTGGAGGGTTGGCAACCCCAGTACTGCGCTGCTGTACAAACGTCATACCAAGCAACACGGCCGAAAACTGGTCAGGTCCAATTAGCAAGGACCAGTGAGGTTGGACGCCACCCAAGTCTGGGATTCTACTCGTGAGCATCATTCTGCCCACTTTGAAAAAAACACGTTTACAACTGGAAGCATCAGTTATCCATCTGTGTATTGTTCTGTTTTGAAGACGAGAGGCGCATTGAGCAAAGGTGAGCGAAGGAGGAAGAGAAAATCCGAGACTAAGTCAGCTCACATCGCTCTCTTCTAGCCATCTCTAATAAAAGCCTTGTGTATATGGTGTACCTGTGACACTTTTATGTAATACTTCTGTGCCATAAGCAAGTTTATCCTAACCTGAGCAAATTCCCTGGACAAACTTACACTACCACACCTGCCTGGGTCATTCTTTCCATGTGATTGACGTCCATTTTTCAAGAGTTGTATCAGACCACAGACAAGAAAGTTAAAACAAACCACAAAACAACTGAAAACCTCCAAGACAGGTGAAGCTGTAGGAAAGTTTACATTTTGTAAATGATTCTTCCAAGTAGAATAATTTACACTTTCTACCTTCTTGCACATTGCTCTTTATTACAGATGCAAAGGAATCTTCTAAAAAGCTGTGTGATGCAGCTCCCTCTCTCCAAGAACATAGCAGTGATACATTGGGGCAAATAATGCAAGTTTTGTTCATTTTAATATATTAGTGGTACTCCTGGCACTTAGTGCGTGACGCACTCAAGCGTCATAGGGCTCGAGGGGCTCTGAAAAGACTGCCGCCTGCCATTTCCACTGCCCCCCCCACCCCGCCAAACCCCACCACCCAGAGCACAAAAACCCCTTTGAAGAATGGGCTTCTGGAGGTCAAGGAGGCAATGAAATGGAGGATGTTCCTGTTGCAAGAAGATGGCCACCCAGGAGAAAAATGTTAATTTTCGTACATGGCCTTCCCTTCAGCACCCATACTAAACAGATGCTGAGTGTTTGGAGCACTAAGCAAGTGTTCTAGTCATATTATGGGCAGGAATCCTACTCTGAATGAAATTAATGCTCTTCATGAACATTGTGCGCATTCGGTGTGCAGGCTCCTATAGTACTAGGCATTTCCCACCTACAGTCCACTAAGAGCTTCAAGCATAGAGTAGGGCTCTGTGCCGGATAAGTCAGCGCCCCGGTACAGTCAAAATACATGTATTTCCAGGCCGTGTCTGCATGGAAAGTCTATACACGATGAAGAGGATGGGACCGAAGATGGAACCTTGGGGTATATCACAGATGACCGAGTGGGCACGGGAGGAGAAGCCGTTGGTGGTGATTTAATGGCCCAGAAATTCGGGTCTCCACGGGTGAGTACGCACGGGGTACTCACCCGTAAGCCCAATGGAAGTGCCGGTTTCCTGCATGCACTGCTCATGCGCGGGAAACTGGCACTTCCGTTCCCGTGAAAGCAGGGGTTCAGAGGTCGAACGCGTCCGCAGGAGAGGCTGCGCGTGCACATCAAACTTTGTTTTTTTTTACAAGTTTTCCCGGGAGGGTAAGTCTCCAGAAGTTAGACATGTAAAAAGCAGGCGTAAGGCCTGCTTTTTACAAGGTAAGTGGTGAATTAATTAAAATTAAAACATTTTTTCCACAGGTTTATTATTTTTAAATACTTTAAAGAAAGGTAAGTTTATTTTTAGCCCCGTTAGAAAATAAAATTATTGTTTTCAAAAATTTAAATTATTGTTTAAAATAGTTATTTCATGTAATTTATAGTTTATTTAAAAAATGTGATGTTTTTAAAAAATTTATTTGAAGATTTAGTGATGTTTTGGGGCCGTAGTATTTCTAAGTTTGACAGCACTTCCTGTCAGACTTATGAATGGAGCATTCCCTGCTCCGATTGGCTCTCCATGGCCCACGTGATCCCAGGGGACGCATCGAACTAACTGCGCCCCTGGGATACGCAAGCACTGCGTGCCGGCAGCTGGAGCAGGCCCAGGATCGGAATCCCACACGGGCCCACAGCTCAACGGCCGGCGCGCAAGGTAAGTGCAGGTCGGGGGCTTACACCCGCGGGAAGCCCCCGACCCGAATTTCTGGGCCAATGTCTATGATGTGACACGTAGGAGTGGAAGCGTGAGAGACAAGCGCCACGGACGCGAACTATCGAGATGAGGCATTTGAGGATCGAGTGGCCCATAGCATCGAAGGCAGCAGAGAGGTTGAGGAGGATGAGTAGGGACAGTGAGCTCAGGATGTCAGTGTGTGACTTTAATCAGTGAGGCCTCAGGACTGTGGCTGGGGCTGAAACCTGATTATCTTCTAATTGACCTCAGAGCGGGTGAAGCACTTACAAGCGGCTACCAATCAAGAGAGAGACTTCCCTCAGCAACAGCAACGCACCTGGAATTGACCTCAGGATCTGCTTATTCAGAGCAGTTACCTTTGTGGAGCTACACTTCATAGAATCATACAGCACAGAAGGGGGTCACTTGGCTCATCGTGCCTGTGCCAGAAAGCTTTGTGGCCTTAAGAAGACAAGCTTTAAACACAGCTCCATCTTAGTGGCTTCTCCTCCAAGTCGCACACCATCCTGATTTGGAAGTATATCGTCGTCCTTCATCATCGCTGGGTCAAAATCCTGGAACTCCCTCCCTGACAGCACTGTGGGAGTACCTTCACCACGCGGACTGCTGAGGTTCAAGACGGCGGCTCACCATCACCTTCTCAAGGGCAATTGGGGATCGACAATAAATGCTGGCCTTGCCAGCGACGCCCACATCCCATAAACAAATTTTAAAAAGCCAGCTTTCCTCCAGGCTGTCACTTTGCTGGTATTGGGAAATGGTTGTCAAAATGGTACAAAATCCCCATTGTTCGAAAACAGCACATTCTCGAGTTTACCATGAGCAACGGCACAGGAGATCTGCTTGTGCATTCTATTAGTGGTTAAAGGGTGCCATTGGCAGAGGCCAATTGGTAAGTTGTCTATCTGTTCTGCTGGTCAGAGTAATGATACTTGGTGGATCTCGAGGAAAACAATATTAGTGAGCCCACTTCCTCCCTGGCACACTGAAAATCCTGGCATCATGTTGCGAAAGCACACTGGAAATTAATTTAAATTAGTCTTTTAATATTAATTTAATTAAGTTAATGACTGTGTATCTTGCTTAACCACTGCTGAGTAAATCAAACGTTTAGATCACAGCGCTCAGGGTTGTGCTCTGCACCTGGGGTACAGATGACACAAATAAGAGTCAGCTCATGGTATAATAGCAGCTTTGCAGAAAGGTAGAAGAGCAACGGCCTGGTGTCACAGAACATCAACACACCGACGAGCTGTGCCGCAGAAAGCGGGCACAGAGATTTTGCATTCTCTATTCCCCACACGGGGGCCACAATTTTCCTCTGTTCGATAATTCTACTGAAAAGTATGCTGCCGTCAATAAATGTGTAATGCTCCATTAAAGCGGTAACTGAAGCCTTGCATCCCTATGCAGCCAGTTACATGAAATTCAGCATCAAACCAGCGGCAGCTGAATCGATATTTTTTTCGCAATGCTTCCTCCAATGTAACAGCGCACCACAAGGGTCTGGCCCCTGAGCTGTGCCCCGTGGGTGGCCGGGAGGACCTTGACACTGAGGGCAGAGGGACCTACACTGTGCAGGGAGAGTGGCAGGCTCTTCCTGCTAATTCTCTTCAGTCAGATGCTGCACCTCACTCACAGCCTCCATGTTGAGTCTGAGCTTACGCACTGCCACTCCATCATGCCCAGGTATTTGACTGCTGTAGTAGAACCATTAGCTTGGGTGATCCCTGAACCCACAAGCACTGGGCCTTATTGACCATCAATGGGTAATTATTCATAAGCTTGCCTTCAATTCTATGGTGTGCCTTGATGGGACGGTACCATAAACGGGATTATGGTATTCCATAAACGTGAACATGGTATGTGGCTCGTACAGGGAAATGCTGCATCTTAAAGCACAGATCCTGAGAAGTAGGTGCAATGTTTTTATTCTGAGGCAATCAAATATACTTGGGAGGAGAAGGGAAGATATATGGCACCTACCCAATGGTACCCCTACATCAGAGTATATAGGCAGAGGTGCTCCTAACTGCCTTTGACTGAGGAGCTACTCCTGGTCAGAGCCAGGATAGAGGGGACACTGGGAAAATCTGCACCATGGGTCACTCACTGCAACCATGACTGATGGCACCACTGCACCCCAGCAGAGAGCAGCTACAATGAAGCCTATCGCCACTCATTGACCAGACATTTAAGGTGTTATGGCAAAATGGTTGGACCGGTCGGGGACAGCAAGGGTGAGGCTGTAGACTGAAGACTTGTCATAGGTTTGGACAATGAGTAGCTGCAAGCCATGGAAAAGCAAGAGGATGAGGGTGTGCCGCAGAAAACTGGTCACTATTATTTTATCATAGAATCGTACAACACAGAAGGAGGCCTTTTGGCCCATCATGCTGGCTCTTTACATAAGAACATAAGAATTAGGAGCAGGAGTAGGCCATACGGCAACTCGAGCTTGCTCCGCCACTCAATAAGATCATGGCTGATCATTGAACTCAACTCCACTTTCCCGCCCCATCTCAATATCCCTTGATTCCCCTAGAGTCCAAAAATCTATCTATCTCAGCCTTGAATATACTCAAAGACTCAGCATTCACAGCCCTCTGGGGCAGAGAATTCCAAAGATTCACAACCCTCTGAGTGAAGAAATTCCTCCTCATCTCAGTCTTAAGTGGCCGACCCCTTATCCTGAGACTATGCCCCCCTAGTTCTAGACACTCCAGCCAGGGGAAACAACCTCTCAGCATCTACACTGTCAATCCCCTTCAGAATCTTGTATGTTTCAATGAGATCACCTCTCATTTTTCTAAACTCCAGAGAGTATAGGCCCATTCTACACAATCTCTCATCATAAGGACAGCCCTCTCATCCCAGGAATCAATCTAGTGAACCTTCGAAAAGGGCTATCCAATTAGTTCCACTCCCCTGCTCTTTCCCCATATTGGATATATTTACAATCGCAGCACTGCTGTTTGCTTTACCTGCATATTTATTAGCGAGATATCAGTTGGGCAGATCATTCTGTTATGGCGGCTGGTTTTAATGGAAGACCTGGGCACAGAGAAGTAATGGAGTCTGCTCGATTTTTCATCCATTTAAATCAGACCGGCTTCCTTGCAGGCCTCCGACGCTCCCTGCCTGATTTTCTTCCTTTGTGCAGCACCCAGGTGACACAATACTCACAGGTGCAATAACAGAAACATTTGCCCCCATATGTTACCCTCAGTTTAAACTGCCCTCCTGGTCCTGGTATGCAGCAACAAGCTGGGTTGTTGCTGCCAGGGAGCCACGTCCACAGGGAGATCCTGGTCCAGAATGCTCCGAAGTTGGCCAGTATTACTTTATATTGTACGTAGTAATGATGGTTGGTGGTTCATTTCTGCAGAGTGGAAAATACAAACTTTGTGTTAAAAGTGAAAGTGATTCGGTGTTATTTTATCTCAGTGCTTGTAGTGCCTGCTGTGTTTTCTCCTTATGTGCCATCAACATCTGCGTGTTGGTGCCAAGGTGCCTGAAGAGCAGGCTCTCTCCTAGTTGGAGTATTATGGGTGGACGTGCAAGGAGCACTAACCATGGCTGCAACTAACCCTGATCTACCTGCATTAACTTCGGAGGCTGCCTTTACTGAAATAATTGTGGGGTCTTTGGTCACAGAGTCAGTGTCCACTGCCACACGTGATGGCTGCAATGAGTGCCAACCAGCTGCTCTTAAGCCACTGCACATGTAGCACTGCTAGAAAAGCATTTCCCACTGAGCTGTGTGGGCACAGAATACTGGCATCTATGAGATCCCAGAATCACTCCCTCATAGCAGCTCACAGCCATTCTCCAAGTGAGTTGTAGCGGGACATGTTTGCTTCTTGGAATTTCAACCCCAAAGCCTCTATAATGGTAGTGGAAGCATTCACGAGAGATGTTTCTGCTGGTGTACAGTACTGAGCTCTCCACTGGTATTGCCAAATGCTGAATGGCAGACTACAATTTATCCAACCTAACAATACCACCATCCATTGCCATTGGTTTGGAGCCAAGTGACTGTTCAGTGTGGATCATATGGTCTAACATCCTCTGATGAAAAGCAAACCCAAAAATTCCTGGATTCTTAGAGAAAGAAGAGGGACAATCAGCATGCTCTACAATATCTCTGTACTTGCTGGTCTGTCATAAGCACCACCCCCCCCCCCCCATGTGTCAGCCATGGCTCAGTTGGTAGCGCTTCTCGCCTCTGAGTCAGAAGGTTGTGGGTTCAAGTCCCACTCCAGGGACTTGAAGCACAAAAATCCAGACTGACGCTCTAGTGCAGTACTGAGGGAGTGCTGCACTGTTGGAGGTGCTGTCATTCAGATGAAAAGTTAAACAGAAAGTCTGCTCTTTCAGGTGGGGATTCTAAGAGCAGGGGAATTGTCCTAGCCAATATTTATCCCTTTATCAATATCACTAAAAAACACATTGAGCTGTATATTCTGATGCCTATGGGTGTGTACGAGCTGTGTACACACCTGTAAAGGTATCGGAAATGCCGGTTTCAGGCATGCAAAGCTATTGCGCTGAAAACCGGTGTTTCTGATCTGTCAAGAATGCCCTTGACAGATCGGACCCGTGCCCTAGAGAAGGGACTCTGCGGGCAGATAGTTCTGCTTCCTGGAGAACCTCCGCCCTTAGAAATCTTACGCCTGGTAAAAGGCGTCAAGGCCTGCTTTTACCAGCATAAGAGTTGAAAAAAAGTTTTAAAAAAAAATGTTTTTCACTCATTTATAATTTTTAAATACTTTTAAAAAAGGTAAGTTTATTTTTAGCCCCATAAAAATCTTTAATTATTTTTTTCAAAAAATTTAATTTTTGTTTAAAATATTTAATTTATTGTAATTTTAACTCATTTTAAAAATGCGATTAAATTTTTTTTTAATGTTTTACAGTGTTTTTGGGGTGATCTCCATTCATATATTTGACAGGTCTATCTGTCAAGTGTATGAAGGGAGATTTCCTTCTCCTATTGGCTCCCCATGCCCACGTGATCCCAGGCACGCTTGCGAATCGCATGCGCCTCTGGGTTACGTGGGCCCTGCACATTTCGAGTTGGAGAGGCCCAGGAGCAGAACTATACGCACCTCGGGAGCCCTCAGGTAAGTTCATAGATTTTTTCCAGATCGGAGGCCTCCGCACGCAGGAAGCCTCCGATCGGAAAATATGGGCCATTATCTGGTCATTGTCACCTTGTTGTGTGTAAATTGGCTGCTGTGTTTCCTACATTACAACAGTCACTACAAAAGTACTTCATTGGCTGTGAAGTGTTTTAGGATGTCCTGAGGGCATGAAAGGCACTATGTAAATACAAGTCTTTTGTTCTACCATCGATGCCCATTTCTCACCAGTTCTTCTTCTTAGGCAGTCCCTCAGAACCGAGGGTTACTTACTTCCACATTAAAAATGAGTTCTCAGGTGACTGATGAGTCCAATGCGGGACCTACAGTCTCTGTCACAGGTGGGGCAGACGGTGGTTGAAGGGGCAGGTGGGTGGGGTGCTTGGGTTGACGTGCGCTCCTTGTGCTGCTTGCGCTTGGCTTCCGCTTGCTTCTGGCGAAGAGAGTCGAGGTGTTCGGTGCCTTCCCGGATGCTTTTCCTTCACTTTGTGCGGTCTTGGGCCAGGGATTCCCAGGTATCGGTGGGGATGTTGCACTTTTTCAAGGAGGCTCTGAAGGTGTCCTTGAAGCTTTTCCTCTGCCCACCTGGGGCTCTCTTGCCATGCCGGAGCTCCGAGTAGAGCGCTTGTTTTGGGAGTCTCGTATCGGGCATGCGGACAATGTGACCCGTCCATCGGAGCTGATCGAGCGTGGTCAAAGCTTCGATGCTGGGGATGTTGGCCTGAGCGAGAACACTGATGTTGGTGCGCCTATCCTGCCAATGGATTTGCAGGATCTTGTGGAGGCAGCGTTGGTGGTACCTCCAGTGCTTTGAGGTGCCTGCTGTACATGGTCCATGTCTCTGAGGCATACAGCAGGGCGGGTATCACTGCTGCTCTGTAGACCATGAGCTTAGTGCCGGGTTTGAGGTCCTGGTCTTCAAACATTCTCTTCCTCAGGCGACCAAAGGCTGCACTGGCACACTGAAGGCGTTGGACTTCGTCATTGACATCTGCCCTTGTTGAGAGTAGGCTCCCAAAGTATGGAAAGTGGTCCACATTGTCCAAGGCCTTGTCGTGGATATTGATAATCGGGGGCAGTACTGTGTGGCGGGGGCAGGTTGGTAGAGGACCTTTGTCTTACGGATGTTTATTGTAAGGCCCATGCTCTCGTACGCTTCGGTGAAGGTATTTACGATGGTTTGGAGTTCGACCTCCGAGTGAGCGCAGACGCAAGCATTGTCTGCATACTGTAATTTGATGACAGTGGATGGGACAACCTTGGATCTGGACTGGAGGCGACGGAGGTTGAACAGTTTTCCATTTGTTCTGTAAATTAGCTCCACTCCAGCGGGAGCTTACTGAGGATGAGATGGAGCATTGCAGCAAGGAAGATCGAGAAGAGTGTTGGTGCGATGACACAGCCTTGCTTGAACCCAGTGAATTGGGTCTGTGGTAGAACCATTGGTCAGGATCACGGCTTGCATGACGTCATGAAGCAGGCGGAGGATGGTGACAAACTTTTGAGGGCAGCCGAATTTAAGGAGGACACTCCATAATCCGTCACGGCTGATAGTGTCGAAGGCCTTTGTGAGATCAAAGAAGGCCATGTACAGCGGTTGGTGCTGTTCCCTGCATTTCTCTTGTAATTGACGCACGGTGAAGATCATGTCCATTGTGCCCCTTAGTGGGCGGAATCCGCATTGCGACTCTGGGAGGAACTCTTCGGCCACTGGGAGAAGGCGATTGAGGAGGATTCTTGTGATGACTTTCCCTGTGGCAGACAGCAGGGAAACTCCTCTGTAATTACCGCAATCGGGCTTGTCATCTTTCTTGAAGATGGTTACAATTACGGCATCTCTGAGATCCCCTGGCATGCTCTCTTCCTTCCAGATAAGAGAAATGCATTCATGAATTTGCTTCAGTAGTGCTTCTCCACCATGCTTTAGTGCCTCGGCAGGGATTCTATCTGCTCCTGAGGCCTTGTTGTTCTTCTGTTGTCGTATGGCCTTTTCAACCTCATGCCGGGCTGAGGTTGTGCTGAGATGGTGACGGGTAGCATGCTGCAGGATGGAGTTGAGGACACTCGCGTCGAAGACAGAGTCTCGGTTAAGGAGATCTTCGAAGTGCTCCTTCCAGCAGGCACTGACTGCCTCTCTGTCCTTGATGAGTACCTCTCTGTTCTTGGTCTGCAGTGGGGTAGGGCCTTGGGTGCTTGGGCCGTAGATGGTCTTGACTGCGCTAAAGAATCCACGCATGTCGTGGTTGTTGGCTAGCTGCTGGATCTCCGGCACTTTCTCCACCCACCATCTGTTCTTTAGGTCACAAGTTTTTTGTTGGACCTTGGCCTTCAGGCGTCTGTAGAGTTGCTTTCTTGCTCTCAAGTTCTGTTGCTGTTTCCAGATCAGGAATGTTCTACTTTTGTTCTATCATTGATGCCCATTTCTAACCAGTACTCAGTGCCTCAACCTCTGCTTCCTCCCAGCTTACTTCATCTCACACTATCAACATAACCTTCTATTCCTTTCTCCCTCATGTGTTTATCTAGCTTCCCCTTAAATGCATCTATGCTAATTGCCTCAGCCACTAAATGTGATAGCGAGTTCCACATTCTCACCACTCTCTGAGTAAAGAAGTTTCTCCTGAATCCCTCATTGGATTTATTAGTGACCATCTTATATTTATGGCCTCTAGTTTTGGACTCCCCCCACAAGTGGAAACATCTTCTCTACAGCCGCCCTATTGAACCCCTTCATAATTTAAAAAACTTCTATCAGGTCACCGCTCAGTCTTCTCTTTTCTAGAGAAAAGAGCCCCAGCCTGTTCACTCATTGTTCTCTTGAGCGAGCAATTCCTTCAGCTTCACCGTAGATAAGCAATGCCAACATGGCAGAGCACTGCAATTTTACTGAGTGTTAGCATTCCGTACGATTGAGGAACCATTGACAGGATCCACGTGGCCCTTTTATGCTCCATTCATTGATCACCAGACATATATCAACAGTAAAGATGCCACTTACTCAATGTGCAACTTGTTTGTGACCAGCGGTATACCATCATGCAATGTGATTGCTACTTTGGAACCTGCCACTTGCCTTTACTTTAGGGAACTCCGCCGGGCCAGTGCTCTTTACCACAGAAAGGCAAATGTATGGTTGGATTCTCAAAGTTCAAAGCCTCCCTGCAGGCATAGTTAATGGTACCTGAGCATTTTTCTAGGCCCCAGTTAAGCAACGCTACAACAAGGTCCCTTCAGCCATCATACTCACAATAGAGGCCACCATAAGAAAGAAAGAACTAGCATTTATATAGCACCTTTCACAACCTCAGGATATCCCAAAGTGCTTAACTGCCACTACTTTTGAAGTGTAGTCACTGTTATAATGTAGCAAACGCGGCAGCCAATTTGCACACAGCCAGGTCCCACAACAGCAATGTGATAATGACCAGATCATCTGCTTTTTAGCAATGTTGATTGAGCTGTAAATATTAGCCAGGACACCGGGGTGAACTACCCTGCTGTTCTTCAAAATAGTGCCATGGGATCTTTTATGTCCACCTGAGAGAGCAGACGGGACCTCGGTTCAACATCTCATCCAAAAGATGGCTGCTCCAGCAGTGTAGCACTCCCTCAGTACTTCACCAGAGTGTCAGCCTAGTTTTGTGCTGAAGGCTTTGGAGTGGGACTTGAACCCACAACCTTCTGGACTCAGAGGTGAGAGTGTTACCTACAGAGCCACAGCTGACATGCCTAGACATGTTGAAGATGCACTTCAGTGTCCTGGATTGATCTGAGCGAGCTCTTCAGTACGGTTCTGCAAGGGTCTTGAAAACTGCAGTGAGGCTGTCTACCTGTCTTACAAGGAGTCTGTAAGATTTGCAAAATTTCTACATTTCCCCAAAGGTTGTTATTAATAAAAAGGGACCCTGCGTGGACATTTTAAATCAAAAAGGGTACCCAAGATGGCGTCCGTGCCTCGTGGCAGAAAGCCTGTGAGATTTTAAAACTTGGACTCTGCAGCGCAGGCAGCTTGTGGAGAAATCGAAACCAAAGCTGCAGTTTCTGTGAAGAGAGACTTTGTATCTTGAAACCAGACAGGACTTTGAATTATGTATTAGATCAAATTGGAGACAAATCTAAACCCAGTTAGGCCTATAGTTAAGGCCATCAAGCAGTTTACATAAATAATCGGCAACAGATTAAGGAAGCCACCGAGGCTGGACAGGCCCATCAAGGAACATTCATAACAAAACAAGTCAATTATCGGGCCGGTAGATGCGATTACCGGCCATCTAAAAACAGTTAGTATAGATTGCTACCATTATTTAAAATAGTCCGCCAAGATTAAGACAAAGAACTAACCTGATTTGGCGCGAAGATAAGGGTTTTTCGAAAAGAGTATAATTGAAGGCCCGGATAGCAATCGCTCTCTCTCTCTCTCTCTCTGCTCGGCTCTTCTGCCCCTCACCCTCATGGCTGTTGCTTTATCCCCGTCCCGCGCTTACCCCCTGGCCTTTGCCTGTGCCTTTTCCCACTCCATCTGGAAATCGCCCAGGCACTGCATCGGGCGGACACGGGCAATTCAGGCCAGGCGAGGCGGGACGTGACGAGGGGAGGAGGGAAGACCAACTGAAGAAGACCAACTGAGGAGGCGGACTGAGCGTAGGCTTCGAATCATCAGGCCTTCAGTCTCAGCCAACCTGCGACTATCTTTATGCAAACTCAAACTGTCGGCCGAAGAAGTGGACCCATCATCCCTGCAAGGTAAAGTGCCCAAACAGAGACTTTAACTTTGGGGTACTCGAACCTGGACAACGCCCTTGCAGCACCCGGAAACCACGTGACGACAGCAGGCTCCAGAGAGCACCAAGAGCGAACCCCGAACCCCACCGCTGTTTTGAGTTCAGCAAACCCTTTTGATTGGTGAGCATAAATTCTGGCCCCTCATAGCTTAATCTAGTTAGGTATAGGGGGTGGGGTAAGGATAAGGGGATTGTTAAGATAGTTGTTTCTCTCGATGTGCCGTGTGTTCCCCATTCCCTGTATAAGTATAGTTATTTGTATTTGCCTATAATTTTATATACTGGTAACTTCTCATAAGACTGTGTTAATTTTTCTGTTTAATAAAATCTTGAGTTTTGCTTACATCCAAACCACCTGTCTACTCGAGTCTTTTCTGTATCGTTACCTGTACCTAAGTCTGATGTTGAGAATCTCAGGGTCGTGGGAGCGATTCGAACCGCTCACGGGCAGTCAGAGGCATAACTGACTGGGCTCACGTGCCACCCCCTACAAGTCCTTCTCATGTATGTCCTGGAGGAGAGCAAAGGCATCAGCAAGAGGAGGAGCCACAGCAGCAACAGCCTGAAGAACATAAAGAGGACAACCCATTGCCAGCTGCAAGAGACATTCATGCTAATCTGATACAGGAGACCTTCTCTTGGCTTTCGTATCTGGCCACTGTTTTATTTATTATTTATTTATTGGATGTCATAGAGTCATAGAGTTATACAGCACAGAAAGAGGCCCTTCAGCCCATCGCATCCACACCGGCCATCAAGCCCTGTCTAATCTAATCCCATTTTCCAGCATGGCATTTCAAGTGCTCATCCAAATGCTTCTTGAATGTTGTGAGGGTTCCTGCCTCTACCACCCTTTCAGGCAGTGAGTTCCAGATTCCAACCAACCTCTGGGTGAAAAAGTTCTTCCTCAAATCCCCTCTAAACCTCCTGCCCCTTACCTTGAATCTATGCCCCCTTGTTATTGATCCCTCTACTAAGGGAAAAAGTTCCTTTCTATCTACCCTATCTATGCCCCTCATAATTTTATACACCTCAATCAGGTCCCCCCTCAGCCTTCTCTGCTCCAAGGAAAACAACCCCAGCCTGTCTAGTCTTTCTTCATAGCTGAAGCGCTCCAGCCCAAGTAACATCCTGGTGAATCTCCTCTGCACCCTCTCCAAAGCAATCACATCCTTCCTATAGTGTGGCGACCAGAACTGCACACAGTATTCCAGCTGTGGCCTAACCAGCGTTTTGTACAGCTCCATCATAACCTCCCTGCTCTTATATTCTATGCCTCGGCTAATGAAGGCAAGTATCCCATATGCCTTTTTAACAACCTTATCCACCTGTTCTGCTGCCTTCAGGGATCTATGTACATGCACACCAAGGTCCCTCTGATCCTCTGTCTTTCCTAGGGTCTTACCATTCATTGTGTATTCCCTTGCCTTGTTAGTCCCTCGAAAATGCATCACCTCACACTTTTCAGTGTTAAATTCCATTTGCCACTGTTCCGCCCATCTGACCAACCCATCTATATCGTCCTGCAGACTGAGGCTACCCTCCTCGCTATTTACCACCCCACCAATTTTTGTGTCATCTGCGAACTTACTGATCATACCTTTTACATTCACATCCAAATCATTAATGTAGACCACAAACAGCAAGGGACCCAGCACTGATCCCTGCGGTACCCCACTGGACACAGGCTTCCAGTCACAAAGACAACCTTCGACCATCACCCTCTGCCTTCTGCCACGAAGCCAGTTTTGGATCCAATGTGCCAAGGCATCCTGGATCCCATGGGCTCTTACCTTCTTGACCCGTCTCCTGTGTGGGACTTTATCGAAAGCCTTACTGAAATCCATGTATACCACATTCACTGCACTACCCTCATCCACACACCTAGTCACCCCCTCGAAAAATTCAATCAAATTGGTCAGACATGATCTTCCCTTGACAAAGCCATGCTGACTATCCCTGATTAATCCTTGCCTCTCCAAGTGGAGACTAATTCTGTCCCTCAGAATTTTTTCCAATAATTTCCCTACCACTGATGTTAGGCTCACTGGCCTGTAATTCCCTGGTTTATCCCTACTACCCTTCTTGAATAATGGTACTACATCAGCTGTTCTCCAGTCCTCTGACACATCCCCTGTGGCCAGAGAGGTTTTGAAAATTTGTGTCAGAGCCCCTGCAATCTCCTCCTTTGCCTCACACAGCAGCCTGGGATACATCTCATCCGGGCCTGGGGATTTATCCACTTTTAAGCCTGCTAAAACCGCTAGTACCTCCTCCCTCTCGATGCTAATATGTTCAAGTATATCACAGTCCCACTGCCCGATTTCTATGTCTACATCGTCCTTCTCCATAGTGAACACAGATGCAAAAAATTCATTTAAAACCCCACCTACATCTTCTGGCTCCACACACAGATTGCCACTTTGGTCCCTAATGGGCCCTACTCTTGTAAAGTCTGTGGGTATTATGTTGAATTAATACACAGACTACAAGAGTAACTTTAACAGGACTTTACTATTCGAAGGTCAGGGCGAATCTGCACAATAAATCCTGACACAGCACTTATATACCGGTGTGGTCACCGTCGGTATTACAGTATACAGCAGCCAAGATCAAATAGTGCCACACCTAAAATAGTTCTCTTAAAGGGGGATGGTTACATACAATAGTTCTCTTAAAGGTAGAACAGTTACATACACTACAATCCTCCCTTTTTAGCTTACAACATACTTATTCCCCATTAAACATAACATATATTCACTTCATGTAAAAACAGTTCCCAGATATAGTCTCTGCGGAAAACAGTTCACAGATTTAGTCTCTGCGGAAAACAGTTCACAGGTTCAGTCTCTGTGGGAAACAGTTCACAGATTCAGTCTCTGTGGAGGCGTCTCCTGTGCTTCTTGACTCGGTCCGGACAACGCCTCCGTGGTGTAGCAGTTCCTTGTGGTGTAGTCGGTTCACGTTGCTGGAGTGACTCATCCAATAGTCCTTCCCTAACTTAACAGCTTGAACTTCCGTCACTTCTGAACCAGCATTGTTGACTTTTACAAACAGCTAGATTGCCTTGGGAAGTTTCTCTACTTCCCAACTGATTTGGCTCCGTTCGGAGGGACCACGTGCGTGATCTGGTAGAGGTGATAATGGTTCAGATGGTCATCGTCTTCTGCTTCGTCTTTTCCTTTTCTGCTTCCTGGAGACTCTCTGGGCTCCACTGTCAGCTGCCAGCTGCATGCACAGTTCCTCCCTCTCATCCTCCTTTTCCCGTAGTAGCGCCACCATCTCCCGATGTTCCTTAGACTTTAGGTGATTCATCATGGTTTCGGCACTTTGGGAGTTTTCAGCACAAGCTGGGCAGACCAGGTCATCGTAATATTCAGTGTCGCTCAACAGGTCATGGTAATATTCGGTGTCGTCCTGAGCTAGACCAGCGAGAGGGTCTTCTATTTCCTCCTTACCCAGCTGGACGTTAGCCAACTTTTGTTCCAAATCCAGACATCTTTCCTGAAGAGACTTCTTCATGCGTTCAGCTTCATCCCGCTTTTCCTGGGCTTCCTGCAAATCTTTTACTAATGACCTCATTTGTGATTTCAATACTTCAACTTCATTCGGAGATTGATTGATCGGACTATTCAATCCTTCTACTGAAGTAGCTGTTTCAGCATTCCGTTGTTCTACATTGACGCGAGTCAGCGTACTTTTGGCATCCAAGGGCTGCTCTGCTGCAGTCTTCTCAGTCTGTGTTGCCACCTCAGCTATTTCAATAACTTTTGAGAGCTCCGAACCCCTTTTCTTTGAAGATTGAGGCTCGTGTTCAAGTTTTTTCCATTTTAGAGTCTTGTCCCTCAGCATATGAAGGAGTTGGCTGACTGTTAATTCTTCTGCCATCATCCGTTTCCCATTAGCTGCAGGGCTGTTTATAACCTTGCCCTGGGGCTCCTTTGCTGTTTCTACTTCGCCATCATCCGCAGCCTCCACCATTCGAATTTCCACAATTGAATCGTCCGGTGATGCTGCACCCAACTTCAGTAGGAGCTCGGAAGTCATGTCGACCAACTCAGCCTTTTCTGCCTGCAACCTGCTAACAAGCGCCTTCAATTGCTGAACATCATGTTCCACCAGATTAGAGCACGCACCTTCAGAACCCGAATCAGCTTTGATTCGTTTGGCCTCCTCGCGCAGACGGTTTGTGTGCTCCTGCTCCCTTTTCTCCCTCAGCTGCTTCTGTTGTCTTTCCAGATTCTCCCATTCGGTGTCCAAGAACTTTTGCATTGCTTTCATCTCTTGCTCGAGACGGCAACTCAATTGTTCTAATTGCTGTCGTAATTTGCAATGGAGTTGAGTTCGAGCTCGGTTTTCCTCAGTAATGTATATGTCTGTAACCTGGACAGACTCAGAATTCGCTGTCAAACTATGTTGTTGTTGTTCAGTGGAATTCTGTTCTGCAACTTTGTTCTCCTCTGGAGCATAAGCATTTATGCACGCCTTCGTTTTTCCAACCTTGGTCAGCAAGTCCATTTTAGACTTGTCTTTCGTGCTTGGGCTGGTCTTATCGTCATCCGTTTCAGAGTCTGAGCTGATTGTCTGCACCGAGTCCTCACTCGTTATTGCTTTTAGGTAGTGCCATTCCATGTTTATTTTCTTGATCCACTCCCGTCCTAGAAGTGGTGGTCCTCCCTCAGGTAGTACATATAAATCCATTCCTGGGTGTTCTTTGCCCCTGTCTCTCACCTTGACTCTTATCTTTCCCATGGGGTATACATAATGCCCCGTGTATGTCTGCAATACAAACTTAGTATCTCTCAAGGGTATATGTGAGAATAGCCGGTTGTAATCCTTTCGATTTATGACTGATAGGGCTGATCCTGTGTCCAATTCCATTTTCACTCGGACTCCGGCTATTTTTAGCATGACCCATATAGTTTGTAGGTCGGTTTCTTTACTCACATTGTGAATTCTCAGACTACCCAGTTCCTGGCCGTCTGGGTCTGAATCCGAATTCTGTTCATCTGAACTCTTCTCAGCCACCTTGTGTACCTTGTGGTACTTTTCCTGCGGTGCCTTTTTTTTGTTGTTGTTGGTCTTCTTCCCTGACCGGCATACCTTAGCTATGTGACCAAGCTTGCCACATTTTCTACATTCCTGGTTTTTAAACCAGCATTGGTTCTGGTCGTGTGTTGTCTTCCCACAACGATAACATTTCGATGTACCCGAAGTAATTTGATCCACACTGAGTACCGCTGCCTTCAGTTGCATTTCCGCTGTGCCTCTCACTGCGGCTTCATGCGATGCTGCAATAAGGACAGCCCTATCAAGTGTAAGATCGTTCTCTTCGAGCAGACGCTTTTGTGTTCCTTCCTTCGACAACCCGCACACGAACTTGTCTCTCAATGCCTCTGTCAGATTTTCCCCAAACTGGCAGTATTTCGCTAGTCTACGCAGTTCGACCAAGTATTCCGTGTTGCTTTCCTCTTTCCGTTGTGTTCTCGCATAGAATTTGAATCGTTCCGCCAACATCAGTGGTGTGGGGTTCAAATGATCCTTCAGGGCAGTAACAATATTAGCGAAAGTCTGATCTGCCGGTTTAGCTGGTGATAGAAGATGCTTCAATAGCCCGTATGTCTTGGCCCCCATTGCGTTTAATAAGGTGAGAGCTTTATCATCATCTGCTATTTTATTGGCCTCACAATATATCTCAATACGTTCTACGTACGTGGCCCAATCTTCCACCTCGGAATCGAAGTTGTTGATGTTACCATGCTTAGGCATCTTCACTATCTCTCACTATCTTTCTGCGAAACAACAACGAATTTGTTCATTAACTTTTTTTTTCCCAAAATGGCGGTTTCCCGCGCTTGTCTTCTTCCCCGCCTACTGGCAAAATGTCGGTTTCCCGCGCTTGTCTTCTTCCCCGCCTACTGGCAAAATGGCGGTTTCCCGCGCTTGTCTTCTCCTGGCGGGAGGGTAAGCTTTTTCCCTCGGGCGACGACCGCTGGCTTTCGGGGTTCGCAGCCTGCGCGTCGGCTTCAGTGCGTTCTTTGTTCCCTTTTCTCGGCAGGGCAACTGGCGCTGGGGACAACCCGTTGACGGCGAACAGTTCCAGCCGTGGGCTGGATCTCGCTCAGTCTCCCTCGCTCGGGCTCTGTCTCTCCCGCTCGCTTGGGCTCTGTCTCTCCCTCAGCGGCTTCCAATTGCGCCCCCCAGCCCTCTCGCAGTCCGGTGCTTTCCTCCCCGGCTGCGGCTGAGTTCTCCGCGATTTATTTATTTTTATATCTTCCCGCGCCTTACGATCCCGGTCGCAGCGCTTCGTGGCCTCGGTCGCTGCCGGCCTTTTTCACTCCAATCGCGCCTCCCAGCCCTCTCGCAGTCCGGTGCTTTCCTCCCCGGCTGCGGCTGAGTTCACCGTGGTTTATTTATTTTTATATCTTCCCGCGCCTTACGATCCCGGTCGCAGCGCCTCGTGGCCTCGGTAGCTGCCCGGCCTTTTTCGCCGGTCGCGGTCTAGCTGTCTCACGACGCCGTTGCATCTCCCAGCCCGCTTGTATCGCGGCTTCCGTGCTCCACGCTGCCCCAGTCTCAGCGCCTCTGGGCCCGACTTCTGTCCGGCTCCTTTCCCCCGACCGTGGTCGAGTTCACCGCCCTTATCCTCCATTTATTTTTTTTATTTTCCCTTTACTCACAGTCACCGTGGCCGACTTGCTTCTCGTGCTGATCGGCTCACTCACCATCGTGGCAGAAGGGACAATCAGTGCCTGTTGCTGATGGAAGGCTTCGTGTCTGAATTCTTCCTTCTTCCTCGCTCTGCAGACTCGAGTTTTCTCTCAGCAGAACGACGAGGGCGGGTGCCTCCTCTCGACGCTCGTTAACTGCTTCGGAAGTATTGTTGCCGCAGGGTAAGATCGAACTCGTCGCCATTGTAAAGTCTGTGGGTATTATGTTGAATTAATACACAGACTACAAGAGTAACTTTAACAGGACTTTACTATTCGAAGGTCAGGGCGAATCTGCACAATAAATCCTGACACAGCACTTATATACCGGTGTGGTCACCGTCGGTATTACAGTATACAGCAGCCAAGATCAAACAGTGCTACACCTAAAATAGTTCTCTTAAAGGGGGACGGTTACATACAATAGTTCTCTTAAAGGTAGAACAGTTACATACACTACAACTCTTTCCCTAGTTATCCTCTTGCCCTTAATATACTTATAAAACACCTTAGGATTTTCCTTTATTTTGCTCGCCAGTGTTATTTCATGGCCCCTCCTCGCTCTCCTAATTTCTTTTTTAAGTATCCCCCGCACTTTTTATACTCCTCTAGGGCTTCCTCTGTCTTTAGTCCTTTGTATCTGCCAAAACCCCCCTTTTTTTCCTAATCCATTCTCGTATATCCCTTGACATCTAAGGTTCCCTGGGCTTGTTGGTCCCACCCTTGACCTTTACGGGAACATGTTGCCATTGTACTCTCTCAATTTCCTTTCTGAAAGACTCCCATTGCTCCGATGTGGATTTTCCTACAAGTAGCTGATCCCAGTCCACTTTGGCCAGATCCTGCCTTATCATATTAAAATCGGCCTTCCCCCAATTTAGAACCTTTATTTCCGGTCCATCTCTGTCCTTTTCCATGACTACCTTAAATCTCACCGAATTATGGTCACTGTCACCAAAGTGCTCACCTACTAACACTTCTACCACTTGCCCGGCCACATTCCCTAGAATTAGGTCCAGTACCGCCCCCTCTCTTGTAGGACTTTCTACATGCTGGCTCAAAAAGCTCTCCTGGATGCACTTTAAGAATTCTGCACCTTCTAAGCCTTTCACACTCTGACTATCCCAGTTAATATTGGGGAAGTTGAAATCCCCCACTATTATTACCCTATTATTTGCACATTTCTCTGAGATTTGCCTACATATCTGTTCCTCTATCTCCCCCTGACTGTTTGGGGGCCTATAGTACATTCCCAGCAAGGCCAGCATTTATTGCTCATCCCTAATTGCCCTTGAGAAGGTGGTGATGAGCCGCCTTCTTGAACCTCTGCAGTCCATGAGGTGAAGGTACTACCACAGTGCTGTTAGAGAGGGAGTTCCAGGATTTTGACCCAACGACGATGAAGGAACAGTGGGAGTGTCCTGTATATATTTTCCCATTGTCCAACCACAAACATGCTATCACAGACCCTTCTCTGTGTACATCAACTCACACAACTCCCATTCAGGTCACCTCATCAAAGCCACTTCCAAACCTTCTCAAGAACAATGTCTGAATGTACAATAACTTTAGTGCTACCAGCATTTTAATCATAACAGCTGTACAAGATAGCCATGATAGTTCATAAAGGAGGCAAATTAATTTGGTATGCATCATAGTACAGGAGGTCAATACAGAATCAAAAGCAACCATAGGCAAAATAATTAACAAACAGTAAGGGAATAAATAAAACACACATCTGGCAAAGGTAAGAAAATGGAAGGACTTGTAAATAAGTGCTAGATGCAAAAATGGAAAAGATAGATGGGTTTTGGTGCACAAGATTTATAAATATCATAGGAAGTTTGGTGGGGAGAAGCACAAATGGAATACCACATGGGAAGGGTTTAAACTGTTTAGAAGGGATAGATGCAGGTATAGTAGTGGAGGAGTTGCATTAATAAGGTACAGGAAAGGCAGCACACCAAAGAGGACTTGGGGAGATTGAATCATTCTGGATAAATACTGTGGCAACAAGAGCAGGTCAGAGCCTAGGTATTCTGTGGTGAGTGTCTCACCTCCTGACTCCCCAAAGCCTTTCTACCATCTACAAGGCACAAGTAAGGAGTATGATGGAATACTCTCCACTTGCCTGGATGAGTGCAGCTCCAACAACACTCAAGAAACTCGACACCATCCAGGACAAAGCAACCTGCTTGATTGGCACCCCATCCACCACTTTAAACATTCACTCCCTCCACCACCGGTGTACCATGGCTGCAGTGTGTACCATCTACAGGATGCACTGCAGCAACTCGCCAAGGCTTCTTTAGCAGCACCTCCCAAACCCGCGAACTCTTCCACCTAGAAGGACAAGGGCAGCAGGCGCATGGGAACACCACCACCTCCAAGTTCGCCTCCAAGTCACACACCATCCTGACTTAGAAGTATATCGCCATTCCTTCATCATCACTGGGTCAAAATCCTGGAATTCCCTACCTAACAGCACTGTGGGAATACCATCACCACATGGACTGCAGCGGTTCAAGAAGGCGGCTCACCACCACCTTCTCAAGGGCAACTAAGGATGGGCAATAAATGCTGGCCTTGCCAGCGATGCCCACATCCGATGAACGAATAAAAAAAAAGTACAGTCAAATGAGGCAAACAAGAAGAAACTCTTGGTGGGAATTTACAGCAGACCGTCAGACCAGAAACCTTTTGGCTTTTTAGGGGTATGTACTGGTTTTGTATTGAGCCCAGATCTTCCTTGATTACTTCCCACTGTTTGTCCATTAACAGCTCAGCCCAATTTATGTGGTCTCCTCCCTTCGAAGTTTGCCGTACTTAAATTTAAAATTTTGGTTTGTGACTCTTACTTCTCCCTCTCAAACCCAACATCAAAGTCAGGCCATAGCGCCAGGTTTTCATGATACCCTAGCACTGAGGCACCCATTGAATAGATCCATCCGATAATAAAGTGGGAACGCCCCTTCCAACCTCATCGGAATAGCTGCGCCCCTCCCATTACTGGCGCAGGCCCAGCTTTGCCTCATGAGATCAATGAACAGATAATCTGCTTTATTGATGTTGGCTGAGGAATAAGTGTTGGCCAGGACATCAAGAAAACACCCCTGTTCTTCTCTGAATCGTGCCATGAGATCGCTTACATCCTCCTGAGAGGGCAGATGGGGCCTCAGTTTATCATCTCATCCAAAATACAGCACCTCCGACAGTGCAGCACTCCCTCAGTACAGCACTGAAATGTCAGCCTAGATTATGTGCTCAAATGTCAGGAGTGGGGCTTGAATCCACAACCTTCTTAGCCAGCAGCGAATGCTACCACTGGGCCAAGGAAATTTAAATGTTAAAAAATGGTCTTATTTAACCGTAATGGTATTCCTTGACCATTGCTCCCCACCACCTATTAGAAAGACTTGCTATTCAGAGAACATCAACATGTAGTCTAACTGCTATATCATTAACTCCTCAAACAAAAAAATAAAATACACGGTGTAACAGGTTTTCCGACTCATATACTCTCTTCAGTCAGCTGTGTTAAATTTCCCTGTGTGACATCTCTCCTGAGGGAAGGCCTCAAAAGAACCGACCTTCAATTTAGGAAACGTAGAGGATTAATTTTTATTGTCTGTCAGAGTTAATGTGCCTATGAAGAGAAGGGACTGATCAATACTCTGCACTGTACCAGGTTATACCCACAGAATCCTTCACTCTGAGTTTTCTAACTCCACTTAAATCTTATGAACCACTTAAAAGGCCCTATTGATCTTTAATTGTGGGTTTCTGATGCAGACTACTAATTCTCTTCAGCAACCAGCAGCTTTACTTTAACCCTGTGTTAACCAAACCATTTCCCTGAATCAGTTGGCTGGTCTTCCTGTGGGCCGCAACATGTTCATGCCTTCACAACTAAGGTTGTGAAAAAACAGTGGGTGAAAACAGAAGGATGTGTTTTGAAGGTGGAGAAAAACTACAACGTTGCAGTTAAAATGTTGACACTTCTTAATAAATTGGTGGATTTAAGAGAGAAACAACCCATCAGTGTAAAATAAACTAGTGTTTAGAAACAGGCCAATGAGATAAGGTGAGACGGTCGCTCTGCCACCCCCCACACACCTCCTCCCTACCCTCACCTCTTTCCTCCCCCTTGCTCACGCACTCATAATTACAATTTTACATAACCTTAACGGCATAGCAAGAGGAGGAGAACAAAGGGGAAAGAAATCCCACAGACATTACCTCTGCCACGTTCTTAGCAGCTTAAAATAAATCTACCGCACAAGAGTGCGTGCCTGTGAGTAGGCCTGAGCCTGACAAGGTCAGTCCGCTGAGGCAGGGTTTAATGAGAGCTACCTGAACTGTTTCATTGTCCCTGACCAGGCTTCCTGAAATCAATTCTGCTGCAAACAAGTTCTGTAAGGGCTTCTCAAACACCTGTCGTAAGTGAGATATCTATAGAAATAGCAGAAGTAAATTAAGGGGTCCGTAATAATAGATTTTGTGCACTGTTGTGTGAAGAGTGTAAAAGGCTCTCTGTTAGATAGGATTTATGAAGATCTGTTAATGGCTATTCCTCAGCCTCAGCTGACCCAGCTCCTGGACAGCAAAAGATTTAATGAGGTGTAAAAACACACCGGTATTTTTTAAAAACTCTTGCTCATATTTCCCACAGACGTTACTTATCACGCTGTAGCGTGACTCCACGGAGAAGATGTGACGGTGGTCAAGGGCCTCCAATGCTTCATGTTCCTGCCACAGAAATTCCTCCCCTCCCCCCACTGCCGCAGTGTTTGCCCTCTCCCGGTGTTGCTGCGCTCCAGGTCTTCAGGTGTGTTTGGCCCACTGCAGTGCCTGGTGAGATAGTGTAAAGAACAGGGAAGTTCTGCCGTTACTGAACTGAAGAAATTAGAAAGGTATTTTTCCCCCCTAAATCTTAATGGCAAAAGTAACCTTTGGTCAAAGAGCACTCACGCCCCCACCCCCCCAACCCCCCAAACCCCCAGTGTCAATATAAGGTGATATAGATGTAAAAATATATTTATAATGAAAAATGTCGTTGCTGGTTGGTTGCTGGTGGTGCCGACTGGTTGCTGGTGGGCTAGCCGGCCACCTATGGGTTGATTAGCTGACTGGCTACGGGTTAGCCGGTGTCTGGTGGGATAGCTGTGCTGCGCTGGCTCTGCTGGACACAGACTGGCTGACTGCGCCAGGTCTCTGTTTCCAGAGTTGCTTTTGGCTGCCGCAGCCACTGCTTAAGCTCCTACTCTGCTGTCACTCTCTGCCCTCCTCTTCTCCTCATCGGCGACTGTAAGCTTTTGTAGTCCCGAAAATCCACGATCCTTGTGGCAGATATGGGGTGCTATCGGGGCAGATTTTTAGAGCAGGACCTGTTTACATCAGCTCTGCGTCCCATTCAAGAATTGCTGGGGTTTCATGGCGGGAGGTGGCAGGAGACCGTTCTTATGTCCACCCTTACCACCTAATGCCTAAGCCATACTGGCAGGATGAGATCACCGACCAGAATTTCCAACAGTCCTGCCTCCAGTGTCCCCAATGCAAGAAGCAGGTGGAAGTGGGCCCCACAGGGTTCGTTAAGGTTGGTTTCCTTATTGCAGCCAGGGTGGTACAGTGTATCACCACAACCAGTGCATTGGCTGTGTGTCAGCCATGGCTCAGTGGTAGCACTATCGCCTCTGAGTCAGAAGATTGTAGATTCATAGTCCCAATCCAGAGACTTGAGCATAAATTCTAGCATGCCAGTGCAGTACTGAGAGAGTGCTGCACTGTCCGAGGTGCCGTCTTTCAGATGAGACATTAAACCGAGACCCCATCTGCTCTCTCAGGTGGATGCAAAAGATCCCATAGCACTATCTCAAAGAAGAGCAAGGGTGTTATCCCCGGTGTCCTGGCCAATATTTATCCCTAAAACAACATCACTAAAAACAAATTATCTGGTTATTATCACATTGCTGTTTGTGGGAGCTTGCTGTTATTTTGTAGTCATTCATGGGATGGGAGCATCACTGGCAAGGCCAGCATTTATTGCTCATCCCTAGTTGCCCTTGAGAAGGTAGTGGTGAGCCGCCTTCTTGAACCGTTTCAGTCCGTGTGGTGAAGGTACTCCCACAGTGTTGTTAGGGAGGGAATTCCAGGATTTTGACCCAGCAACGATGAAGGAACGGCAATATACTTTCAAGTCAGGATGGTGTGTGACTTGGAGGGGAAAAGGTGGTGGTGTTCCCTTGCGCCTGCTGCCCTTGTCCTTCTAGGTGGTAGAGGTCACGGGTTTAGGAGGCGCTACCAAAGAAGCCTTGGGTGAGTTGCTGCAGTGCATCTTGTAGATGGTACACACTGCAGCCACGGTACGCCGGTGGTGGAGAGAGTGAATGTTTAAGATGGTGGATGGGGTGCCAATCAAGTGGGCTGCTTTGTCTTGGATGGTGTCAAGCTTCTTGAGTGTTTTTGGAGCTGCACTCATCCAGGCAAGTGGAAAGTACTCCATCATATTCCTGACTTGTGCCTTGTAGATGGTGGAAAGGCTCTGGGGAGTCAGGAGGTGAGACACTCACCGCAGAATACCCAGTCTCTGACCTGCTCTTGTTGCCACAGTATTTATGTGGCTGGTCCAGTTAAGTTTCTGGTCCATGGGTACACCCCAGGATATTGATGGTGGGGGATTCAGTGATGGTAATGTCGTTGAATGTCAAGGGGGCGGTGGTTAGATGCTTACTTGTTGGCCTGGCACTTGTGTGGCGCGAATGTTACTTGCCACTTATCAGCCCAAGCCTAAATGTCGTCCAGGTCTTATTGCATGCAGGCATGGGCTGCTTCATTATCTGAGGAGTTGCGAATGGCACTGAACACTGTGCAATCATCAGCGAACATCCCCATTTCTGACCTGCTGTGCTGCTGTGTTTGACTGCTGTGTTTCCTACATCAAATGTTCTTCATTAGCCATAAAGCACTTCGGGACATCCTGAGGATGTGAAAGGTGCTATATAAATGCAAGTCTTTCTGATGCTGCTCCAAAATTAAAGCCTTTAAGATTGAAGCTGTGATTAATGGCAAAATTAAAACCATTAATGCCACGAGTTACATCAATTCTCAAAACAAATCAGATTTATCCCATCTTAAGCTGTTAAGGTTGTTCTGACCATGCCTCTGTCACAATTCAATATAGGCTAGATGTCAGCTTGGATCAGTGGCAGCCTTTTTACCTCTGAGACAGAAGGTCGTGGGGTCAAGCCTTGCTACAGGAACTTGAGCACATAATCTAGGCTGGCACTTTAGTGCTGTACTGAAGGAGTGCTGTACTGTCAGAGGTGCTGTTTTTCGGATGATACGTTAAACCTGTCTGCCCCCTCAGGTGAATAAAAAAGTTCACATGACATGGCACTGCTTGTCATTCAGAACACAAACTCGAATTGTGAATATGACCCGTCCAATCACAGAAAAGCTGACGTACAGAAACACTGAAATACTCTTGAAAACACTTCTAACAGGAATATTTGGGAATGGAAGGAACTGATAACTTGATATTTTCAGAACTAGGAATGTAGGGCAATGGTAGAGATTGTTATTCAACCACAAATCAGTACCTCTATTTTTTTTATTTGAAAATAAAATCTGTTATTGATACATCTACATCATGTCATTGCCAACAATTACAATTCTCGGGGAGAATAAAAAGGGATAAATTGTGTCTTCATTGAATTGAATAGAACTGTTTTTAATTTATTTTTTCCACTATGAAACTAAAAAATACAACCTAAAATATTCATAAAATCAGCAGCATCTCACTGAAATTAGTGAAGCTTTGATGGGTCTCAATTCCCTGATTCCCAGATTGAGTTGGAAACTCCCACAATTTCAGCTCAACTGTGTCATTTCAGCTCATCAGGAATCTGGCTCATTGCATAATACCCCTCGAATTTCTGCCGCACAGGGTTAAGAATTTGAGACGGAAAGCTTCCTTTGACACATAAATGTGTGTCCAACCTCCCATATTCATAATCAAAATGCATAGTTTGGAGAAAAAATGAGTTTATTTTTATTAAATGAAGTACCCATCACTACGAGGAGCTGATGAGAAACAGTTTGTGGCAACATACCTTTTGCTATCAGAGTATAAGGCACAAGCACAAAGGGCTCTTAGATTATAACAATAGACAGTGGTTAATGTTATAGTAAATCAACGCTCACCAGCATTTGTCTTCTATATGGCCATACGGGAGGGGACTTCATTACGTTCTGGTATCTGAAGCCCATAATCTATCTCCAGGTTTTATTAGCACAGTGAGACTTTACATCTGAAGTCAAGCTAATGAATAGGAAACTGCTAATAGCAAGTATAAACTAATAGCAAGTCCATTTCCCAGCGCTGTCAACTGCCACCTGACAAGGGTGGGGGTGGGGGGCGGAATAATATATTTATTTATTTATTTGTTCATTAAAGGAGAGCAAAGTCCGCCCCCGCCTGTGCTCCCACAGCGCTTGCTGTGAAAAGCCACTGGCTTGAGGAGACGGTTGAACACAGTTCAGCAGTGCAACGTGATTGCTGGCCCCATTGACAAAATAATTTGCACCCGTCGCTTTTCTGAGGCGCGTGTTAAATGACGGATTTGGCACGCCGATTTTGAATTTTAATCGGAAGTGAAGGAATGACACCGTACATCAAAACAAGGCATCAGATGTTAAATGGGCTTTTGCAATCACTGTCAAACAAGACTCCATTAAGGAGCCATGACTTCATGAGCATCAATCACTTCGTTTTTTTCAAAAACCTGTATATATAGCTTTAATTAGACTCCAATTTTCAACAAGCAGTTTGCTAAGTTGTTACCAAGCTACTCAGGTTGGTGTTAAAGATGTAGAACCTAACCTAACATGTGTGCAGAGCTGTATTTTTCATGCATGCACATGTATGTGTGATATACATGTGTGTCTGTCTGAGGGACTGCATCAAATGTGTCCTTTGATTAGAGCGATCCATTATTTCTGTTATTTGTATTTTTCTGTGCTCCCCAACTTTTCCTCCCTTACAGGTTTCCAGCTGGCACCACAGTCTTCCAGCCACGGGTCAGTTCAGTCCATTACGGTGCCTCCGTAAGTCGCTGCTCTGTAGTTACTTATGTGATGCTTCGTGTAGCAGGCCAATTGAGAACGAACAAATCTGTACCCTGCTACTGCGGCTTATAAGCTGCATCAGGACTCGCACCAGTAGGTAGGACAGCCACTCGGAGTAAAACGTGATCCGCTCGCACTCCCAGCAAGTTATAATGCGAGACAAAGTCTAACTAACAGGGCACACTGTGAGATGCCCCGCTCCAGAAAGATTTGGCCCAAAGTCTTCAGTGCCACACTGTGAATGATAACCCTCCAAACCTCATGTACACCTTGACAATATTTTGTCTCAAGCCACATCTCTCGAGTAAGGGAGTTTCCTGTGGAAAACACAACAACAAACGCCTCGTGAAGTCTTTTAGTCTGAACGTATTCAGAATCGAGCAACATCCAGGGAATCCACAGCTACACCCTTCTTTTCTCTGTGTAATTTCTTTGAGGAGAGAATCAATCCCCTTTAAAGTAAAGGACAGAGTCATCTGCTTTTAACAACAGAAAATGCTGGAAAAACTCAACAGGCCAGGCAACATCCGTGGAGAGAAATTAGAGTCGAGGTTTCGGGTGAACCCTTTTTCAAAACTGGAAAGGAAATAAAATAGATCGAAGGCAGGGCTGCGAGAGAACAAAAGAAGTAAAGAGACATTAAGAGGTATTCAAAACCAGACGAGATGGTAATAGGACAAGTGGAGACAAAAGACAGCTATAGATTAGGTGTGAAGTGTACTGACAGAATGAGAGACAGCTGCCATGTGGGAGAGAGAAAAAAAAGGAAAGGGGGGGGAGGGAAAACCCAAAACAAAGGGGTGGAAAAAAAATATAAGTAAAAATGTAATAGGGGCCGAGGTTATGATCTGAAATTGTTGAACTCGATATTGAGTCCGGAAGGCTGCAAAGTGCCTAATCTTTGGTCTCCACTGTCCTATTACCATCTCGTCTGGTTTTGAATACCTCGTAATGTCTCTTTACTTCTTTTGTTCTCTCGCAGCCCTGCCTTCGATCTATTTCATTTCCTTTCCAGTTTTGAAAAAGGGTTCGACCTGAAACGTCAACTCTAATTTCTCTCCACGGATGTTGCCTGGCCTGCTGAGTTTTTCCAGCATTTTCTGTTGTTATTTTGGATTTCCAGCGTCTGCAGTATTTTGCTATCATCTGCTTTTAACCCTTGTTTGAAAAAATATTGATATTTATACTGGAGATAAAAGCGCAAATTTCACAATTTGTCATAACCTTTCAAATATTGACTGACCAACTGTGAATTTGTAATATTTTTATTGGTATATTTAAGTGCTATCTACCCACGGGACCGGGAGCTGAAACTCAAAGCAGCCAAATGCTATGGGCCTATGTTTAGACATTAGAGGGAGTGCAACAAAGGTTCACCAGACTGGTTCCTGGGATGGGGGGATTGTCCTATGAGGAGAGATTGAGTAGACTAGGCCTATATTCCCTAGAGTTTAGAAAATGAGAGGTGATCTCATTGAAACATGCAAAATTCTTACAGGGCTTGACAGGGTAGATGCAGGGAGGATGTTTCCCCTGGCTGGGGAGTCTAGAACCAGGGGTCACAGTCTCAGAATAAGGGGTCGGCCATTTAGGACTGAGATGAGGAGAAATTTCTTCACTCAGAGGGTGGTGAATCTTTGGAATTCTCTACCCCAGAGGGCTGTGGAGGCTCAGTCGTTGAGTATATTCAAGACAGAGATCGATAGATATTTGAATATTAAGGGAATCAAAGGATATGGGGATTGAGCAGGAAAGTGGAGATGAGGTAGAAGGTCAGCCATGATCTTATTGAATGGCAGAGCAGGCTCGAAGGGCCAAATAGCCTACTCCTGCTCCTATTTATTATGTTCTTATGATTGGATTGGAAACTACATTTAAGGTTTAAATCCTGTTCGGAGATTATTAATACTAAAATAGATTCCATAAGCAATAATAGCCAGCCTGGCTTTGCTTTGCCATAACTACTCACAGTAGTTCACTACAGTGGTCCCCACAAACTACAAACAGGTTGAAATTGGTCACATTTTTATCAAAAGACTTTTACTCTCACAGTAATGTAACTGTCCAGGTGTTAAAAAATGTGCTGGAATAGGTCAAGTTATGTCAGCACAGAGATCGGAGGGGACTTCTCGTATTAGACTATAAGCCTTTGCTCCTCAACGATCCCCCTCTGCTTCGGAAAAACTGCTGCTCTCCACGTTCCCCACCCAGTACCATCCAAAAATAATAAGGATGAACATCCAATCTAAATGGCTTGAGAGTGTCTCGCTGAACATGTTTCTCCAGTGAGTAGCTGTGGTATTCGGACAAGGAAGGTGCCAGGTTTGATCCATGGGTTAGTGGATCGCGGCCTTGTTTGCATCAGTCTTGGCTCAGTTGGTAGCGCTCTCACTTCTGCTCAGAGGGTTGTGGGTTCAAGTCCCGCTCCAGAGACTTGAGCACATAATCTAGGCTGACTGTCCAGTGCAGTACTGAGGGAGTACTCCACTGTCAGAGGTGGTGTCTTTCAGATGAAACGTTAAACCAAGGCCCCGTCTGTCCTCTCAGGTGGATGTAAAACATCCCATGACGTTATTCGAAGAAGAGCAGGGGAGTTCTCCGCAGTATCCTGGCCAATATTTATCCCTCAACCAACATCACTAAAACAGATGATCTGGTCATTAACACAATGCTGTTTGTGGGAGCTTGCTGTGTAAAAATTGGGTGACACGTTTCCTATATTACAACAGAGGCTACACTTTACAAGTATTTCATTGGCTGTGAAGCGCTTTGGGACATCCTAAGGTTGTGAAAGGTGCTATAGAAATGCAAGCCCTTTCTTTCTCAGTACTCCTGAGTGAGGGAGAGAAATATCAACCAGGTTTCCTGCAGAGAGTCGGCACGGGCTCGATGGGCCGAATGGTCTCCTGCTGTGCTGTAAAGATTCTATGATTCAATGATTCCTGCACTCGATCACTACCTCTGTGATGACATTGGTGGGAGGCCTGGTCGATTTTAATGGTCAGGCCTCATTTAAATCCAAGAGCTACCAGTGTTCATCGCTCAGCTTATCGACAGCTCGCTGTTTGGAAGGGCAAGACAGCTGATCGTCATGAGCTTGCAGGTGCCCCTTAAAGGGGAGGAGTGCCAGCGTCAGGAGTGAAAGAGAGCAGCAGTTTTTCCGAAGCAGAGGGGGATCGTTGAGGAGCAAAGGTTTATAGCCTAATACGAGAAGTCCCCTCCGATCTCTGCGCTGACATAACTTGACCTATTCCAGCACATTTTTTAACACCTGGACAGTTACATTACTTTGAGAGTAAAAGTCTTTTGATAAAAATGTGACCAATTTCAACCTGTTTGTAGTTTGTGGGGACCACTGTAGTGAACTACTGTGAGTAGTTATGGCAAAGCAAAGCCAGGCTGGCTATTATTGCTTATGGAATCTATTTTAGTATTAATAATCTCCGAACAGGATTTAAACCTTAAATGTAGTTTCCAATCCAATCATAAGAACATAATAAATAGGAGCAGGAGTAGGCCATTTGGCCCTTCGAGCCTGCTCTGCCATTCAATAAGATCATGGCTGATCTTCTACCTCATCTCCACTTTCCTGCTCAATCCCCATATCCCTTGATTCCCTTAATATTCAAATATCTATCGATCTCTGTCTTGAATATACTCAACGACTGAGCCTCCACAGCCCCCTGGGGTAGAGAATTCCAAAGATTCATCACCCTCTGAGTGAAGAAATTTCTCCTCATCTCAATCCTAAATGGCCGACCCCTTATTCTGAGACTGTGACCCCTGGTTCTAGACTCCCCAGCCAGGGGAAACATCCTCCCTGCGTCTACCCTGTCAAGCCCTGTGTGGTAAACCACTGTTATTGTTATTCACTGTTGTTGTTGTTGTTGCACACTGTTGTACCTATGCATGCCTCAACATGTCTCGGCTGGCTCCACCCACAGGCCCAGGTATAAAGGTGATTGACCTGCAGCCCCCTGCCTTCTTGGAACCCAGTCAACCACGAGAGGCATGCTCTGTTCTTTGCTAATAAAAGCCTTTAGTTACTCTCCTAACTCTCCGTCTTTTATGAGTAATTGATAGCGCATCAATTTTATTAGCAAAAACAAAATGTCGACGAACGCTGAGCAGCAGGCTGCTGCACCAAACGCTGAGCAGCAGGAGCTGCTGCGAGCCCTCAGACCAACATGCCTGGACCTAGACCCCCAAGAAGCGGGTTCGGCTACCAAATTCGCGCATTGGCTGCGTTGCTTCGAGGCCTACCTGTAAGCTTCAACTGTGACCCTGGACGAAAACAAGTTGGAAATCCTGGCCTCAAAGGTGAGCCACCAAGTTTATACAATAATCCAGGACGCGACGACCTACGCGGCGGCTATCGATCTGCTAAAAGGGCAATACGCACGCCCGGTAAATACGGTCTATGCCAGGCACCTCTTAAGATCCCGCAGACAGCAGCCCGGGGAATCGGTGGAGGCCTTTCTACGGGCACTACGGATACTCGGCCGAGACTGCGATTGCAAAGAAGTATCAGCCACAGCACACACGGAGGGACTGATCCGAGATGCTTTCGTTGCGGGTCTAAGGTCCGACTACTCCCGGCAGAGACTGTTGGAAAAGGGAGAAATGGACCTGAGAAAGGCAGTGTCCCTCGCGCTCTCGCTCGACGCGGCCCACAGGAATATGGACGCCTTCTCCCCTAACCGCTCCGCAAAGTGGACGCCACAACCTTGGGTCATGGGACCGCCACCTTCAACTGCTGCTGCGATGTCCAAGGCACAGAAATGTTATTTTTGTGGCCAGGCAAAACACCCCAGAGCACGCTGCCCGGCGAGAAACGCTACCTGCTCCGGCTGCGGGAAGAAAGGACACTATGTCAGTGCCTGCAAAGGTAAAACCGCTAACGCCAGCAGCGCCGCGTGCGAACCGTGGGGGCAGCCATCTTGTCCGCCATCTTGGGCTCCCCCAGCCGCGTGGGGATCGGGACCATGGGCGCCGCCATTTTGTCCGCCACCTCGGACGTCTCCAACTTCAATCACGGGGGACCCGGACTCAACAACCGCCTCACCTGACGACCACATCGACTCGCTCGACCATACGCTGGCCTCCGTGACGCTGGACCAATCTCTCCCTCAGCAACTGTCCAGGTCCATGATGGACATTACGGTAAACGGCCGCGCCACTACCTGCCTTTTTGACAGCGGGAGCACGGAAAGCTTTATCCACCCTGACACGGTGCGCAGTTACTCTCTCCCGGTCCTGCCGACGCGACATCGGATCTCTTTGGCTTCCAAACCCCAGTCAGCGGACGTCGGTGGCTACTGTGTAGTGACCCTTTCAGTAAGGGGCACAGAATACAAAAATTTTAAACTCCTGGTCCTGCCCCATCTTTGCGCTGCTGTTCTACTGGGGTTGGATTTTCAGTGCCACCTTAAGAGTGTCACATTAGCGTACGACGGACCCCTCCCCCCACTCACAGTCTGCAGCCAGCAGCTTTTAAATCGCCCGCCGCGCACCATTTGCAGCCTCTCCACCCTTAAAGTCCCCCCCCCTCCTTGTTCGCTAACCTCACCCGCGACTGTAAGCCCATCGCTACCAAAAGCAGGCATTACAGTGCCGGGGATAGGAGCTTCATTAAATCCGAGGTAGCAAGACTCCTGAAGGAAGGGATTATTGAAAGTAGCACCAGCCCATGGCGAGCACAAGTGGTGGTAGTGAAGACTGGCGAAAAACAGCGCCTAGTTATTGACTACAGCCAGACGATCAATCGCTACACCCAGCTAGATGCATACCCACTCCCCCGCATATCTGACATGGTCAATCAGATAGCACAATACCGGGTGTTTGCGACGATTGATCTGAAGTCGGCATACCACCAGCTCCCCATCAGGGCTGAGGACCGCCAGTACACAGCTTTTGAAGCTGACGGTCGTCTCCACCACTTCCTCAGAGTTCCCTTCGGCGTCACCAACGGGGTTTCAGTCTTCCAACGGGAGATGGACCGGATGGTTGACCAGAACGCGCTCCAGGCCACTTTCCCCTATCTAGACAACGTCACCATCTGCGGCCGCGACCAGCAGGACCATGATGTTAATCTAGAGAAATTCCTCCGTACGGCCCAGCGGCTGAACCTAACATACAACAAGGACAAATGTATGTTTCGTACCAAGCGCCTTGCCATTCTTGGCTGTGTAGTGGAGAACGGAGTCATCGGCCCCGACAGGATGCGCCCCCTTATGGAGCTCCCCCTCCCCCACTGCCAAAAAGCACTGAAGAGATGCCTAGGGTTTTTCTCATACTATGCTCAGTGGGTGCCCAACTATGCGGACAAAGCCAGACCCCTCATCAAGTCCACCTCCTTCCCCCTGACAGCAGAGGCCTGTGCAGCCTTCACTCTCATAAAAGGAGATATTGCGAAGGCCACAATGCACGCAGTGGATGAGTCCATCCCTTTCCAAGTGGAGAGCGACGCATCTGACTTTGCCCTAGCTGCAACCCTTAACCAGGCGGGGAGACCCGTGGCCTTTTTCTCAAGGACCCTCCAGGGCCCCGAGATTCGACACTCCTCTGCCGAAAAGGAGGCCCAGGCCATTGTGGAAGCTGTGCGACATTGGAGGCATTACCTGGCCGGAAAACGATTTACCCTGCTCACTGACCAGCGTTCAGTAGCTTTTATGTTTAATAATAAGCAGAGGGGCAAAATCAAGAACGACAAGATCTTAAGGTGGAGAATCGAATTCTCCACCTACAATTACGATATCTTGTACCGGCCCGGGAAACTCAATGAGCCCCCAGATGCCCTATCACGTGGTACATGCGCCAACGCGCAGGTCGATAGACTGAAGACCCTCCACAATGACCTCTGCCACCCGGGGGTCACCAGGTTTTTTCACTTCATCAAATCCCGTAACCTGCCCTACTCCATCGAGGAGGTCAGGACCATGACCAGGAACTGCCAAATCTGTGCCGAGTGCAAACCGCATTTTTATAGGCCAGACAGAGCAAGCCTGATCAAAGCCACGCGCTCCTTTGAACGGCTGAGCGTCGATTTTAAAGGGCCCCTCCCCTCCTCCGACCGCAATGTGTACTTCCTCAACATAATTGATGAGTACTCCCGTTTCCCGTTTGCCATCCCTTGCTCAGACATGACCAGTACCACGGTCATTAAATGTCTGAATGACCTCTTCGCCTTGTTCGGTTTCCCTAGCTATATTCATAGCAACAGGGGCTCATCCTTTATGAGCGACGAACTCCGGCAGTACCTGCTCTCGAGAGGTATCGCTACAAGCAGGACCACCAGCTACAACCCCCGGGGGAATGGCCAGGTGGAAAGGGAGAATGCGACGGTCTGGAAGGCAGTCCTTTTAAACTTGAAATCTAAGGGCCTTCCGACCTCTCGCTGGCAGGAAGTCCTCCCTGCGGCGCTCCATTCCATTCGGTCACTGCTCTGTACAGCCACCAATGCTACCCCTCACGAGAGAATGTTCTCCTTCCCCAGGAAGTCCACATCGGGGATCTTGTTACCGACATGGCTGACTTCTCCAGGACCCGTCCTACTGCGGAAGCACGTGAGGTCCCATAAGACGGACCCCCTGGTCGAGAGGGTGAGCCTCCTCCATGCCAACCCTCAGTGTGCTTACGTGGTGTACCCGGACGGGCTGGAGGACACAGTCTCCATACGAGACCTCACACCTTCGGGTGCTCCTGAAACACCTCCCTCGCCACCCACCACTACCCACGCCTACCTCCAGTACGCTTACGTAGCGTACCCGGACGGGCGGGAGGACACAGCCCCCACACGAGGTCTCGCACCTTTGGGTGCCCCTGAAACACTACCATTGCCATCCACCACTACCCACAACCCAACCCCGCTAGACGGCATGCCGCAGCCCCAGGACCCGTCATTGACCACCCAACCACTCAATGAGACGCCAGATTCAACGTTGGATGCTGCACCATCACCGCCGCCACCACGACGATCAGGACGGCATACAAGGCCACCTGATAGACTTACTTACACGAACCTTTAGTACACTTCACCCCGCCGGACTCAATTTTAAACAAGGGGTGAATGTGGTAAACCACTGTTATTGTTATTCACTGTTGTTGTTGTTGTTGCACACTGTTGTACCTATGCATGCCTCAACATGTCTCGGCTGGCTCCACCCACAGGCCCAGGTATAAAGGTGATTGACCTGCAGCCCCCTGCCTTCTTGGAACCCAGTCAACCACGAGAGGCATGCTCTGTTCATTGCTAATAAAAGCCTTTAGTTACTCTCCTAACTCTCCGTCTTTTATGAGTAATTGATAGCGCATCACCCTGTAAGAATTTTGCATGTTTCAATGAGATCACCTCTCATTTTCTAAACTCTAGGGAATACAGGCCTAGTCTACTCAATCTCTCCTCATAGGACAATCCCCCCATCCCAGGAACCAGTCTGGTGAACCTTTGTTGCACTCCCTCTAATGTCTAAACATAGGCCCATAGCATTTGGCTGCTTTGAGTTTCAGCTCCCGGTCCCGTGGGTAGATAGCACTTAAATATACCAATAAAAATATTACAAATTCACAGTTGGTCAGTCAATATTTGAAAGGTTATGACAAATTGTGAAATTTGCGCTTTTATCTCCAGTATAAATATCAATATTTTTCCAAAATAACAACAGAAAATGCTGGAAAAACTCAGCAGGCCAGGCAACATCCGTGGAGAGAAATTAGAGTCGACGTTTCGGGTCTAACCCTTTTTCAAAACTGGAAAGGAAATGAAATAGATCGAAGGCAGGGCTGCGATAGAACAAAAGAAGTAAAGAGACATTAAGAGGTATTCAAAACCAGACGAGATGGTAATAGGACAGTGGAGACCAAAGATTAGGCACTTTGCAGCCTTCCGGACTCAATATCGAGTTCAACAATTTCAGATCATAACCTCGGCCCCCATTACATTTTTACTTATATTTTTTTTCCACCCCTTTGTTTTGGGTTTTCCCTCCCCCCTTTCCTTTTTTTTCTCTCTCCCACATGGCATCTGTCTCTCATTCTGCCAGTACACTTCACACCTAATCTATAGCTGTCTTTTGTCTCCACTTGTCCTATTACCATCTCGTCTGGTTAGCTTCTTCTTGCCTGCTGTTGGTTGAATTCCACTTTTACATTTCCCAATCCTTTGGGGTCATGGGTCATGGTCATTTCTAGCATTCCTCCATCAATGCTGATGTGAAAAAATGTATTGGGGTAAATTTTCAGCTTACCTGCCAGGACCAACCGCCTGTTATAGAAAATGCCCAATTTTTATTTCCATCGATTTCGGTTCAATTGAAAATCAGGCAAGGATGGTTAAGGGGAGATTTAATAGAGGTGGTCATAATTATGAGGGGTTTTGATAGCGTAAATAAAGAGAAACTGTTCCCACTGGTAGAAGGGTTGGTAACCAGAGGACACAGATTTAAGATAATGGGCATAAAATCCAGGGGGTGGGGTGGGGTGGGGTGGGGAAGATGAGGGAGAAATTGTTTTATGCAGCAAATTGTTGTGATCTGGAATGCCCTGCCTGAAAAGGATGGTGGAAGCAGATTCAATAGTAACTTTCAAAAGGCAACTGGATATGTACTTAAAAGGAAAGATTTTCAAGACTATGGGGAAAGAGCAGGGGAATGGGACTAATTGGTAGATCTTTCAGAGAGCCGACATAGGCACGATGGGCCAAATGGCCTCCTTCTGCGCTGTATGATTCTATCATTTCTATCAGCCGACCCACAACCCGAGTTTTAGACGCAGGTGGTAAGTTGAAAATCTACCCCATTTTTCTTTTTCGTTTGGTCATTTGTACGCAAGCCCTTTGACACTGACTTTATCTGGTGGGGTGGTAAATTGCGAGGAGGAAAGCCTCCGGCTACAGGACGATATAAACGGGTTGGTCAGATGGGCGGAAAAGTGGCAAATGGAATTTAACCCTGAAAAGTGCGAGGTGATGCATTTTGGACGGACAAATAAGGCAAGGGAATACACAATGAGTGGTAGGACCCTAGGAAGTACAGAGGGTCAGAGGGACCTTGGTGTACATGTACATAGATCCCTGAAGGCAGCGGAACAGGTAGATAAGGTGGTTAAAAAGGCATATGGGATACTTGCCTTCATTAGCCGAGGCATAGAATATAAGAGCAGGGAGGTTATGATGGAGCTGTACAAAACGCTGGTGAGGCCACAGCTGGAGTACTGTGTGCAGTTCTGGTCGCCTCACTATAGGAAGGATGTGATTGCTTTGGAGAGGGTGCAGAGAAGATTCACCAGGATGTTACCTGGGATGGAGCGCCTCAGCTATGAAGAGAGGCTGGACAGGCTGGAGTTGTTTTCCTTGGAGCAGAGAAGGCTGAGGGGGGACCTGATTGAGGTGTACAAAATAATGAGGGGCATAGATAGGGTAGATAAAGAGGAACTTTTCCCCTTAGTGGGGGGGTCAATAACAAGGGGGCATAGATTCAGGGTAAGGGGCAGGAGATTTAGAGGGGATTTGAGGAGGAACTTTTTCACCCAGAGGGTGGTTGGAATGTGGAACTCAATGCCTAAAAGGGTGGTGGAGGCAGGAACCCTCACAACATTCAAGAAGCATTTGGATGAGCACTTGAAATGCCATTGCATACAAGGCTATGGACCAAATGCTGGAAAATGGGATTAGACTGGACAGGGATGGATGGGCGGCGCAGACACGATGGGCCGAAGGGCCTCTTTCTGTGCTGTAAAATTCTATGACTCTATGACTCTATGACTTACTATCCCTACTGTGCTCCTGATCTCTGACGGACTCTCGCAGTAAAATCATTAATTCTCATTCTCTGAAGCTGGGCTTTTTTCTAAGTTAGCTTTGTTTTGCATGCATCTTCCCACCAGACCTAACTAACTCAGCCTATTTATAAAAGGTCAAGTGGGTCATTAATGCTTGTTAAGGCATTAAATTAAACATAATTTTATCTACTTACCCTTGCCTGTCTTAATTTACCACCTGCAGTAAATTACCGTGAAGGAATCTGGATAGCATTGTACTTGCATTCTAACAGTAAATATCTGCTATTAGCATACAGTTACCCCCCAAATGTACCTTAAATAAGTCACACCGGATGATTGAATTGTAATTGGAGGCAGTGGATCCTAAAAAAGGAATAAAATGCATCGCTAGCGTAGGAAGAGGAAAGAAGAGATACCGCGAAGGAATCAAAATAAGTCAAGAAGCAGTGAAAGAAGCAGAAAAACTGGAGAGGCAAAGCACCTTTATCACTTACCAGGCAAGTTAAGTTGCTTTGTTTATGGCTGAGCACTGCAAAGCTGAGTGGAATTGTCCTCATACTGACTGCATTCACAGAAGCAATAAATGTCAAGAGTTTTTACTGCTCTTGTATCAGGTTGTTCTTTGAACCTATAAAACAGAAACAAACCCAGTTCAGTCATTTTTTTTAAACCATCTATCCCACATAAATTCAACATACCGTTCAAATCAATTATGAGTTGTTTTCCACCTCAGGCAGCTCCAGCTCCCACTTAGGAATTTGTGCATTTTGGAGCCCTATTCCTTCCTTGGCTGGGTACATGATGCGGGTTCTCTGCTGATATTTGACCCTTACAGGTTACATGTGACAGATTAGAAACCTACAGCTATTGGTTGAGTCAGTGATCATCTCCCACGCGGATGTTGAATTAAGAGAGAATAATGGCCTTTTGTGAGGCTACACATTGTTGTAAAAAGGCCATCAAGGTACATGTTTTCCTGTGTCGAGCAAAGAATGTGAAGATTACTGATTAAACTTAGAAAAAGAAAACACAAGATGTGCTTGTGATGTAAAGCAGGTCGGTGTTACATAAGGCTAAAGTGTGCCTGTCTTTCATAATAATAAAAGTTTTATTTCATTCAAGTAAGCGTGAGATCCTCTTGGTTTTATGAAAGATAATATAAAGTGTTCTTGGTTTTATGAAAGGTTTTATGAAAGTGTTCTTGTTTGTGATCATTATTCACCTATTAAAATGTGCCCTTGGCATTGAAGAAATCACTGTACCATTTACAACTTCTGGCTTCCTTTAGGCAGTTGAATGTTCTCTGTTTTCCACAACTTTGGATATTTTTAACTACCACAGAAATAATTTGAGGAATCAAGGAGTCATCTGAAAAGGAGTCGACAGGAATAGCCTCACTACAGTGCAATTCCACCTATCAAAATACTACCTGTCTTCACCTACAGAACAAAGTTCTTCCTTAACCCTTGAGTCAGGATGGAGAGCATTAATGAAGGCAGCTTAAAGCATTTCAGGTAGTCTCAGTCTCTTTTCTGATGGGCATGAAGCCAAAGCAGATAACTGACCCAATTTGCTATGAATTGCACTTTTTTCACAATCTAGGCTCGAGGCAGCAGTGGAAGAAAATAAAGTTCTGAAAGCCACTTGGCAAGTAAGGTTTTATTCTTAAACGCAATGAACTGTTCATTCATCGAGACTTGTCACCTGAATTTTAACCTGGGGGTGTTGAATCCTGAAAAAAAAATTCAACTACATTGTTTTCTTCTTAGAGAATCAGTGTTTGAAAGTTACTTGTATCTGACTAGTTGCTGAGGGGAATTTTCCAGCCCCATTTCAAGGTGTGCTATTGGGCTAATACAGGTAGGGTCATGCACAGTGTCCACACTATTAGAATACCAGCATCACACAGAACTGAGATGAGATTTCACAAGTCTTCATGACTCAAGTCTTACTAATCCCAAACTGCAAGGAAGTCAGACTCTAAATTGTGTATCTCTTGCAGCATCAGACATAGCCGTACATTCTTAGCAATAGAGATGCTTTCCTCTGTCTTGGAGCTCTATACCATCATAGAATTGGTAGTGCATTGTAGTGGAAATGATGATAAGGAGGCATGAATGTGAAGGCGCACACAGAGTGGAGTGAGGTCAGAGCTGGATAACTTAATGAATCTGAATTAGCATTTGATAAGTAGGAAATCTCTGGAAGCAAATCTAGTGAGCTGCAAAGTAAGCCACTTCATGGAAAGCCACTTCATGTGTAATCAATAGCAAGTGGCTGCAAAACTTGGACAATGCTCACCAGAACTGTTCCATATGAGAGAATGTTACAGTTCCTAAGGAAAACAAGTGTACACTGTCTCCGACAGCATATGTAGAATTAATTACGTATCTAAGACCAGTTCATGAGCTTGTTATACAGCAAAACGGCATCATTTGGATTCATCAGTTTATTTATATGTAATTGCCATTTAATAGACTGCTTTTGTCTCTCGTGTTCATGAGAATTTCATTGAGATACCTCCAAATTCATCCTGCCAGTGAACCAGGGAAATAGAAATCCCCGCCATTCTGTCATAACTGGATTTGAGCCCGGGACTCCTGAGGTTAAAGTTCAAGAGTCCCATCTTCCAAGGAAGAAAGCCAAAATTAAAATCAAACCTCTTCTGAGAAAATGTACCCAGAGACCATGGCGTACTTCCTTCCTTCTATGTTTTTCTGTACAGTTAGGGCTCTGCAGTAGATCTGCCCCATGGGTTTTAATAATGCAGTTAACAAAGTCCACAACCAACATTTAAAAAAAATTATTGCCTGAGCACAGACACACAAAATAAAATACTGACTTCATGCTTAAGCAATCCAGGCTCACCCTTTAGCTATGCTACCGAGAGCCAAAAACCATAGTTACAACATACAGTCATCTAGGATTCAGTGAGACTTCAATTGCATTGTTTCCTATGCTGTAGGGTTCTCTGGCTGGGTGAGGTGGAGAGGGTACAGACACTATTCAAATTTGCACATTTTGTGCTACATCATTGTAACATTTGCATATTGAATTATCATTGGCCCGTAGGCATCTGTAAGGGATACCTATTATATTCACGTGATCACATGCTGAGTTGTCATTGGCCTGCAGGCATCTGTAAGGACTACTATTGTTTTGGAAGACCCAGGCTAGGGGTCCTAACGCCATCTTTTCCCCACTGTGCTGTAGAAGTAAGATCAGACCTGATGCTTCATAAAAGAGTTAAACTGTAACACTTCGTTGTCCTGCAAGTTATTATTTTTGTACAAAGTGTGCAAAACAAGACATGGTGTCAGAACAGGGATTTGAAATGGACATCGTTGGAGCGCCCTTACCTCGAATGAATTGGGAATCTTTGAACTTACATAGCGAATGGCGCAAGTTCAAGCAACACGTGCAGTTGATATTCTCGGGTCCGTTGAAAAGCAACAAAGGGGAGGAAGAAAGATGCAGCTACCTACTCCTGTGGATCGGAGAAAAAGGGAGAGACATTTTTAACACATGGTCTCTCACCGCGGATGAAGCAAAGGTACTGAAAAGTTATTTTGACCGTTTTGAATCATATGTGATGCCCAAGACAAATACGATATTCGCTAGGTACAAGTTTCAGGAGAAAGTACAAGGAGCTAGTGAGTCGTTTGAACAGTTCATGACTGAGTTAAAACTGTTGGTAAAAGACTGTGAATATGCAGAAGATAAAGATGAGATGGTCAGAGACCGCATCGTGTTTGGAATACATTCAGCTAAAGTGAGAGAGAAACTTTTGAATGTTGGGTCTGGGCTAACGCTGGACAAAGCTATGGACATAGCTAGATCACACGAGATAGCCCAAGCACAGTTGAAAACCATAACTGGCGCCACGAGCAGCTCGTGTGAACAGACAGTGCATGCAGTTAATAGACACACACCAAAGAACACTGCCCAGAGAGCGTGTTTCAGAACAGAAAGAACAGAGAGAGTTCTAAAAATGAGCGACACAGACATAAAATGCTTCAAAAACTGTGGATATTGTGGAAACAAGATGCAGGGGAAAAGGAGCAATGCCCTGCCAAAGGAAGGCAATGTGCTAGATGTGGTAAACGGAACAACTTTGCTAAAGTTTGCAGGACTGTTTTTGGAAAACAGTACACACAGTGAGTGATTGCCAAATGCCAGATAGAGAGCCAAATGCAGAGGAACTGTTTATTGATTCTGTGCCTTTGCCGATATTGAGACAGGAAAACAGGGCAAAGAACTTAAGTTTAAACTAGACACTGGAGCTCAGGTTAATGTAATTCCTCTGAGTGAGTATCACAGCTTGAAGGATGAGTATGAGCTACAGCCCACCTCACGCAGACTGACCAGCTATGGGGGTGAGCAGCTCATTGTAAAAGGCACATGCGTGATGAAATGCAAGTACAAAGAAAGCGACATGATGTTGGACTTTTATGTTGTTGACACTCGAGCACCTCCAGTGCTAGGTCTAAAGGCATGTTTAGACATGGACCTCATCAAGCAGACAGTCATGGAGGAGTTTGCTGACGTTTTCAAAGGAATTGGACTATTCCCAGGTGAATGCACTATTCACCTTGACCCAGCAGCAACCCCTGTGGTTTGCCCACCGAGAAGGATATCCCTTGCTCTACGTAGTCACCTGAAGGAGGAGCTGCAGAGCATGGAGAATACAGAAATCATCGTCCGGGAAACAGAACCGACAGAATGGGTCAACACATTAGTAGTGGTTGAGAAACCACGTACAGGCAAGCTCAGAGTCTATCTCGACCCCAGAGATTTGAACAAGGCTATCAAATGCCCTCACTACCCTCTACCAATGCTAGATGACATCATACCCAAGCTAGTGGGAGCACGTTACTTCAGTGTAATGGACGCATGATCAGGATACTGGACTATCAAGCTCACAGAAGAGTCATCTAAGCTAACAACGTCCAACACACCATTTGGACGCTACCGATTTCTGCGTTTAACATTTGGTCTTATCTCAGCTCAGGATGAATTCCAGCGGAAGATCGACGATACCTATGAAGGCCTCGACGGGGTAGTCGCAATCGTAGACGACATCCTCATCTATGGCAGGAATAGAGAGGAACATGACAGGAACCTCCGTGCGATGCTACAAAGATCACAGGAGAAAGGTATCCTGCTCAACCCCGAGAAAAGCATAATCGGATCCACCGAGATCAGTTATTTTGGGCATCGCCTCTCAACTGATGGCATTAAGCCGGATCCAGAGAAAATCTCCGCCATCAAGAAGATGGAGCCGCCGAAGAACCGCGCAGAGCTAGAGATAGTACTAGGCATGGTTAACTACTTAGCCAAGTTTGCCCCGAGCCTCTCTGAAATCAACGCACCCATGCGTCAGTTGCTCAAACAATCCAATGAGTTCCTGTGGATCAAACAACATGACACAGCATTTCAGAAAATGAAAGACCTAATCACCAGAGAACCAGGACCGGTTCTTGCCTACTTCAACCCCAACAAAGAGCTCAGACTACAAGTGGACGCGTCAAAGTATGGACTAGGTGCAGTATTACTGCAAAAAGGCAAGCCCATCGGCTACGCTTCCAGATCTCTCACAGACAGTGAAATCAACTATGCTCAAATCGAGAAAGAGCTTGATGCAATTCTGTTTGGATGTAAGCGTTTCCACCAGTACATCTATGGCCAACAAGTCATTGTGGAATCCGACCACAAGCCCCTCGAGTCAATCATGAGGAAACCACTAGCCGCAGCCCCACCAAGGCTACAGAGAATGATCCTTCAGCTACAGAAGGACGACTTCACAATCATTCACCGTCCAGGCAAAGACATTCCTGTCGCAGACACGCTCTCCAGAAAGTCTCTTAGCTGCCAGGACAGCAGCCTCAGTGAAGGCATGGATGTGCAAGTGCACATGGTGTACAACAGCTTACCTGTGAGTGACTCAAAACTGAAGGAGATCCGAGCAGCAACAGAGAAAGATGCACAACTCACACTGCTGAGCAAAGTCATACATGAAGGATGGCCTGAGGAAAGGAGGAAATGCCCTCAGAGCATATCTGAATTCTGGAACCACAGAGATGAACTGTCACAAATCAACGGAATCATCTTCAAAGGGGAGAAAATCATAATTCCTACCAGTCTCAGAGACGAGATGTTGACAAAAATTCATGCTGGACATATGGGCATGGAAAAATGCAAACAAAGAGCACGTGACATTATGTTTTGGCCCGGAATGTGCAGCACATTGAGGACATTGTCGGAAAATGTTCCATTTGTCTAGAACGCCGCCCATCAAATGTCAAAGAGCCCATGAGACCTCACCGTATCCCAGACAGGCCCTGGCAGGTCACGGCAACGGATCTGTTCACATGGAACAACGAGGACTACATAGTGACTGTTGATTACTACAGCAGATTTTTTGAACTGGACAAGCTTCACAGCACCACATCTGCAGCTGTGATCCACAAGCTAAAGGCAGCCTTTGCCAGGCATGGCATTGTAGAGACTTTAGTCTCAGACAATGGCCCCCAATACAAATCAAAAGAGTTCGAGTCGTTTGCCAAGGCATGGGATTTCACACATGTCACATCAAGCCCACATTACCCTCAAAGTAATGGCCTTGCTGAAAAAACTGTCCAGATTGCAAAAACACTCATGGACAAAGGCAAAGCAGACAAAAGAGACCCCCTACATCAGTCTCCTTGAGTACCGCAACACTCTGGTTGACAACTTCAAGTCACCAGCACAGCTGTTGATGAGCTGCAGACTTCGCTCAATCCTTCCAAGCACCAACCAGCAGCTGCAGCCAGAGGTCGTCAGCTGCAAGCAAGTGCATGCAAAATGTGTACAGAGACAGCAACACCAAAAGAGATACTATGACAGGTCAGCTAGACTACTGCCGCCGTTGCACAATGGAGAATCTGTCAGAATCCAGGAGCAAGACTACTGGAAGCCAGCAGTCGTCATCCAGCCAGCTGACACTGAGCGATCGTATCACATCCGCACCCCAGAAGGACAGGTGTACCACCGCAATTGCAGGCACCTCCTGAACACCAAGGAACAACACCGTCATTCCGACGAGAGGATCAGTTCAACAGAGTGTGATGAACAGAGCAATACACAAAACACATCATACTTACCTGAAATTAAACCTGAACCTGATTTGTTGACCGATTCAGGAGCATGCTCAGTTCCAAACCACACAAGGTTGGGATGAGAGGTCAAGCCTAGAGTTATCCTTGACTTGTGAACTGTCAAAGGGTGTAGGCGGATCGCTGCCCTAAAAAAAACTGTACATCGTTATTGAAACATTGAGATGTTTTCAGCGCTAGTTAAATGCTGAGTTTACTTATATGTTTATGCTATCGAGAACATTAGGTAGAAGAAAGGTTTAAAAGTAATGCATAACATTTTTCTTTTAAAAGAAAGTGGATGTAACATTTGCATATTGAATTATCATTGGCCCGCAGGCATCTGTAAGGAATACCTATTATATTCACATGTGATCACATGCTGAGTTGTCATTGGCCTGCAGGCATCTGTAAGGACTACTATTGTTTTGGAAGACCCAGGCTAGGGGTCCTAACGCCATCTTTTCCCCACTGTGCTGTAGGAGTAAGATCAGACCTGATGCTTCATAAAAGAGTTAAACTGTAATACTTCGTTGTCCTGCAAGTTATTATTTTTGTACAAAGTGTGCAAAACAAGACAATCATAGCTTGCGATTCCAACAGTATCAAACACTGGCAATTTTTGCATGAGTCCAATGAATACTCAGTGCAGGTGCCGAGTGTTTCAGCAACATGCTCCACAAACACAAATCATTATATTCCAACGAGCCGCCAATCAGATAATACTCCCCCCCACCTCCCCCCCCCCGCCCCCGAAGCTAATAGCATTTGACTAATGCCATTCAGAAGCTGTTGCAGATGTGCAATCACCTCACTCATTCTCTATGGCTGGCAATTCTATCTCAAATGGGAATTTCCCCCAGAATAGGACACTTCCACAGCTACTTTCAGGCATAGTCCCTTTGCCAACTGTTCTGCGCCACGTGCAGCTCTGTTGTAGAGAAATTGTAGAGCACAAAGCATTCCGCCTAAACAGCGTGCCATTCTTTGCTGTGCATTCTACACATCACTATTCGCTACCAACGTGCAGCCCGTAGTTTTCCTGTGTAATGTTTTACAGCATCTTTGCTGGTATTGAAAGTGGGTAGATCTTGACTCTGTGCGATAGTGTAAAACGGGTGACGGCGAGTCGGCAGCCCGTTTTACATTCCTCCCGATTTTTATTTATATCAGGTTGCTTTGACTCGGCTTGTGTTCCCCTAAGTATAGAAGATTAAGGGGTGATCTAATTGAGGTGTTTAAGATGATTAAAGGAGTTGATAGGGTGGATAAGGAGAAACTGTTTCCTCCAGTGGGAGAGTCCAGAACAAGGGGGCATAACCTTAAAATTAGAGCTCGGCCATTCAGGGGCGACGTCAGGAAGCAGTTCTTCACACAAAGGGTAGTGGAAATCTGGAACACTCTCCCCGAAAAGCTGCAGAGGCTGGGGGTCAATTGAAAATTTCAAAACTGAGATTGATTTAGGCAAGGGTATTAAAGGTTATGGAACCAAGGCTAGTAAATGAAGTTCAGATACCGATCAGCCGTGATCTCATTGAAAGGCGGAACAGGCTCGAGAAGCTGAATGGCCTACTCCTGTTCCTATTGAAAACAACGGAAATAAACACCTGGGAGAGATGTAAAATGGGCCGTTGATTTACACTGTCACACAAAGCATGCTTTAAAAAGAAACTCCCAAAAACTGGAGACATTGGTGTAGGATTTAATTTTCTGCTGTGAGCCATTTTGCAGGGAACACCAAATTCAATCGCAGCCGATGAAAATAATCACCAAACTGACAATCACACTTGCATCTGTGAGGCCAATTTCTTTGCTAACTGCAGTGCCCAGTGTGGAAGTGAGCCATAGAAACCTGGACGGTCCCAGATTCGTTTCCCAGTGAATGCCAAGTTAGCTGATCTCAGCCAGGACAGTTGTAGGGTACTATAATTACAGGAGCCCTGAGCGATGGAGGAGAGGCAATCAGCCAAGAATCCCACTTCTAGATCTATTTCTCCATTCAGTGACTTTTTTTGGAAAGGATGCGTGCATACGTGTATGCGTGCGTTTGTGCGCGCATGGGTGCATGTATGTGTGTGCGTATGTGCCTGTGTATGCGTGTATGTGTGCGCGTGTGTGCGGCAATGTGTGCGTGTATGTGTGGGCGCAACTGAGCGTGCATGTGTGTGTGCGTGTATGCGTTTGTACGCGTGTATGTGCGCCTGTGTGCCTGCGTGTGTGTGTGTGTGTGTGTGTGTGTGTGTGTGTGTGTGTGCGTATGTGTAGACATCAGTTGAGGATAGGATTAGAGTGAGTTCTGCTGCTCCACCCCCATATTTGAATACACTGCCGATATTCACTGCCTAGGCTTACATATGATGAATGACACCCTGGGTGATTTACCACAGTGCATGCCCCCTCTCCCAGAATCCCACCCCAGCATGAGTCACTGCCCTCAAGAGAGGCGAGGAGAAATTGAAGGGGAATATAAATATTTCTCAAAACTTTTGATTCACTTTCCACTACTCTAAAATAAAATTACAAATGTATGATATGGCAATATTTCTGCAGTATAGATTTAGTATTAATAAACATCTATATTGCAAATTTTTACATGACAAAAATTGCATTTTTTTTGCTTTGTTTCTCCCTACGTGTGCTTTTTGAATATCATATTTGTATTTTCTGTCTGTTCCCAAATTTGATACATTTACTCACCACCCCTTTCTAAGAAGACCAACTCAACACCTCCACAGAACTGCAGGAGCAGTCGACTATAAAGTCTCCTTACAATGCTTATTTCATGTGATTTTATTGTGAAGGAGTTCACCTTGAATGTTTCTCTTAGGTAAAACTATATCATACTGGGCTAAAAACCCTGTCATTGATTTTTTTTTTAAGCTGGCAAATTGACCGTGACAATGTGACACCTCTACCATACTCGTCATTTCAAGTGATACCGAAGTCCGTTTGTTGGATGGGGCTCATTTCCACCTCCACACACTAGGCTATTGATGTTGAAGGGTGGATTTTAAGAACCAGAGAATTTCTTTTTTTTAAATAGGGAAAGGCCAGTAGGTCCAACAAGTCTGCCCCTTTTTGATGGATCAACCCCAGATAGCTGTCTTCTCACCATATTCCTAGAAAATCTTGGCCCTAGTTACCTCCTGAATGCATTTATAGTATCTTTTTCAATGGCTTTTCCTGTTAATTTGTCCCACAGTTTATGTCGGATGTGTCATCTTTCGGATGAAACATTAAACCGAGGCCCCGTCTGCATTCTTATGTGGAGGTAAAAGATCCCATGGCACTATTTTGAAGAAGAGCAGTGTCCAGGCCAATATTTATCCTTCAACCAACACCTAAAAACAGATTATCTGGTCGTTTATCTCATTACTGTTTGTGGGAGCTTGCTGTGTCCAAATTGGTGACCAGGTTTCCTACATTGCAAAAGTGACTACATTTCAAAAGTGATTCACTGGCTGTAAAGTGCTTTGGGATGATCTGAGGACATAAGACATAAGAAATAGGAGCAGGATTAGGCCATTTGGCCTCTTGAGCCTGCTCCGCCATTCAATAAGATCATGGCTGATCTTCTTCCTCATCTTCACTTTCCTGCACTATCCCCATATCCCTTGATTTCCTTAATATCCCAAAATCTATCGATCTCTGTCTTGAATATACTCAACGATGAAGCCTCCACAGCCCTCTGGGGTAGAGAATTCCAAAGATTCACCGCCCTCTGAGTGAAGAAATTTCTCCTCATCTCAGTCCTAAATGGCCGACCCCTTATTCTGAGACTGTGACCCCTGGTTCTAGACTCCCTAGTCAGAGGAAACATCCTTCCTGCATCTACCCTGTCAAGTTCTGTAAGAATTTTGTATGTTTCAATGAGATCACCTCTCATTCTTCTAAACTCCAGATAATATAGTCCTAGTCTACTCAATCTCTCCTCATAGGACAATCCCCCCATCCCAGGAACCAGTCTGGTGAACCTTCGTTGCACTCCCTCTATGGCAAGTATATCCTTCCTGCGGTAAGGAGACCAAAACTGTACACAATACTCCAGGTGTGGTCTCACCAGGGCCCTATATAATTGCAGGAAGACGTCTTTACTCTTATACTCAAGGACATGAGAGGTGCTATATAAATGCAAGTTCCTCCTTACCCATTGGGTGAAAATGTACAGCCAACTGCCCTTCTTGCTTCTAAATTCATAATTTTTAACTTCTGTCCCCGTTACATGAATCTCTTTGCCACAATTTGCCTGCATCTGCTTCGGAAAACCTCGTCATAATTTTGAAAGATCCAAATCGGTTAGATTGGATTTTCTTTTCTTTTCCAACAAGCTCAACTTTTTTAACCTTCATAAGTGAGATTTCTCCCACCTCAAAGATCCTTTGTTTCCCTCCAGTGAACCGTCTCGAGAGAACTCCACCGGGCAGCACGGTGGCATAGTGGTTAGCACTGTTGCCTCACAGCGCCAGGGACCCGGGTTCAAATCCGGCCTCGGGTGACTGTCTGTGTGGAGTTTGCACATTCTCCCCGTGTTTGCGTGGGTTTCCTCCGGGTGCTCCGGTTTCCTCCCACAGTCCAAAGATGTGCGGGTTAGGTTGATTGGCTATGATAAATTGACCTAGTGTTAGGGGGATTAAATACGTGGGGTTACGGGGATCGGGTGGGATATGTGTCGGTGCAGGCTCGATGGGCCGAAATGGCCTCTATCTGCACTGTGGGGTTTCTGTGATTCTGTGATTCTGTGTGATTCTGTGGAACTTCAATATGTTATTGGACTCTTCACACTGGCACTGCTGGACCCTATGGAGTTCAGCACTGCACTTCACGCCTGTGATTTTATTTTCTAGCTCTGATGTGCAAGTGGGACAAGAAGCAGTTTTAGTTCTTTGATGTCCAGTGTGGACTCCAGCAAGTGCTTCGCTTTACAGCTACTTTAAAGATAAGATCACAAGATCTTACTCGTGAAGGTGGTTGGTAAAATGAAGCACTTGATCTCATCCTTCCAGGGTACCAATTTCCAATACAGTTGTTGAAATCTACCTGAACAGCACCTCAGTTTAACATTTCATCTGAAAGAGAACAGCGCCAACAGTTCAGCACCCCCTCAGTGTCTCGACCTACATTACACCATTCTGCCATTGGGCAGAAGCATGGCAGATGCAGTATAATGTGGATAAATGTGAGGTTATCCACTTTGGTGGCAAAAACAGGAAGGCAGATTATTATCTGAATGGCAATAGATTGGGAGAAGGGGAAGTGCACCGAGACCTGGGCGTCCTTGTGCACCAGTCGCTGAAGGTAAGCATGCAGGTGCAGCAGGCGGTTAAGAAGGCAAATGGTATGTTGACCTTCGTAGCAAGAGGGTTCGAGTACAGGAACAAGGATGTCTTGCTGCAGTTGTACAGGGCCTTGGTGAGACCGCACCTTGAGTATTGTGTGCAGTTTTGGTCACCTTATCTGAGGAAGGATGTTCTTGCCATGGAAGGAGTTCAGCGAAGATTCACCAGGCGGATACCTGGGATGGCAGGAATGACGTATGAAGAGAGATTGTGTCGATTGGGCTTGTACTCGCTGGAGTTTAGAAGAATGAGAGGGGATCTCATTGAAACTTATAAAATTCTGACATGACTGGACAGACTAGATGCAGGAAGGATGTTCCCGATGGTCGGGGAGTCCAGAACCAGGGATCACAGTCTAAGGATAAGGGATAGTCCATTTAGGACAGAAATGAGGAGGAATTTCTTCACCCAGAGAGTGGTGAACCTGTGGAATTCTCTACCACAGAAGGCAGTAGAGGCCAATTCATTAAATATATTCAAGAAGGAGTTGGATATATTTCTTAAGGCTAAAGGGATCAAGGGGTATGGGGAGAAAGCAGGGACTGGGTACTGAATTTGGATGATCAGCCATGATCGCATTGAATGGCGGAACAGGCTTGAGGGGCCGAATGGCCTATTCCTGCTCCTATCTTCTATGTTTCTATGTTTCTATACAGCCAAGTCCTGGAATGGGGCTCTGAACCTACAACCTTCTGACTCTTGGGTAAGAAAGTTACCAAACTGCAACACGCTAACTTATCAAAGCTGATCAGCAAAACTCTTTTCAATTGATCAGACCTGACTTGCTGCTATACAGGAAAAGTCTAGGAAGTCCCTTTTAAGACTTGAGATTTTGCAAGTGGGTATGGCTGTGTGGTGTGGCGGATTCATGGGCTGTGTCACTGAATGGTAAGAATCAGGTTCACAGCTGAGATTCTCCACAGGGTGAACTTCCAATCCAGGGAGGTTACAATCCGGCTCCTCTCAGTGAAGAAGGTAAAAGTATAAGAGTCACTTTTGACTCATTCCTACTGAAAATTTGGCTGGCCTGAAAGGGACTCGGGGAAAGGAAATGCTTGGAAAACTATTTTTCATTGTCAGTATTAAAATAGTTTTGTTTTGCGGTCTTTGCAGAGTTTCTAATTCTTTATTGAAAAGCTAGCACTAATCTCAGACCATGGGGGGAGAGGGAGATTTCCTTAAGTCAGTGTCTTAGTGTCACTGTAAACATAGTGGGGAGATTTCCTCCAGTCAGTGTCTTAGTGTCACCGTAAACATAGTGGGGAGATTTCCTCCAGTCAGTGTCTTAGTGTCACCGTAAACATAGTGGGGAGATTTCCTCCAGTCAGTGTCTTAGTGTCACTGTAAACATACTGGGGAGATTTCCTCCATTCAGTGTCTTAGTGTCACCGTAAACATAGTGGGGAGATTTCCTTAAGTCAGTGTCTTAGTGTCACCGTAAACATAGTGGGGAGATTTCCTCCAAGTTGGTATTCCTATGAAATAGTGAACATGGTTTTTAGAAAACGTTTACAACTTCACTAGAAATAGAGAATGTAGGAAATCTTTTCTCTAACTTTATAATGTTGTTAAGTAATAAAAGATCGATTTTATAACTGCACATTCCCAGCAGGAAGCCTCACCCTCCGGAAGAGCAGATCGAGAGAGCATCTCACCAGTGTTTCCCCATGATTTTCTATTCACACTGTACAGTGCAAGGGCCGCATGCCTACAATTTCCAAGTGGGTGAGTGCCTCTGTCGGGGTGCTCAATCCTAAATCTGGCCCCGTTGACACCAGAGGAAACCCTCTCACTATGGATGTGGCATTCAGTCTGTTCTCAGACTAGCATTCTTTTCTACCCTACATGTAATCTATCCCCAACCTCTTGACTTTTTCAGCTCTATTACAGCGTGATTAAATCTCCGCCCTTTTCCAGCCTTCATATAGTCTATCCTCACCTCAAACAATTACCCATAACTTATTCAAAACATGATGTCCTTTTCAAATTCTACCAAAGCCTTTCCCCATTACAACTTCCTTCAATTCCTCGTGCCATCTATTTCCATCCTAATCTCCTCTTTCACCAATCATCCTGTAATTTATTCGCATCTCATGAACATTTCCAATCATCCTATAGTCTGTTCCCGTCTGCTGACTTTTTCTTCAGGCTATGCTCCTTTCCATGACCTTTTTATAACACAATGGCCCATTCTCTTTCTGCACCTTGTTTTATTATTGCTCCTACCTGTGGGCTATTTTCATCTCCCTATCTACCTACAGCTCTGACTAAGGGTCCAGCAATCAGCTATGTAGTCATTACCAAAATAGCATCATCAAAGGCCCTCAAGCTCTGTGGTATATGTGCCACGTGAAGTAAATATTAGAGTAACGACCAAAATAAGGGTGTGTTTACCCTGCAACTTAAGAGCATTGGAGCAGGAGTAAGCCATTCAGCGCCTCGAGCCTGTTCCACCATTCAATCAGACCATGGCTGATCTGTATCTTAACTCAATCAACCCCGCCTTGGTTCCGTAACCCCTGATACCCTTGCCTAACAAAAATCTAGCAATCTCCATTTTGAAATTTTCAATTGACCTCCAACGGCAACAACATTTTGGAGCAAGAGAGTTCCAGATTTCCACTACCCTTTGTGTGAAGAAGTGCTTCCTGACATCATCCCTGCAGAACACTTGGCCACTCTCAGAGCATAACTGCTGTGCCATGTCAGACCAGGTTTACAACTGGGCTGAGTGACCTCTGGGCCTTCTGAGCACTTTGTAAACGTACCCAGTGTCGATTTAAAGGGATAGAGAGTGAAGACATATCTGCCATGTTCAGTTTAGTGGCAGTGAGAGGGGGAATGGGGGAAGAGCTGTACATCCCTGTAATGCACACATAGACAAGTCTCTCTGCTGGGTGCGAGAATTCACCCAGGCACTCGAAGCAAGGGGCTGTTACCAGTCTCAGACTGTTAGCTGCATCCTAACCAACACAAAAAATGCAACAAGCGATTGCTATAACTGAACCAGTTACGTTTTTAATCAGGGGTAAAATCTTCAACTAGGTTGTAGCAAAAGCCCTAAGCTCTTTGTTTCATTATCATATACTATCTACATTAGCAGATTTAACTCTACAACCAGTCACCTGCTGTGCTATCTGTTGAAGAACTGTTGAGGAAACTAATTTTGTCACATCTAAATGAAATGAAATGAAGGGATTGGACGAGGGTTGTGGGGGAAGTACATTGTAAAGGTATTGAAATGTAATGAATAATAAACAGAACTGATTATTCACAAGACAGGATATCTTATGCATTTTTATTATATTGCACACAAAGTTATTTTAATAACCTTTAAATCAAAGATTATGATTAGAATAATGCGAGGATAGTCTACATCATTATTATTCAGTTATGAAAAGTACGTTTGGAAATATTACAACTTGAATTAATTATAGGACATCCACTTCAAAGTGTTTCTTACATTGACTTACGCCCTATGCAGTTTCTGCACCATTGCAAGAATATGTAGTTATCACGCACCGAACAATCTGCACAGCAATTTTCTCTTCCAGCCACTGGTTAAGATTGCTTCATTTGGAACTAGTAGCGCACAGCCTCCTAAACCTGAACTATGGTGGGCAGGAAGTACGCTCATTTCCGGCAGGAAGGGTGCCACCTGCCATATTGGATTAGGTGGTTGCGCTGGCACCAGGAGTGCATATTGGGAGCATTCAAAGGTGGAACTAATTAATTTAAATGAGGGCCCTGCACTCCTTGCAGGAGCTGTTCTCGATTTTCAAATGTTCTAGTGCTTCACTCGCCACGTGCTGAACTCCCCCAGCACAATGTAGCAGGAAGGCCACCCCCCACTTCCCCCTCGCCCCCCCCCCCCACCCCCCAACTCCGCACCATACGTTCCTGAATGTGGAGCCGGGCGGAGCAGGACCCCACATTAAATGAAAGTGGCCCCATTCCTCCCCGCTCCCCTGGCTGGCTACTGAATCCCTGCATCCAGCCACCGATCACTCTTTCACCAGACCAGATGTTCAAAAGAGGCCTCGTCTACCTGCACAGGTGGATGTCAAAGCTCCCATGGCACTTATTGAAAAAAGAGCAGGATTTTGTCCGGTGTACTGGACAACATGCCACCCTCAGCCAACACCACCAAACCGATTAACTGCTTAATTCATTCATTTGTAGTACCTTGCTGTGTGCAAATTGGCTGCCACATTGGCCTACATAGCAACAGTGGCTGTACTTTAAAAGTAAGTGCCTTGCGACCTCCTGAGAACACAATACGTTGCTATGTAAATGCAGGTTCTCTACCCTGTTTAAAGAAACTGAGGAATACATATCCACTATAAGAACCCATTCTATGATTGAAGAGTCTAGAACTAGGGGTCACAGTCTCAGGATAAGGGATTGGTCATTTAGGACTGAGATGAGGAGACATTTCTTTACTCGGGTGGCTGTGAATCTTTGGAATTCTCTATCCAGTGGGCTGCGGATCTTCAGTCATTGAGAATATTCAAGGTTGAGATCGATAGATTTTTGGACTCTAAGGGAATCAAGGGATATGGAGATCGGGCGGGAAAGTGGAGTTGAGGTCAAAGATCAGCCATGATTTTATGGCCTACTCCTGCTCCTATTTCTTATTAACATTCAAACCCCTTCTATTTGGGGGTTGTTTGCTCTTCTCAACTGTGAGGGGCATTAGCCAGGATGTGATATATTCTGTATCTGTTAGAGACACCGGCATCACGTTAGAGTGCAGGCTGCAGCCTGGTATCCTCAAGAGTTCAGAGTTCAGATTACACACTCATCTTTATTTCCAGCCATGTATACTAACAACTAATGACCTGGCCAGTGGTGCCTCCTAGGCAGGTATTGGTGTCCTAACATGATGCAATACGTTTTACAGAGCAGGAACAGAATGTATTTCTAATCTGTCTGCTAAACATTAATAAGCTCTGGGACCACTGTTGAAAGCATTGTTCCATAACCATTGATTTTGCTTTTTTTTCCAAGTAGGAAAATAAATAAATGGGTAAGCAATTAATATATTAGTGAAATGACCACACACGTATTCCCACTGAAAGTTGTTTCTGGGGTTTAATATCACTACACCTTGCGGACATTACTGTACACAGCTATTAATCCTTAGTGACCATTGTAATCAGAAATATTAAATATAATTACTCTTTTTTTTCAAGGTGGGATGGGCATCTACTCAATAACTGGCAAAACTCATCACACACATGGCTGATGGATTAAAGAGTGCTGGGACTTTAAAGCTCATTGCCACAGTAGCGTGAAGCGAACATTGTAACGACATCACCAAGCTGTTTGACTCAGCACTCATTTACCTCAGTTCCCACTCACTGTCATTATACAATCACTTTACCACAGTTTCAACCAGCTCTGGGGTATTAACAGGTGAAGTGTCATGTGATGTAGCCCAGCATTTACCTCAGAGGAGAGGAAACATCTGCCATCTCACCACTATCTTTGTTAAACATGGAACACTGGCGGTAATTAGAAAGAAGCCCATCACCTGAATTAGTCCAAAGATTGAGGTGAAGGGCATCCCATAGCGGGGAAGATAAAGCTTCGAGAGAAGAAAAAGAGAAGCGCCGGGGATTGCAAAGGAAATGTCATTGTTACTCAAGAATCTGCACTGCAGCAAGGGCAAACCAGCCTAGGTTAAACTGCGTAGGCTGGTCACATTAGCTGTAAATTTGTTTAATGTTTTACAAGTCGAGGATTTGCCTGCTTCACAATCTGGGTAAATGTTCTTAACAGCACTGCTACAGAACAATGTGAGTCACATTTTCCATCAATCCATTAGGCTTTAAACTGGTTTGATGGCCTAGGTTTCAAAATAGCTTCCAGATATTAGACTATTCAATTTCCAACTTCTGGGAGAGTTTTAGGTGACATAAAAACAAAAAAAGCGTGCGTAAGCACACAATGAATGTGCTTGATTCAGCAGAGAGGGTTTAGAAAGTCAGAACTTGGGGGAAGCCAAAACCAACATAATATTTGGGACTGTCTTTATGGCAATGCTATCATATTGCTAATAGTTATGTCACTATTATATCTTATGTTAAGTGTCAGCTGTGGCTCAGTGGGTAGCACTCGCTAGGTGGGAGGGGCTAGGAGTGAGCAGGTGTTACTGGTTGCCTGATTGCTGCAGGGAGTTGGAGTGAGTTTGTAGAAAGTTGGTGGTGTTTTTTTTTCAGGTTTTAGGGCCTTTTTGGTTCATAAACAACAGCCAGATGGCTGCTGAGGGCTCCGGAGTGCCGGGCCCCTCAGAGGACAGTGTTCCCAAGATGAATTTAATTAGGGGAGAAACTGTGGTTGGAAGGGAAAGAAAAAGGCCCAAAGATTTGGGCCGGGACCCCAGGAGGTTTGGAAAAGAAAACACGGTGGTGGTTCAGTGCGAGGATAAGGAGATACGAGCTTGGGATATTATCCAAGCGGTACATGAGGACTGTGGCGAGGGAAGCTGCTTTGCCTGCCGACCAAAGCCGAATGTTGGGTTCAAGGTGACGGTCAGTGGCCGAGAGGAGGTGGAAAGACTTTTACTCAGTTTGAAAGTTGGCGATAAGTTCTTGGAGGTATCTCTGCTACATTTGGAAGAGGTGGTGGTCTCATTCTTAAATTTGCCAGTTTATATTGAGGACGATGTGCTAATCAAATAGTTGGAGTTGTGGGACATTAAAATTTGCTCAGCAATAAAGAGGAGATACTATCCAGGAACACGGGGAGCAGATAAAACCTGTTACGTAAAAGTGCGGTTCCCAGAGGGGATGAAGTCATTACCATACAGCATGAAATTTGAGACAATGGAAGGAGTGCAGTACTTCTGAGTACTGCATGATAACCAAGTGAAGGTTTGTTATTATTGTCTTGGACACGACCATCTTATAAGAAACTGTCCAAACTTGTACTGTTATAATTGCGGCGAGTCTGAACATATCACTCGGAGCTGCAAGGCGGAGAGCTGTGGGGTGTGTCACAAAGGCTCCACCCACTGTGAGTGTGAGACAGAAGGAAGCTCTATGAGTGATGAGGAGATGGGAGAAGGAGCAGGAGGTGTGAGTGGAACGGCGGGAGGAGCGGAGCAGTCGGAAGACACAGCTGGTAAATTGAAGGAGAAAAGAGCACAGGAAGAGGCAGAAAATTGCGGAGCAGAGAACAGGATGGAGATGGTGGAAAACACACCAAGTACAGTGGAAAAGAACAAAGACAGCAGAGGGCAGCAAGGGTCGAGTGCAGACTTGAGCCTTGATATGGTTCAGCTCTCCCTAAAGAATCTGGTGTCCGTGGGGAGAGAGGAGGCGGGAGCGGGGTGTGTGGTAAATGTAAGTACTCCAAAGAAAGACGGGGAATCGGACATCTCGGTGAGCAGGAGGGGGCAAGACAAGGAGAGGGTGCAAGAGGCAGGAGTCTTAAAGGGGCAGCAGGACAGGAGTGGTGAGACAAAGACGCCAGAAGGGAGCAATATAGGTGCGCCATTGTCCCAGAGAGAGAAGGATCAGGGAGCAAGGGTCAGAGGTGGAGATGAGGTCGAAGGGAGCGGCACTGTTGGAGAAACCGCGATAGCAGGAAGACTCTCTATGGGAGATGATGTATCTGACGGGGAGCAGGATTATGTATCTGACAGGGAGCAGGCACAGACGGTTACAGAAGAACTTGAGAGTGAGGAATTAGAGGGGGACAGAGACATGGAAGTGGGGGGTGGGGTGACATCATGTGGAAAGGGAAAGATTAGTGAGGGGCAGAAGGAGGGAGAAAGAGCAGCTCCTTGGCCCAAACTTAATGCAAGGAAGAGGTTGAAACAGCAGGGAAGGTTCAAATAGGAGGTGAAAAAGAGTTGGAGGCTGCAGGAAAAAGCAACAGCTGGCTGAAAAGTTGGGAAGGAGCATGAGAGGAGGGAAGGGCCAGAGATTAAATGATGGGGAGATTATCAGGCATACTTCCCTTCTTCGGAGCCATGATTACATTGGTCTCGATTAATGTGAATGGACTGAGGGGTGAGAAGAAATTGCAGCAGTTGTTGCAGGGTTTTAAAGGCACGGACTTGTTGTGTCTGCAAGAAACCGTTTGGGATGAGGATATCCTAGAAAGAGTTCAGAAGGTTTGGAAGAGCAAGGTGTTTGCAAGTTGTGCAAACAATAACCGTAGAGGCGTGGTTGTTTTGGTGGACAAGGACACTGAGGGGAGATTTTTACAGCTAAGGGTAAAAATGGAGGAATTTAATTGCGATCTCTTTAATATGCACCGAACGACCATTTTTTTCGGGGGTTATTCACTGAAGTGGCAGAGGTGGAAAATCCTTGTATAGTGGGGGATTTTAATGTATTTTTATCTCGGATGGACATTTCAACCCAAATGACCTTGAAGGATGATAACTCCAGAGGGATGATTGTAAAAATTATGGCAAATTTTAATTTGAGACTTATGGAGGGACCGGAACCCCATAAAAAGGGAGTTCTCCAGAACAGGTTGGGTGGGTGATGTTTTAAAACAGAGCCGAATAGATTTTGTGCTAATGCAGGAAGGATTAAGTTCTGAGGTGATGGAGATTTATTATAAAAAAGATTTTGTTAGTTACCACTTGCCTTTGGTTCTTAGAATTAGGAACAGCAGATTTAAGATCGGTTCAGGGTTGTGGATTTTAAACAATCAATACCTGAAAGAAATTGATTATAAAGAAGGGATTTAAAATATAATAAAGAATGCTCGGAAGGAACCTTTGTTCTTGAAAGAAAGAAGGGTTTGGTGGGACAATTTTAAATATGAGGTAAAAGTTTTTTCGGTACGTTATGGGAAAAAGAGGGCAGCAGCTAACCGGCATCGAGAAGAGAATATAAACAAAAGGTTTACGGATGTCTGTAAAGCAGTTGACGGAAGGGATAAAGGAGCTGAGACTAAGTTCCGGGTGCTAAAGGAAGAGTGGGAAATATTGCAAGCTGAAAAATGCAAGGGGGCCATTTTCCGTGCAAAGGCTAGAGATGTATTGGAGGGCGAAAGATGCACTAGATATTTTCTGGAGCAAGAGAAGCTGCGATAGAGATTATCGTTAATTGAAGAGTTGAAGGTTGGAGAGAAGATCATTCATGAAAGTGGGGAGATTTTAGAGGCGGCGAGCAGCTTTTATCAAGAGCTATATACAAAAGAAGACATTTCCAATTTGGCGATGGAGAAGGTTAGTGCTTTTATTGAAGAGGGTTTAAAGGAGGATGAGAGAAGAATGTGTGACAAAGAAGTAGGATTAGCAGAAATAAAAGTAGCAATAAGTGGAATGAAGCGGGGGGGGGGAAGCCCAGGGTCCGATGGACTAAATGCAGAATTTTATAAAGAATTTTTCGAGATTTTAAGTCCATTGCTCATAGAAGTTTTTAAGGAAATTATAATTGAGGGAAGCCTGGCCCCATCTATGAGGAGAGGTGTCATAAGCTTAACTTATATAAAAATAAAGGGGATAGAAGGGATCTGACGAATTGGAGGCCCATCACATTGTTAGATGTGGATTATAAGATCTTGGCGAGGGTTATGGCAAATCGTATGAAGGAGGTGTTGCCGCAGATAGTTTTGCCCTCTCAGTCCTATGGAGTCATAGGCCGGGACTTCGCAGACTCTGTGGTCTCAATCCGAGATGCGATAGAGCTTATGGAAGAGAGTGTGAGGGAGGCTTATGTATTAAAGATAGATCAAGAGAAAGCCTTTGATAGGGTCTCTCATGAGTTTTTATTGAAGGTTTTGGAAGCATTTGGTTTCAGGGAAAATTTCATTGAGTGGATAAGGATTTTTTATTCAAACACATTTAGCTGTGTTAAATGTAAAGATTTTTTATCCAAGTATTTTCCGATACAGAGATCAGTGAGACAGGGTTGTCCCCTATCCCCATTGTTGTACACATTGGTAGCAGAACCATTAGGTTACATGATGCAAAAGAAACAAGGTGTAGTTGGTGTTAGATCCGTGTATCTTGATGTTGTGTGTCCTTCAATAACTAGACACAAGACTGCAGGGAACAATCAACAGGTGTTTACTGGATGAGGGTTACTCTAAAAACTAAACGTACAGATCCCTACTCAGGGTTTATATACAGGTGTGGTCACTGCCGGTACTACAGTATACAGGAGCTGTAAAAAGTAGTTCTCCCCTTAAAGGTACATACACTACAATTCCTCCCCTTTTAGATTAACAGTACCATAATATTCATTTAACAATTAACATTTTTAACATGCACATTAACTGAAAATAGTCCATTTATAAATTCAGTCTTTGGGGCGGCTTCCTGATCCTTTCTGGATAGCGCCTTTCCTGAGTGTCTTGCTCTTGGTGCGGAGGCCCCCTGTCGTCAATTGGTTCATCAGCTTCCGATGCTACTGTTTCTGGGGTAGATGCTACCTGTATGTCGGGTTCATCACCAGGTGTATGAGTCATGGGGTTGACTCGTTCCTGTGACTCTAGGATCTGGTCGACATGGCGTCTCACAATGTTCTCCCCAACATCCACTGCGTACATTAGTGGCCCCTGCCGTGTACATATCGTTCCTGGTTGCCATTTCTCTGTTCGGTAGTCGCGGACCAAGACTGGTTGCCCTACATTGAAGCTCCTTGTCGGCTTCTCATTGATGTGCTGGAATTGCTTATTCTCAACATCTCTTCGTACATTTGGTCTGAGCAAATCCAGACGAGATCTCAACCTTCGGTTAAAGAACATCATGGCCGGGGTCTGGTTGGTGACTGCATGTGTCGCATTTCTGTAGGCTAACAGGAAGTTGTCCACCTTATGCTGCAGTGGAATGTCGTCATCGCACATGGCCCTTACTGCTTTCTTAAAGGTTTGTACGAACCTCTCAGCCAATCCATTTGTGGCTGGATGATACGGGGCGGATGTGTAATGCCTTACCCCATTCCTTTTCATGAATCTTCGAAACTCTTCGGACACAAACTGTGGTCCGTTATCAGAGCAAATCTGCTCTGGCAAGCCGTTCCTGGCAAATATGGTCCGTAGGACTGCAATAGTTTTCTCCGTGGTGGTGGACAACATTTTGATCACCTCAGGCCATTTCGAGTGCGCATCCACGGCTATTAAAAACATTGAGTCCATGAATGGACTAGCAAAATCAATATGCACCTGTTGCCATGGAGATGAGGGCCACTCCCATGGGTGTAGAGGGGCATGTGGTGGTGCATTTTGGACCTTCTGGCATCCTGAGCAGCTCTTTGTCAGGTCCTCAATTTGCTGCTCGATCCCCGGCCACCACACATAAGCCCTAGCAAGGCTTTTCATTTTCACCCCTCCCAAATGGCCTTCGTGAAGCTCATTTAGCACTCTTTCCCTTAACTTGGGTGGAATTACCACTCGGGATCCACACATCAAGGTCCCCTGGCATACTGACAGCTGTTCTCTTCTGGATGAGAATGCTGGCAACAGTGAGTCGCCATGTGTTGGCCATCCCTTCACCGTCAAGTCATATACCCAAGACAGTGTCAGGTCATTTCGGGTCTCCTTCTCTATATCAGCGTTAGTTACTGGCAAGCGTTCAATTATAGTCGAATAAAATATTTCGACAGGGTCCACTGCTGGTGCTTCCTCCGCAGTGGGCAGTGGCAGGCGTGATAGCCCATCAGCGTTTCCATGCTGTTTCGTGCCCTTATACTTGATTTCATATTGGTTCGCCCCTAGAAAAAGGGACCATCTATGTAGCCGTTGCGCAGTCATCACCGGAATGCCCTTCTTTGGACTAAAGATGGAGACAAGTGGTTGGTGGTCAGTCAGCAAGGTGAACTTCTGCCCGTGCAGATGGTCAAACTTTTTCACTCCCCACACTAGGCTGAGGGCCTCCCTGTCAATCTGGGCGTAGTTACGCTCGGCTGAGGTTACTGACCGAGATGCAAAGGCTACCGGCCTCTCTGAGCCATCCGGGAACTTGTGCGACAGCACCGCTCCAATGCCATAGGGTGATGCATCACACGCCAACCGAATTGGTAGTGCTGGGTTGAAATGAGCCAACACCTCTTTTGATGTGATCAATTCTTTGCAATTCTGGAAAGCTCATTTACATTCGTCCTTCCACTTCCATGGTACCCCCGTTTGCAGTAGGGTGTTCAGTGGGTGTAGTACTGTAGACAAATTCAGCAAGAACTTATGGTAGTAGTTCACCAGCCCGAGGAACGACCTCAGTTGTGACACATTTTCCGGTGCTGGAGCCTTGACTACTGCCTCAATCTTTTCAGGGGACTTATGTAACCCCTTTTCATCAATAACGTGGCCACAATACGAGATCTGCTTCTGGAAAAACTCGCATTTGTGGCGATTTGCTCGGAGCCCATATTCCTTCAGTCTAGTGAGCACCTGCTCCAGGTTGGCAAGGTGATCAATGTCATTTTCGCCCGTGACCAGGATGTCGTCCAAATAACACTGTGTCCCTGGAATCCCTTGCAGGTCTTGATCCATTGCCCTTTGCCAAATAGCCGGAGCTGATGCTACCACGAACACCAGCCGGTTGTATTGGTAGAGACCTTTATGAGTGTTGATCGTGAGGTACTGTTTCGAGGCTTCTTCTACCTCCATTTGCAGGTACGCCTGGGCTAGATCAATCTTAGTGAAGCGTTTCCCTCCAGATAGCGAGGCGAAAATATCTTCAATCCGCGGAAGCGGATATTGTACCGTGTGAAGGATTGGGTTCACTGTCACCTTAAAGTCCCCACAGATGCGAACCTTCTTTGGTTCCCCAGGCGTATTACTCAACGACCTCTTCATTACAGGAACGATGGGTGTAGCCCACTCGCTCCAGTCCACTTTGGACAGTACCCCTGAACGTTCCAAACCTTCCAGCTCTGCTTCGACGGCTGGGCGGATTGCATAAGGCACCGGTCTGGCCTTAAAAAACTTTGGGCTTGCATTTTCCTCTATTTTGATCGTCGCTGTTATGCCTTTTAGTGTTCCAAGTCCCTCTTGGAACACTTCTTGTGCATCAGTTAGCATTTTTGACAATCTCACAGGTGTGGCGTCGTCATCCTTTTTGGCATCTACAGTCAGTGCTTGTATGGAATGCCAATCTAGCTGTATCTTCCGGATCCATTCACGTCCTAGTAGTGGTGGTCCTCCATCTGGCAATACATATAGGTCCATTTTTGGTGTTTCCTTGCCGTTATATATAACGTTCACCCTTATTTTTCCTTTGGGGTAGACTTTTTGCCCCGTGTACGTCTTCAAGACAATCTCTGTATCTCTCAAGGGTATATGTGAGAATAGCCGCTTGTAGTCCCTTCGGTTTATGACTGTTAGGGCTGATCCTGTGTCCAATTCCATTTTCACTTGGACTCCAGCTATCTTGAGCGTGACCCAGATAGTTTGGTGATCCTCCATTTTGATCACCTTATGTAGTTTCAGACAACCCAGCTCCTTGCTTCCGGAGTCTGTATCACTCTTCTGTTCTTCCGAACTACTCTCCGTCACCTTATGTACCTTCTTGTACTTCTCCTGTGGAGATTTCTTGCTGCTGGTTTTCTTTCCCGACCTGCAGACTCTTGCTATGTGTCCTACTTTTCCACACTGTCTGCACACTTTGTCCTTGAACCAGCAATCATTATGGTCGTGTGTGGTTCTGCCGCAATGATAGCACTTCACTGTTCCGTATGACATTTCATTTGTGCCATATTCTTGCGGTCTCCGTTGTATCTCTGCAGCGCCCCGTGTGGCTGCTTCGTGTGATACTGCCATGCTGAAAGCCTTGTCCAGCGTAAGATCCTTTTCTGATAGAAGCCATTTCTGGGTTCCTTCACTTTGAAGCCCACACACAAACTTGTCCCTTAAAGTATCTGCTAGTCCCGTTCCAAATTGGCAGTGTTTCGATAGCTTGCGCAGTTCCGTTAAATACTCAGCATTACTTTCATCTTTATGCTGGTTCCTTTTGTGAAATTTAAATCTTTCTGCTATCAGCAGTGGTGTGGGGTTTAAGTGGTCCTGTAGGATTGACACTATATTTCCAATATCCTTTTCCACTGGCTTCTCTGGGGTCACTAGGTTTCGCAGTAAGCCATACGTGTTTGCACCCATTGAATTCAACAATACCAGTGTTTTCCTCTCATCTGGCACTTCATTCGCCTTGCAGTACACTTCTATGCGTTCGACATATGTCTTCCAATCTTCGACTTCATTGTCGAACGCTGTGACACTGCCACTCTTCGGCATCCCTGGGTGTGGTTAGACTGGCTCAAAATGGCGTTTTCCCCGCCATCCCCCTTCTCCGCTGCGGCTCAAAATGGCGTTTTCCTGCGCTCTCCCTTCTTCTCCGCTCTGGCTCAAAATGGCGTTTCCCGCGCTTTCCTTTCTTCCCCGCTGACGCTGCTCAGCCCTTGAACACCGGCTGCGCTCTGCGGTTTTTCCTTTCTTCCCCGCTGACGCTGCTTGTCCCTTGAACACCGGCTGCACTCTGCGCGTTTTCCTTCACGCCTCTCTCTCTTCTCCCGTTGACGCCGCTTGGACCTGAACACCGGCTGTGCCCTGTGCGCTCTACCCTCTCTCTTCTCCCGTCGACGCCGCTCGGTCCTGAACACCAGCTGTGCCCTGTGCGCTCTACCCTCTCTCTTCTCCCGTCGACGCCGCTCGGTCCTGAACACCGACTGCGCCCTGTGCGCTCTACCCTCTCTCTTCTCCCGTCGACGCTGCTCGGCCTTTTTCTGTGCCATCGGTCGGCTCTAGCCGCCGCTGTCTGGGAAGGGTCTGCGCCGTACCTGTTGCCAGCCCGTTTCGCTGGACCACCGTGACTGGAGAACCAAGCCCAGCTCTCAACAGCCTCCCCTGCGATGCTCAAGTCTCCGCTGGATGGTCGACGCCCGTGCTTCTAGACTCGGCCTTTTTTTTTTCTCCAGGAGCGAATCCCTGGGAGGTGATGCAGAGTTGCAGGTAGGTTTGAATCTTCTCGTCGCCAATGTTAGATCCGTGTATCTTGATGTTGTGTGTCCTTCAATAACTAGACACGAGACTGCAGGGAACAATCAACAGGTGTTTACTGGATGAGGGTTACTCTAAAAACTAAACGTACAGATCTCTACTCAGGGTTTATATACAGGTGTGGTCACTGCTGGTACTACAGTATACAGGAGTACAGGAGCTGTAAAAAGTAGTTCTCCCCTTAAAGGTACATACACTACAGTTGGGATTGTGGTTCCCAGTTCTGGGCTGGTGTCGGTGATACACCAATAGGCAGATGACACAACCTTAACATTGAGAAATGGGGAGTCAGTGAGGAAAGCTATGGATGTAGTGGAGGAATATTGTAGAGCTTCAGGAGCCAGAGTGAATTATAGTAAGTCCCAATGCCTGATTGCAGGAAGGGGTAGGGGGGAATGGTTGGGGAGTCCCTTTAAGGTGGTGGAGGTCTTGGAAGTTCTGGCTTGTGTGAGGTTTTTATGGGAAGGGAAACCAGCTTTGGTGGCTTACAATACCATCATTGGACAGAGAAATCAAGGAGGACTCAATTTCCCAGATATTGATTTGAAGAAAAAATCCTTTAGAATCAAATGGGTGAAGAGATTTCTTCAGAAGTCAAATACAAGTTTTTGGAAGAGTTGTTTTGAGCATTTTTTTTAAACGAAGTGGGATAGGAGGGCAGGGGATATTGTATCTGGAATACAATAATATGCTTTTGAAATCAATTAAACCTCTCCCTAGGTTTTATAAGGGGGTTGTAGAGACTTGGACCCAATTTTTAAAAAGTGTGCAGTTTATGCCCAAGGGGGCTGAGGAATTTTTAGAACAGCCCTTATTTTTGAACAGGTGGGTCAACATCGAAGGAGAGGTTTTATTTAATCAAGCTTTTATAAAAGTTGGGATTATATCTGTGAAAGATGTATTATATGAGCTAATTCTAGTTTGGTTGCCGGAAGCGATGGTGAGGGACATGGTGTGGGAGGAGGATCAGGAGGTATAGGAAAAAGCAATAGGGATCATGTATGAGAAGATTGTGAGTGCAATGCAACAGGATTGGATGGAAGAAATAAATGCGGAAATCTCCAAAGGAAGTAAAATGCGTCCTGCTTTTCCAAGCTTTCTGCTGGAGAAAGGGGGAGAGTTAGTCCAATTTGACAACTGTAATACTCGAGATTTCTATGAGGTATTCAGAGAATGGAGATTCAAGACACCTGCTGGTCAGGAGTTTTGGCAGAGTATATACTCACAGCTGGACTTCAACAGGATTTGGAAGGGAGTGTGGGTGAATTTTAAATGGCCAGAGTGGATTGAACTGGATTTCCAATTGGCTCACAACCGGATTTTTACCATGACGGTCTTGTGCAAGATTGGACGAGTGGAGGGGGCAACTTGCCCAGTGTGTGGGACACGGGATGAGACGCTGTCCCATTTACTGGTGTTATGTCCACAGTTAAATGACTTTAAATACTATGTTCGACAGTTGTGTGAACTTTTTTTGCAGGGTGGGGACCGAAGAGCGAGAATGGCAATCCCGTGGGAGTCAATTTTGAGATGGGGATTGCAGGAGAGTCTGGCCCAGTCCAGCAGAGCGGCAATTAATTTAATGTTCAGTTTGGCTAGATTCGTGATTGTGCAAAGAAGGAATGCTCTGTTTTTTAAGGGGAGGAGAATCAATCTAAAAGAGTATTTTAAATATAAGCTAAAAGATCATTATAAGGCTCTGTGGATGTTTTATTCAGAAAGTAATTTAAAGATAGTATTTTACAATCAATTTTTAAAGTACAATCGATTAATATATGTTACAGGAGACAAATTAAACTTCAGGTTTTGATGTTAAAATGTGGTGGCGGAATGGCTGTGCAGTGTGGCGGAATTGATTTGTATGATACAATGAAATGATCATGATGTTGTAAATGTTCTTAATGTTCAATAAAGTATATTAAAAAAATAGTTGGTTGCACACTTGTCTCTGAGTCAGAAAGTTGTGGGTTCAACCACCCGACGCCTATAGGAAATCTCTCTATGACAAAAGGTTTTGCTCAATGGTTTTTAAAGCTAGGCTAACTCTCTAGTGCAGTGCAGAGGGAGTGCTGCACTGTGGGAGGTGCCGTCTTTTGGATGAAACATTAAACCGTGGCCCAGTCTGCTCTCTCAGGTGGATGTAAAAGAGCCCATGGCACTATTTCAAAGAAGAGCAGGGGAGTTATCCCCAGTGTCCTGGCCAATATTTATCCTTCAAAAACAAACATTATCTGGTCATTATCACATTGCTGTTTGTGGGAGCTTGCTGTGTGCAAATTGGCTGCCGCTTTTTCCACATTACAACAGTGACTCCACTTTAAATAGTACTTCATTGGCTGTAAAGCGCTTTGGGACATCCGGTGGTCGTGAAAGGTGCTATATAAATGCAAGTCTTTCTTTCTACGTTAGTTAATCATCTTGATATTTTGGAGCAGGGCAGCACAATAATTATGCTGAACTGCCAACCTTTCAATCCAGACAATAGGTTAAAGATTTTCTCTGAAGTCAGATATCTATAAAGTAAAATTGGCCCTTTTCATGAATTTACAGAGGAATAGAATTGAAAAACAGAAAAGTTATCTTAAACATGTATGGAACTTTGGTTAGACCACACTTAGAGTACTGTGCACAGATCTGGTGTCCATAGTACAAAAAGGATGTGGCTGTACTTGGAAAAGGTGCAAAAAAAGATTTACAAGGATGATATCAGAACTGAGAGGTTATACCTACCAGGAAAGACTGAACAGGCTGGGGACTCTTTTTTCTAGAAAAGAGAAGGCTAAGTGGAGACCTAATAGAGGCCTTTAAAATTATGAAGGGGTTCAATAGGGTAGATGCAGAGAAGATGTTTCCACCTGTGACAGAGTCCAAAACTGGGGGGGGGGTGGGGAGATCATAAATATGAGATAGTCTCTAATAAGAACATAAGAAATAAGAGCAGGAGTAGGCCATTTGGTCCCTCGAGCCTGATCATGGCTGATCTGATCTTGGGCTCAGCTCCATTTCCCTGCCCCTCCCCAAGAGAGTGGTTAGAATGTGGAAATTGCTACCACATGGAGTAGTTAAGGCGAATAACACAGATGCATAAGGGGAAGCTAGATAAATACATGAGGGAGAAAGGAATAGAAGGATATGCTAATAGGTTAGATGAAGCAGGATAGAAGGAAGCTTGTGTGGAGCATAAACGCCGGCATAGACCAGTTGGGCCAAATGGCCTGTTTCTGTGCTGGAGATTCTATGTAATTCTATGAACTCTGCTGCCAGAGGTATAGAAAATCTGTGTTTTGGTTGTGGTTGTAGCACATTGTTGGGTTTCTCCCCTCTTTCATCACCTGGAAGTGTTCAGCGGGAGTTAAAGCTACCTGAGTATGTTGAACACTGAATGATACTAAAGAGCTAATAATGTTTAACAAGTAAGTATCTACTGATATGAACAGGTAGACTGTGACCTCAATGATAGTAATATAAATAACCATCATTAAGGCCACCTCCTGACTCCCCAAAGCCTTTCTACCATCTACAAGGCACAAGTCAGGAATATGATGGAATACTCTCCACTTGCCCGGATGAGTGCAGCTCCAACTACACTCAAGAAGCTCAATAGCATCCAGGACAAAGCAGCCCGCTTGATTTGACACCCCATCCGCCACCTTAAACATTCGCTCCCTCCACCACCGGCGTACTGTGGCTGCAGTGTGTACCATCTACAAGATGCACTGCAGCAACTTGCCAAGGCTTCTTCGGCAGCACCTCCCAAACCCACGACCTCTTCCACCTAGAAGGACAAGAGCAGCAGGCGCATGGGAACACCACCACCTCCACGTTCCCCTCCAAGTCACACACCATCCTGACATGGAAGTATATCGCCGATCCTTCATCACTGCTGGGTCAAAATCCTGGAACTCCCTCCCTAACAGCACTGTGGGAGTACCTTCACCACACGGACTGCAGCGGTTCAAGAAGGCGGCTCTAAGGGCAATTAGGGATGGGCAATCAATGCTGGCCTTGCCAGCGATGCCCACAACCCAGGAACAAATTTTTAAAAATGCAGCTAGGGCAGTACTGTCACACAATGGATTCAAGCTCCAAATCACTGTAGCACAGAAAAAAAAGTGAAAAGTTTGATATTATTGATGCAATTCTCTATTTCAGCCTTAATCCCCTATGGAATATTTATGCTGTTTAATGTTGTGATGGAGTGTAAGAAAATGGCACCAAGTTCAATGACTTCATCTTATTTCTAAAAGCTTGTTACTAAAGTTTTGTTCAGATTTTTATCGCCTCATTTATTGATTCTATATTTTCGAATGTTACCTTGTGTAATATTTATGAATATTGCACTGTTCCACTTTTTGTAATTTCTTATTCACCTTTATTTAACTCTCATCGTCTCCCTTTGCTGTACATTTTCCTCAGCCGAGAGGACCAGAAGGAAAGCTGTAGCTGGCTGTTAGAAGGTAAAACAGAGTGTGCATGGCATGATCTTTTACCTATGAGTTCCCATAAGGTGAGATCCCAGTCTCAGCCATGTTGCCATGACGAAGCACTGAGCAAGGGATGTATGGAGCCATGGGGCAGAGTCACAAATAGAGGGAAGGAGAAATGGAGGACCGCTTGCTGAAGTCCAGTCTTTTTACCTTCTAACAGCCAGCTACAGCTTTCCTTCTGGTCCTCTTGGCTGAGGAAAATGTACAGCAAAGGGAGACGATGAGAGTTAAATAAAGGTGAATAAGAAATTACAAAAAGTGGAACAGTGCAATATTCATAAATATTACACAAGGTAACATTCGAAAATGTAGAATCAATAAATGAGGCGATAAAAATCTGAACAAAACTTTAGTAACAAGCTTTTAGAAATAAGATGAAGTCATTGAACTTGGTGCCATTTTCTTACACTCCATCACAACATTAAACAGCATAAATATTCCATAGGGGATTAAGGCTGAAATAGAGAATTGCATCAATAATATCAAACTTTTCACTTTTTTTTGCCTAAAAATGTACCACTTGCCTCACCTTGATTAGCACACACTGTATCACGGATGTATAAGGCACGCAAATACCAAGTTTATCTTTATATAAGAGGTTATTCCAGTTAAGGCTGAAGGGAATATAAAATGATTTGAAGAAATATAACTATAGCGTTAATTTCAGAATGTCTTTTTACCAACTAAGGTATGCAATTAACAGGGATAAACGGTATGAGAATTGTGCTTGACTTTAACAAGTTCCAATTTTCCTCTCCTCGGGTTTATTCAATCGCAGTGGATGGCTGGCCTTGTAAATTAGCCTACTTTACAGTCTTTTAAAGTTATTATAAAGTATAATAGGAAAAAGCTTCTAAAATCAGAGAAACCTTTTATTCCTCCAGCTTTGAAGAAAAGCAAAATGAAGGTGAATTATCAAGAACATTTTCTTTCTAAAGGGACAGAAGGTTGTACTGTGCTAGTTAAATGACATTTATATACTGATTTCACACAGGACCAGCTCTAACACAGCAACTAGGTGCATAATAAGTTTTTCCTACAGTGCAGGAATGTCGAGCTGCGGAACACAAGCCTTCCAACGTGACTGAAAGGCCCGTGATCCAATAATGGGCTTGATGGTACCCTTACTTAGGCTTTATTAGAGAAAGTTTCACAGACTGGATCATCTGTGAGATGGAGAGAAAATCTTCCACTTTCTCTGGAAGGTCGCTCAAGGACAAAAATTAAAGGCATCCTTGAAGTCTCAGCCGCGGCTCTGTTGGTAACACTCTCACCTCTGAGTCAGAAGATTTGTGGGTTTGAGTCCCACTCCAGTGACTTGAGCACAAAATCTAGATTGATACTGTAGAGGGTGGTGTGTGCCCAGTCAGCTCTGCCCCTGACTGTTTCTGAGCGGTTCGAATCGCTCCCACACCCCTGGGTTCTAGACACCGGACTTGGGTACAGGCAGCGATACAGAAATAGAGTAGACAACTGGTTTGGTGCAAGAAAACCGTATTTTTATTAAAGGCTCAATAAAATCACAACACTGAAAATTACTAGAATAATTACAGGCATATAAAAGTACACTTATTTGGGAATGGGGAACACACAGCACATCGAGGGAACAAACGCATTAAAAATCCCCCTACCTTTGTTCCACCCCCAATACCTAACTAGATTGAGCTACGAGGGGCCAGGGATTTATGCTCACCAATGGGGTTCCTTTTGACGGTTCGAAACCTGTCGATTAAGCCGGTTGCGGTTTTGGGGTTCGCTCTTTGTGTCCTTTGGGGCCTGCCGTCATCACGTGGTCCCAGGGTGCGGCGGTGGAGTCGTCTGAGTAAAGTACCCTCTTTTCCTCCGTTAGAGATAGGGAGTAAAGTCTTTGTTGGGTATTTTACTTGCAGAATGGTTGTTCTTCTGGTGGTGGTCTGGTCGTCGAAGGTTTTGTTGCGGTTGGGGTTCGGTTGGCTGTCTATGGTGTTGGCTTGAGTTTGTTACCACGGTGCTCGTGGTCGTCAGCTGCTTCTTCTACCCATGCTTCGAATACCAGCTTATAGCTGGACCGGGGTGTGTGCCCGCTCGCCCCCAACGCTTCTCTACGCTGCCCTTCTCTGCTTATCGACCTTGCCATTCGCCTCATCTCGCCTGCCCGCTTGCGGTCCCGTGTGTCCTGTGTGTTTTGAGTCGGGTCCCGTTCTCTTTTTTTTTCGGTTACTGGTGGGCCTACAATTACACTACTTCGGAGATTCCTTATCTGCGCACCAAATCAGGGTCAGTTCTTTGTTTAAATTTGGTGGGCTCGTTAAAGCGATTATAGTCATTCACTTTAACTGTTTTTGGGGCGGTTGTCTCCTTATTTAATGGCTTAAACATCCTGGCTGTTTGTTATTTATGATTTTTAATCGGCGTTCTCCTGTCTTGGTGGTTACTTCGAACTGTAGCCGATTATGTATGCAAAAAGTGAATGGCCTCAAGATTACGTCTATCCTGAGTTAAACTGTTTCAAGATGAAGGATGCATATTCTGTGTTTATCTAGTGTCTGGCTTTTAGAAATAACAAAGTCCTTCACACAGATCCATGCATGTTAGGTTTCGTTTCAAGATTTGAATGGGCCTGCCTTGTTTTTTTTAAATCCTGCAGGTTTCTGTCACGAGGTTCAGAAGCCATTTTTCTTTCGGGTACCCTTTTTAATAACTTGTCCATACAGGGTCCCTTTAGCCATAACTTTTGGGGAATGTGGGAATTTTGAGAACCCTACAATACTCCCAGTACCAGTAATGAGGGAGCGCTGCACTGTCGGAGGTGCCGTCCTTTGGATGAGATGTTAGATCGAGGCCCCGCCTGCTCTCTCAGGTGGATGTAAAAGATCCCATGGCACTATTTTGAAGAAGAGCAGGGGAGTTCTCCCCAGTGTCCTGGCCAATATTTATCCCTCAACCAACATCACTAAAAATTTAGGGGGAAAAATTCATTAGCAACCATTTTGGGTCGCTAACATCACCTGGGCACTAAATTTAGCACCCAGCAAAAAATAGCACCAGCGATCGCTAACTTCAGTTTTAGCACCCCAAGAGGGAGGTCGAGTGCTAATTCAAGCTCTCCACTTCCTTCTTAGAGCGCTAACCCGGAATACCGGGGCAGTGCGTTCTGCAGCGCTACGCACTGGGCCACATAGCATTGCCACATGGAAGGGCACTTCCCCTCATTAAAGGGGAGGGCCCAATCCCCCAACTTTGCGGGGCCCTACCTGGACCACCGGGGAGCGGGGTGCCGTCCCAGCACTCAAGAGGAGTGCCTGGCTGCCAGATCGCGGCACGGACCCCGCGTTCAACGATGCAACGTTCAAGTAAGCCGGCCAATTTCTTTTCCCCTCTCGCCACCTCCCCTTTAGCTAGCGCCCCGCGAGCCTCCTGCCGCTCTGTTCCCGCCCCCTGAATCGGTCGCTATCATCGCCTGGGCCCAGATTCAGGGGGCGTGGGCCAGTTTTGCAGGCGGGGAAGAAAACGGGGCAATGCGCACGGTGATGGTGTCGTCATCGCCTGCGTAGCGGAGCGGGGCGCTACCGGTTACCACTGCTGCTAAACTCCCGCTGAATTTAGCAGGAGTTGTTAGCAGTGCCGCGCCCGGATGAAAAGTCATTTGCGCTCCGTTAGCCTTCAGAATATCTGGTCATTATCTCCTTGCTGTTTGTGGGACCTTGTTGTGCGCAAATTGACTACTGCATTTCCTACATTCCAACAGTGACTACACTTCATAAAGTACTTAAATGGCTGTAAAGCGCTTTGGGACATCTTGAGATGGTGAAAGGCGCTATATGAATGCAAGTCTTTCTTTTCTTCTTTCTTTAACTTCGGTGGCCTGAACTATCCTATGCGCCCAGTCATAGTGGTTGATCCAACCTATTAGAAATGCCACAGTGGCTACAGTGTGGAACAGCTGAGTCTGGCAATGCAACATATTAAAAGGACACACTTTATGGAATCATTCTTTTCTGACAGGGTCCCCGGAGAAGTCCTGCAAATCTGCTTCTGGGTTGTCAGAATTCATTCCAGCTTGGGGCGGGGGAGAAGGGCCATGGACATGTTCATTTTACTGTTGAAGTGACAGCAGCAGGGCCAATGGGGAGAGAAACCGTAGCATCAGTACACCTAGCAAAGACAAGCAGCAACCTTGACAGTATGAAAACATGGCACTGATCTGTGAGTGTAAAGGTCCTAGCTTGAGTTAGAGGTGCAAATGTTTTCACTAATCACACATGATCAAATGGCCAATGAAAGTGAGGCCAAATTTTTGTGAGATGGGCTGAATATTCCGGTAAAGAACCCAGTGAGCCAAGAATTGGAACACTGTCCCGCTTTAATTGGGCTGAAATTCCTCAGGGGTTCTGCCAATTTCCAGCTAATATCTCCAGTGGAACTTATCGATTCACCTTGTAAGGGGCAAAACCTCCGTCCACCCCTTACTAGGCAGTGGAGCCAGGAGCAGGAATTTGCTACAGTGGGCGGGTTCCGCTCACATACCCTCAGGATTGAAGGTCGACCCTCTTGCTCAGGGTACGGAGGAGAACATGACCAGCGGCAGAGAAGGTCCTGGGCAACCTCTCCCCACAGCGAGTGGGCACTGGAGTTTCCAGCCACACGGGCCAGGCAAGCAACGGAGATGGATCCTTATTGGTGCTCATACCCACCTGCCCCATGGAAACGAGGCGTTCTCCCACTGACCCCACAAACTCCGACGGAATGAGCTGGAATCGCATCCCGAGAAATTTCAGTCCCAATGTATCGCCGTTGCTTTTCATCGGAGGGAGGGGGGTGCCACGGAAATGAAGAAAATCCAGATCTTCAATAAATGGCCCTGCGGCTGTAAAGGCCAGGATATCCAACCCATGTAACGGCAGATCTGAACCTCGTCTCCAACTGACACTCATACCCATTAGAGGAGTTTGTCATTTCCGAACTGAGGATCTCCCTGGAAGTCAGCACAGTGCACCATCTTCAGAGGAGGGTACGGCCCTATGGAAACATACCCTTGGTTGCCCGTTGTAAGAAATCATGAATTGGCAAAAAATAACTTGAGACAAAAAGTCTCTTCAGACTGATGTTAGAATAACTGGATAGACGCTTAAAATTTGCTTATGTTCTTGGTTCTCTGCGAATGTTATAACATTCTGCACCGTGGCGGTGACCATGTTTCCAGACTCGCTGTCTGCTGTTTGTGTGCTAGAAAGGTTGTTGACTGTATCTTTGATAATCTACCCTAGGCCCACCCCTAAAAAGAGAGTAATAAAGAGATATCTAAAGAGCTTTTAGCACAGACGGTGAAGGGAGGGAAAGGGCTGTTCGCGCATGCCAGCCGTCTGTCCGATCTGGACCGATACCTGCTGCTGGTCACGGTCGTATGTCTACTATGTCTATCTTGATTGCGTGTTGTACTTAACTTAAACTGCCACTCCTTAATAAAATGCCTTACAACTCCTAAGACCCTTTGGGTAATCTGTGTGTGACCTGTGATCCAAATCTTACGCCGTTCATTAAACAGCACCGGCTATGGCCCTGGAGATACCTATGGGCTTTATTTTCTCCTTGTTTTCATATCCCTCCATGGCCTCGCACCTCCCCATCTCTGTAACCTCCTCCAGCCCTACAACCCGCTGATGTCTCTGTACTCCTCCAATTCTGGCCTCTTGTGCATCCCTGATTTTCATTGCTCCACCATTGGCGGCCATGCCGTCAACTGCCTGGGCCCTAAACTCTGGAATTCCCTCCCTAAACCTCCCTGCCTTCCTATCTCTCTCCTCCTTTAAGACGCTCCTTAAAACCTTCCTCTTTGGCCAAGCTTTTGATCCTAATATCTCCTATGTGACTCGGTGTCAAATTTTGTTTGATAATCGCTCCTGTGAAGCGTCTTGGGACATTTTACTACATTAAAGGTGCTTATTATAAATGCAAGTTGTTGTTGTCTGTCTTCCCTCCTGGCTAGGACTCGACCAAATTCGTGCAGCGTGGAGATGTAGAAAAAGTAGGTTTTGTGAAACTGTAATTCTTGGCTACTAATTCATCCCCACAGAATAATGATTTATGCTGGAATTATCTGATGCTGCTGGCAGCCACAACTTTCCTCTCAAGTTCTGAAAGGAGTTAAACGGGTGCTCAAATGCCAGGGCTGCTCAATACTCAGATCTGGCAGCATTAATAGGCGCTGAGTGTCTCCATCATTACGTGGAATATCGTGCCTTAGCAAAAGGGGTAAAATGACATGACATTACCCTCCTACACTACACTTCCTGTTGGCTTGTGAAAAAGTGTAATGGGCTCAAATCCAGCCCAGACTGATTGGATAGATGTCTGCTCTGTCTACTCGGAACATAGGAACAGGAGTAGGCCATAAAACCCCTCGAGCCTATTCTGCCATTCAATTAGATTATGGCTGATCTGTACCTTAACTCTATTTACCCGTCTTTTCTCCGTATCCCTTAATACCCTTAAGTAACAAAAATCTATCAGTTTTGAATTTTTCAATTGACCTAGCCTCAACAACTTTTTACTAAAACTGCCTATTTCCACCTCCGTAACATTGTCCGACTCCAGTCCTGTAATGTATTATCACATAGTTTGTCACATGGTTTAGTATGAGGATGCTCAGTTTGCTCTGGCCTAGTAAAGCACGCACATGAACTAGCAACTCGTGTCTCTGGCCTTCATTTGTTCTACCCACTAATATTGTATTTTTGGCGATGAGAATGGGGGCTCAAAGCCATTTTTAGGGATTATGGAAGACAACGTTGTTCAACCTTCAAGTGGAAAAATTTAAGGTGAATTTGTGACACCTAAACTGAATTTTTGCGATGTTTTACTGTTAATGCTGATGCAGAATCATCTGTGCTTCGCCTTCGAGTGTATATACACAGCAACAGTGGCGTTGATTCTCACAGGTACACAGGTGGCGTGCTGAGTCACTGTTCGACGGGATCACGACAATCATGGCCATGCTTACGGAATTCATCGGAAGCCTCCGCTTATATGACCGAGCCCGCGAACCATTAAGTTTGTACTTTGAGCGGATGGAGATGTTTTTTAGAGCCAATAACATTATTGAGACCGAAGGTGCAGATGAGAATGTTCAAGCTTAAAATAAAGTAATTCGTGAACGTAAAAAAGCAATTTTTCTAACGCAGATCGGGCCGGATGTCTACGGAACGTTGACAAACCTACTCGCACCAGGGAAAGTGAAGGATGTGTCACTTGAAGACATTGTCGAGAAACTCGAGGACCATTTCAACCCAAAGCCATTAGAAATAGCAGAGAGCTATAGGTTTGGTACCAGAAACCAAAAACAACGTAAAACCATCAGTGAGTACATTGTAGTTCTGAAAAACTTGTCTTTACATTGTAACTTCGGTACATTTTTGGATCGTGCGTTGCGAGATAAGTTTGTGTGTGGACTGGTGGATAAACGCACACAGTCCAAGTTACTGAACACTCCGAACCTAACATTTGACATAGCATGCAAAATTGCCGTATCTATGGAGATGGCATCTAAGAATGCTAGGGAGCTCCGTCCAACTCAAGTGACTAGTGCAGCTGAGGTCTACAGTCACAAAGCCACCGCCAAACCTGAAGCTCTGAGACCAAGTCAAAAATGTCGATGCGAGCAGTTCAGTGAATTGTTATCGCTGCAATGGAAATCACTCACCACAGTCCTGCCAATACAGAAATGCAAAGTGTTTTCACTGCCAGAAGCAAGGCCATATTTCAACAGCTTACAGAGCTAGATCAAAAGCAGGAAGTAAGAACCATTCTAGTGGCAATGCAAAGCAGCGACAACAAAAGGGAGGAATTCACAATATTGAAGTGAACACACCTGATGTTGAAGAACTGGGCATCTACAGTATCTATGCCACTAGCAGCAATGCTAGCAGTCATGAGAAAGACTTCCCTACAAAACTTTTGATCAATGATCAATATATTGATATGTGTATCAACACAGCGTTAGACTGCTCTATCATGAGTAAGGACACATATGAGAGTAAGTTTAATCAAATACCACTTACAAAGGGTACCAAAGAGTTAAAAACCTACTCCGGAGAAATCCTAGAGATATGTGGGCAAATGGAATGTACAGTTCAACACAATGGCCAGTCAGTAAAGCTACAACAACAGGCCAACACTCATGGGCAAAGACTGGTTGAGAAAGTTAAAACTAGACTGGAAAAATATCTTCAGTGTAGATGCTTCAAAGAAGCGACTTGATACAATGCTGAACAAGTATAAAAGCATGTTCACAGACAGTTACGAGGGCATCACTGGGTATGACGCGCATATCCGCATCAAGTCCAACTATTGTAAGGCAAGGCCGGTCCCCGATGTGTTGAAAAGTCAGGTGGAGGAAGAGCTAGAGAAACTTAGAGAGAACGGAGTGCTAGTGAAAACTGACAATAGTGAATGGGCTACCCCGATTGTGGTAGTGCCCAAAGCAGACAAAACTGTACACTGGTGCGGCGACTACAAAGTTACTATCAACCAAGCAGTTGACGATGAACAGTACCCATTACCTACATCACAAGATTTGTATGCCGCACTCTCTGGGTCAAAGGTTTTCCCCAAGCTTGACCTGTCGCACGCTTACACTAAGCTGAATGTTGACAAAGAGAGTCAACAGTATCTCACCATCAACACACACAAGGGACTGTACTCATACACCAAGCTGCCGTATGGTGTAAAGTCCTCCCCCAAAATCTTCCAGGCTGCGATGGATAGGATTTTGCAAGAAGTTCCAAATTGCTTATGCAATCAGGACGGTGTGCTGTTCGCAACAAGCAGCGAGGAAGAAAATCTAGAAGTGTTAGATTTAGTGCTTCAAAGGTTGAATTCCCACAATATCAAATTGTAAAGGAACAAATGTGCTTTTGTGCAGTCTGAGGTTATGCACCTTGGTCTGAAAGTTGATGCAAATGGCTTGCAACCAGTGAAGGAAAAGGTTGATGCTGTCATCAATGTTCCAAAACCACAGAACGTGTCTGAGTTAAGATCTTTCCTTAAAATGCTCCAGTACTACGCACGTTTCTTACCTGAGTTAGCCACCATGTTAGATCCATTGCACAAGCTCCTCAAGAAGGATGTCCAGTGGAAGTGGATGAAAGCGCAACAGGAAGCTTATGACATTTGTAAGAGAAGTCTCTCTAGCGATGCTCTACTTGTGCACTGCGACACAAAGCATGAGATTAAGTTAGTGTGTGATGCTTCTAGCTGTGGAGTGGGAGCTGTCATAAGCCACATAATGGATGACGGCCAAGAGAAACCAATCACATTTGCATCATGAACCCTCACAAAGAGCGAAAGAAACTACACACAAATTGAAAAGGAAGCACTCACCATAGTGTTTGGAATCAAGAAATTCCATCAGTTCCTGATCGGCAGAAAGCTTACCCTGATAACCGATCACAAACCGCTCTAGCAATATTCGGGCCCAAATCTGCCATCCCTGCAATGGCCGCATCAAGAATGTAATGTTGGGCAGTGTTGTTGTCACAATATGACTACACGATTGAATATCGCACTTCAAAGCAAGACGCAATGCTTTGTCCAGGTTCCCACATGAAGACTCATCTATTCGGAGTGAAGGTAAGATTTTCAGGCTAGGTGCAGTTGACTAAGACTTTCCTGTGAATGCAACTGAGATTGCAAATGAGACTCAAAAAGACTCAGTACTGAAAAGAGTGTATGAAAACACCTTGAGTGGATGGACTGATCAGTGTCTGGACACAGAGTTGAAACCATTCCATAACCGTCGTACTGAATTTTCTTGTGAGCAAGGTTGTATCAAGTGGGGAAACAAAGTGGTGGTACCTACTTCTTTGAGTTCGGAACCAAAACAAAACAGCCTGAAAATTGGTTCAACACCAAAACCTTCTGTAAGGAGATCAGGAAGGCTCCGCAAACCTGTTATAAACTGGATTTGTAGTTCATTTGCAGCTGATATAAAAGAAAATTAGCCAGAAGTTTCTGTTATGCGGTACATGTAATGCTGGGAAAGGTGGGACCATAGTTTTGTTGTATTTGAGAGGGGAATACATACATTTTTTTAAAGGGGAAAGCAGTGTAATGTATTATCACATGGTTTGTCACATGGTTTAGTATGAGCATGCTCAGTTTGCTCTGGCCTAGTAAACATGAACAAGCAACTGGGGTCTCTGCCCTTCATTTGTTCTACCCACATATATTACAAGCTCTGCCTCAGCTCATCTGCTGCTGAAGCCCTCCTCCATGCCTTTGTTACCTCTGGACTTGACTATTCCAACGCACTCCTGGCCGGCCTCCCATCTTCCACCCTCCCTAAACTTAAGGTCATCCAAAACTCTGCTGCCTAACTCACACCAAGTCCCGTTCACCCATCACCCCTGTGCTCGCTGACTTACATTGGCTCCCAGTTAAGCATCTCCTTGATTTTTAAATTCTCATCCTTGTTTTCAAATCCCTCCATGGTCTCGCTCCCCTCCCTATCTCTGTAACCACCTCCACCCCTACAAACCTCCGAGGTATATGCGCTCCTCCAATTCTGGCCTCTTGAGCAGCCCCGTTTTTAATCGCTCCACCATTGGCGGCCATTTCTTCAGCTGCTGAAGCCCTGAGGTCTGGAATTCCCTCCCTAAACCTCTCCGTCTCTCTACCTCTCTTTCCTTCTTTAAGATGCCCCTTAAAACCTACCTCTTTGACCAAGCTTTTGGTCACCTGTCCTAATATTCTCCTTATGTTGCTCGGTGTCAAATTTTGTTTGATAACACTCCTGTGAAGCACCTGGGGATGTTTTACTACGTTAAAGGTGCCATATAAATACAAGTTGTTGTTGTTGGGAGGGATCTGGATTGCCACTACCCTTTGTGTGAAGAAATGCTTCTTAACATCACCCCTGACTGACCTATCTCTAATTTTAAGTTTATGTCCCCTCGTTCTGGATTCCTCCCACCAGAAGTAATAGTTTCTCTCCATCTACCCTATCAGATCCTTTAATCATCTAAAAAACCTCAATTAGATCAACACTTAATCTTCTATACGCAAGGGAATATGAAGGCCTAGTCTATGCAACTTATAGTGGCCCAGAAATTCGGGTCGGGGGCTTCCCACGGGTGCAAGCCCCCGATCTGCACTTACCTAGCGCGCCGGCCGTTGAGCTGTGGGCCCGTGTGGAATTCCGATCCGGGGCCTGGTCCAGCTGCCGGCGCGCAGTGCTTGCGTATCCCAGGGGCGCAGTTAGTTCGATGCGTCCCCTGGGATCACGTGGGCCATGGGCAGCCAATTGGAGCAGGGAATGCTCCATTCATAAGTCTGATAGGAAGTGCTGTCAAGACTTATAAATACTACGGCCCCAAAATAGCACTAAATCTTCAAATAAATTTTTTTTAAATCACATTTTTAAAATAAACTATAAATTATATGAAATAACTATTTTAAACAATAATTTAAATTTTGAAAAAAATTATTTTATTTTCTAACGTGGCTATAAATAAACTTACCTCGCTTTAAAGTATTTAAAAATAATAAACCTGTCGAAAAAATGTTTTAATTTTAATTAATTCACCACTTACCTTGTAAAAAGCAGGCCTTACGCCTGCTTTTTACATTTCTAACTTCTGCAGGCTTACCCTCGGGGGAAAACCTGTATAAAAAAACAAAGTTCGATGCACACGCGCAGCCTCTCCCGCGCACGCGTTCGACCTCTGAACCTCTTCGTTCAGAGGAACGGAAGTGCCGGTTTCCCGTGCATGCGCAGTGCATGCAGGAAACCGGCACTTCCATCGGGCCTACGGGTGAGTACCCCGTGCGTACTCACCCGTGGAGACCCGAATTTCTGGGCCAATGTCCTTATAATGTAACCCTTCAACCCCCGTATCATTCTGGTGAACCTGCTCTGCAACCCCTCCAATGCCAATACAACCTTCCGCAAGTGCGGTGCCCAGAATTGAATGCAGCACTCTAGGTGCTGGTGGTAAGGGTTTAATCTGTTTAAAAATACAGAAGCCTTGTATTTGACACATGTCAGTCATACTTTAAAATGTCAAAGCTATGAAAAAAAGACAAAGGAAGCAGTAATTGAGATAACCCGGTCTCTCCCTCGTGACACAAAACTTGGAAGTGTAGTGAACAGTGAGCAGGACAGTGATAGACTTCAAGAGGACATAGACAGGCTGGTGAAATGGGCAGACACGTGGCAGATGAAATTTAACGCAGAAAAGTGCAAAGTGATACATTTCGGTAGGAAGAACAAGGAGAGGAAATATAACATTAAAACATAGAAACATAGAAGATAGGAGCAGGAGTAGGCCATTCGGCTCCTCGAGCCTGTTCTGCCATTTAATGAGATCATGGCTGATCATCCAAATTCAGTACTCTGTCCCTGCCTTCTCCCCATATCCCTTGATCCCTTTAGCCTTAAGAAATATATCTAATTCCTTCTTGAATATATTTAATGAATTGGCCTCAACTCTCTTCTGTGGTAGAGAATTCCACAGGTTCACCACTCTCTGGGTGAAGAAATTCCTCTTCATCTCAGTCCTAAATGGCTTACCCCTTATCCTTAGACTGTGACCCCTGGTTCTGGACTCCCCGACCATCGGGAACATCCTTCCTGCATCTAGTCTGTCTAGTCCTGTTAGAATTTTATAAGTTTCAATGAGATCCCCTCTCATTCTTCTAAACTCTAGCGAATATAAGCCTAATCGACCCAATCTCTCCTCATACGTCATTCCTGCCATCCCAGGTATCAGTCTGGTGAATCTTCGCTGTACTCCCTCCATGGCAAGAACATCCTTCCTCAGATAAGAGGACCAAAACTGCACACAATACTCAAGGTGTGGTCTCACCAAGGCCCTGTACAACTGCAGCAAGACATCCTTGCTCCTGTACTCAAATCCTCTCGCTATGTAGGCCAACATACAATTTGCCTTCTTAACCGTCTGCTGCACCTGCATGCTTACCTTCAGCGACGGGTGCACAAGGACACCCAGGTCTCATTGCACTTCCCCTTTTCCCAATCTATTGCCATTCAGATAATAATCTGTCTTCCTGTTTTAGCCACCAAAGTGGATAACCTCGCATTTATCCACATTATACTGCATCTGCCATGCATCTGCCCAATCACACAACCTGTCCAAATCATACTGGAGTTTCTCTGCATCCTCCTCACAGCACACACGCCCACCCAGCTTTGTGTTGTCTGCAAACTTGGAGATATTACATCTAGTTCCCTCATCTAGATCATTAATATATATTGTGAATAGCTGGGGTCCTAACACTGATCCCTGCAGTACCCCACTAGTCACTGCCTGCCACTCAGAAAAAGACCCGTTTATTCCAACTCTTTGCTTCCTGTCTGCCAACCAGTTCTCTGTCCAAGTCAGTACCTTACCCCCAATCCCATGTGCTTTAACTTTGCACGCTAATCTCTTATGCGGGACCTTATCGAAAGCCTTCTGAATGTCCAAATACACCACATCCACTGGTTCTCCCCTATCTATCCTACCAGTTACATCTTCAAAAAATTCCAGTAGATTAGTCAAGCATGATTTACCTTTTGTAAATCCATGTTGACTTTGTCCGATCCTGTCACTGTTTTCCAAGTGCTCTGCTATTACCTCTTTTATAATGAATGTTTTCCCCACTACTGATGTCAGGCTTACCAGTCTATAATTCCCCATTTTCTCTCTACCACCTTTTTTAAATAGTGGGGTTACATTAGCTACCCTCCAATCCATGGGAACTGTTCCAGAGTCTATAGAATTTTGGAAGATGACCAGCAATGCATCTACTATTTCTAGGGCCACTTCCTTAAGTACCCTAGGATGTAGATTATCAGGCCCTGGGGATTTATTGGCTTTCAATCCTGTCAATTTCCCTAACACCATTTCCCTACAAATACTGATTTCATTCAGTTCCTCCCTCTCATTAGACCCTATGTTCCCCGACATCTCTGGGAGTTTATTTGTGTCCTCCTTTGTGAAGACAGAACCAAAGTATGTATTTAATTGGTCAGCCATTTCTTTGTTCCCCATTATAAACTAAAGGGTACAATTCTAAAGGGGGGTGCATGAACAGAGCGACCTGGGGGTACATGTGCACAAATTGTTGAAGGTGGCAGGGCAGTTTGAGAAAGCGATTAAAAAAGCATACAGGATCCTGGGCTTCATAAATAGAGGTATAGAGTACAAAAGCTAGGAAGTTATGATGAACCTTTATAAAACACTGGTTTGGCCTCAACTGGAGTATTGTGTCCAATTCTGGGCACCGCACTTTAGGAAGGATGTGAAGACCTGAGAGAGGGTGCAGAAAAGATTTACAAGAATGGTTCCAGGGATGAGGGACATTGGTTATGTGGCTAGAGTAGAGAAGCTGGGGTTGTTCTCCTTAGAGCAGAGAAGGTTGAGAGGAGATTTGATGGAGGTGTTCAAAATCATGAGGGGTCTAGACAGAGTAGATAGAGAGAAGCTGTTCCCATTGGCGGACGGGTCGAGAACCAGAGGACACAGATTTAATGTGATTGGCAGAAAAACCAAAGGCGACATGAGGAAAAACTTTTTTATGCAGCAAGTGGTTAGGATCTGGAATGCACTGCCTGAAAGGGTGGTGGAGGCAGACCCAATCATGGCTTTCAAAAGGGAATTGGGTAAGTACCTGAAGGAAAACAATTTACAGGGCTACAGGGAAAGGGCAGGGGAGTGGGACTAGCTGAAATGCTCTTGCAGAGAGCTGACACGGGCTCGATGGGCTGAGTGGCCTCCTTTTGTGCTGTAACCATTCTATGATTCCATGAACTGGAATTTACATAATAGCTGATAATTTACAGGCACTTCCCTCAAGAATTAGGCTTGGGTTCCCCTCTGTGATCCCCCTAAACTTTGGTGGGATTGCAACTGAAGAATGAAGGGAGGTTGAGGCAGTGAAGCCCTTCACCCCTACCCCCCCCCCCCACCCCCCACTGTCTCCGGCAGGGCTGCCACTGGCTGCTTGTTCATTGCAACTAGTAGCATGGCGGGTGGCCCCGGTCGCTGGCAGATTTCCTTCCAGTCTCTGCCAAGGCCTAACAGGATGCCAATCTTCTGATCTTTGGAATGCTTCCATCCCTTTAACTGCCCAGCTGCCTCTTCTGGTGCTGGCAGTGCCACTGGGATTTTCCGGCCAGGCAATGGCAGGCTCTGTCTTGGCAGTGGGAATCCTGCCAGGAGCCATGCGAGGGTGCTGAGGCTTGATCCAGGAAACGGGATCAGATTCCTGACCCCATCAGAGAAAGACGGGCGGAAATCCCATCCCATCAGAACACTTTCGAAGGGGGTGATTTGAACCCTACTCGCTCAGCAGAAACCTGGCGGGCGGGCAGTTAAAATCGCCCTGGCTCTTGCCTGTCCGAAAGCCGCCATGATCGCAGCAGCTGCAATTTTAACCTGCTCTCCTGAGCAGGCAGCAAGGACACGCACCCGGAGCCAACGGGGTCCTTCTTTACATATGCATGTTGTGGCCCATTGACATCATTGAGACCTGACTGGAATTTTAACTCAGGCCTGAGTGGGGAATCCACATGGAGGTAGAGCTCTAATTGTGTGCCGATTATGACCTCTTCCCACAGTGAGTACCGGAACAGTGGCCTTAAGGGGAACAGGCCAGGTTGGGCCTACGGTTGCCAAATCTGGTTGGGCACATTCCTGTAGGTTTCATCACATGACCTTCTACCTCCAACTGGTCCACCCGGTCAAACAGCCTTTTTTTTCCCATATGCATTGTTTTTTTATAACTAATCCTTTACTCAAGATACTGGCGAGAATTTTTTTTTTAAAATTCGTTCATGAGATGTGGGCGTCGCTGGCAAGGCCAGCATTTATTGCCCATCCCTAATTGCCCTTGAGAAACATAGAAACATAGAAGATAGGAGCAGGAGTAGGCCATTCGGCCCTTCGAGCCTGCTCCGCCATTCAACGAGATCATGGCTGATCATCCAAACCCTAGCACCCGGTCCCTACACCGACAGCCATCCCACCCAAGCCCTATCCCCGTAACCCCACGTATTTAATCCCCCCTAACACTAAGGGTCAATTTTTTTATCATGGCCAAACAACCTAACCCGCACATCTTTGGACTGTGGGAGGAAACCGGAGCACCCGGAGGAAACCCACGCAAACACGGGGAGAATGTGCAAACTCCACACAGACAGTCACCCGAGGCCGGATTTGAACCCGGGTCCCTGGCACTGTGAGGCAACAGTGCTAACCACTATGCCGCCAGAAGGGGGTGGTGAGCCGCCTTCTTGAACCACTGCAGTCTGTGTGGTGAAGGTACTCCCACAGTGCTGTTAGGTAGGGAGTTCCAGGATTTTGACCCAGCGACGATGAAGGAACGGCGATATACTTCCAAGTCAGGATGGTGTGTGATTTGGAGGGGAACTTGGAGGTGGTGGTGTTCCCATGCGCCTGCTGCCCTTGAGGTGGTAGAGGTCACGGGTTTGGGAGGTGCTGCCAAAGAAGCCTTGGAGTAGTTGAGGCGATTAGCATAGATGCTTCTGGGGGAAGCTAAATAAGTACATGAGGGAGCAAGGAATAGAAGGATATGCTGATAGGGTGAGATGAAGTCAGGTGGGAGGAGGCTCGTTTGGAGCATAAACTTAGATCAGTTGGTCCGAATGGCCTGTTTTCATGCTGTAAAATATTATGTAATTCTACGTAATAAATGAAAGAGTTCAAAGAATTCTTTTGTAAAAGCACAACTTTTTTTAATGTCCCTATGATTTTCCTTCCAGATTGCTCATAACAGTGTCCAGGTGCTCAATATTTAATTCCTGGAGAGTCCAGGACAATTCTGGAGGGTTGGCAACCCTAGCTGGGCCCAATTGCATCGTTGCAATGAAATATCACAACTGTGCTCTGGACCCAGACTACCCAATGCTACAGGTGATCAGCGAGCGTGAAATTAATTTGGGCAATTTCAATCCAGTTACTAGTGGGCATGAATCCACTGGACAAAACTGCCCCCTAATTCACTACCAATTTGGCAACGTTACCCAAAGAGGGCATAGGATGGCATGGTGTGGCACAGTGGTGCAGTAGGAGGTGTTCTTGCGAGGTTGGGACTGAGGCAGTGTATAAACATAGAAACATAGAAACATAGGAGCAGGAGTAGACCATTCGGCCCTTCGAGCCTGCTCCGCCGTTCAATATGATCATGGCTGATCCTCTCTCTCAATACCATATTCCCGCTCTCTCCCCATACCCCTTGATGCCTTTTGTGTCTAGAAATCTATCTATCTCCTTCTTAAATATATTCAGTGACTTGGCCTCCACAGCCCTCTGCGGTGGAGAATTCCACAGGTTCACCACCCTCTGAGTGAAGAAATTTCTCCTCATCTCAGTCCTAAACGTCCTCCCCCATATCCTGAGACTGTGACCCCTCGTTCTAGACCTCCCAGCCAGGGGAAACATCCTCCCTGCGTCCAGTCTGTCTAGCCCTGTCAGAATGTTATAAGCTTCAATGAGAAAGGAGCTATGCGCTGCATCTGACCGGCTCCACCTGACCTGGGAGTGCTTGAATCTGGCACTGCATTCCAATACCATCCATTCTCCGGCACCAACTGAAGTCCCGTCGGCTACATTTTTGGAGAACCCATGTCATGGATTATCCCACTCTCTGAGCTAATGAAAACCGTGAGAAGGATAAAAGTAAGGAAACATTTGGAGAAACAATATAAATTAGTTTATTCGGCACAAAAGGTGGCGGTCACAATGGGCTAAATGTTACACGATGGTGCTCCCAGCGCAGAGCCTTGTTTGAAAGGAGAACAGACCAGTGCAGAACTCAGTGCCTAAGTGTCCAGTCATTAACATGGAATAACCAAAAATTTGGGAGGTCCACAAATCAGACACTCCGACCTCCGTGACCCAATGTCCGACCTGTTCTTCCGTCAAGCACCGGGTGGGCTAACTCTTAAAGTTAGAATCGTGAAGCATACAGCACAGAAGGGGGCCATTTGGCCCGTCATGCCTGTGCCAGCTCTTTGAAAGGGCCGTCCAATTCATTCCCACACCAAAATTGCCCTTACTGTTCCTGTTCACAACATATGTGAGAATTACAGCTGATCAGATTGGATGGGGAACTGTGGCAAGTGAAAATACTATGGTGGTGAGCAAGTGCACAAGTTCAAGAAGTTTGCCCAATTAGTAAAAAGACTTCCCTACACACACAAGGGGAACTTAGGGTAGCCTGCTCACAAAGCCGAATTTGCCTTGCACATCTGTCGTCCTGGGTTGTAATCCCACCAGGCTCTGATCTTGAGGGTTCAACTGCCTAGAAGTGAGTTCATCAGCCCTCAATGGCACTGCCCAGTGGGATATCCTACTGCTGAGCAGGGGGGGTCTCCTGCCCTAAGCAGTGTTGCAAATATACCGGGGTCCACCGGGACTTATTAGTTACTTCAAAAAATGTTTTATTGTCACACTAAGCCTGAGGCCTTAAAGTTCACAAGTTTTTTTTTTGCTTTTGGAGCCCTAAGTTGAGTGGCGCAGTTCCTAAAAGTGCCATCCTGTTTTTACGACTCATTATGTTTTTCTGCAATTATAATTGTAAGCAGAGATATTGTCCAATTCTGACAGGCAGGGATTTGGCTGCCTGATTTGGTGAGTCCAAAAAAAAAGCAATTGTGACATGTCATTTGGAGAAAGGTCTAGAACCTCATGCTGATGGCGAGAGAAGAGTGAGACTAATTATTTCAAGGCAATCCCGAACCTGCCACAGGGCAGAATCCTCTTCTCTTGTTGTAGACTCTTCCTGAAGATCTGTGCGCCCTTTGCAGTCACAGTGCAGTAGGTGGTCCTGCTGACTAATTCTCACCCATGCTCTGCATTTTACATGGGCAATCGACATTTCGCACATGGTCTACTTGTCCAATGTGCTGGTGAAAATCAGCATGGTTCAAATTTCCTGAGTCACAGGGAGGATTATGTACTCTCTCTCTCTCTCTCTCTCTCTCTCCTTTTTTGCCTCTCTTACTCCTCTCTTTCTGCCTGTCTCTCTCTCTCTCTCTTTCTCCTCTCTTTCTGTCTGTCTCTCTCTCTTTCTGCTCTCTTTCTGTCTCTCTCTCTTTCTCCTCTCTTTCTGTCTGCCTGTCTCTCTCTCTCTTTCTCCTCTCTTTCTGCCTGTCTCTCTCTCTCTTTCTCCTCTCTTTCTCCTCTCTTTCTGTCTGTCTGTCTCTCTCTCTTTCTGCTCTCTTTCTGTCTCTCTCTCTTACTCCTCTCTTTATTTCCCCCTTTCTTTCTGTCTCTTTCTCACCTCTTTCTCTCTTTCTGTCTGTCTGTCTCTCTCTCTCTCCTCTCTCTCTCTTTCTCTTTCTCCTCTCTTTCTTTCTCTCGTTCTCCTGTCTTTCTCTCTTTCTGTCTCTCTCTCACTTTCTCCTCTCTTTCTGTGTCTGTTTCTCTCTATTTCTACCTGTTTTTCCTCTCTCTACTTACCTTAAGCAGGCACAGGAATCAGCTGAGCATTGTGGAAAAATAATTTTTATTTGTCACTGCAGTCACTGTTATCAAACTGTTCAGACGACAACAATCAAATTAGAAGACTGGTCCACTGGGCTGGTGGGTGGGTTTCTTGCACCAAAATACAAGCGAGAAAATATGAAACTAGCTGGAAGCTTTCCTTCCTTAACACTTCTGTAACAGGATTCATTGATATCAGACCACTCCACCAGGGGCTCCTCCCGATCTATCGCCTTAACTCAGGTGGGAGATCCGCGGAAATCCTGGAGAAATGCTGTGAGTAATGGTTTACGTTGCTCTCTGCGGTCCCCTCCTATCTTCCGCCAAAGTTGCAGCGGGAGACAGGGGAACCGGCCACCCCGCGGGACTTCTACTGTTGTGTCTGTGTATAATAAGACACAGACTGCAGGAGAAACGGTACAACAGGTGTCTACTGAATGAGGGTTACTCTAGAACTAACTGTACAGATCACTACTCAGGGTTTATATACAGGTGTGGTCACTGCCTGTACTACAGTATACAGGAGCTGTAAAAAGTAGTTCTCTCCCTTAAAGGTACATACACTACATCTACACCCTCCTGTTTATGTACTATATTGAAATGCAGGGCTTTTTTATACAGACCCCCGCCCCACCTACATGTATGATTCGACAATCCGTCCAGGGTTTCTCTCCTTGAAAGTGGCTCCTGTTTTTTGTGCTCGGTCTCAGACACACAAGAATGAAAGAGATTCAAAATCCCCAACCACTCACAACAAATTGAGTTTGAAAATGCATCGAGGTGAAGAAAGCAGCACCCAGGAACGGCGCCAAGTAAGCCGTGAGTAAAGCCTCAGCGAAGGGCGGCGAGGAGCGGAGACGGTCGAGGAAGGAGAGTTACTCGATCTGCATCCACCGAGTGATGGAGCAGGTTCGCCCGGACCCCGGCATCCCCTCCAATGCCGTGAACGTCATGAACTCCTTTGTGAGCGACATTTTCAAGCGCGTTGCGGGAATAGCTTCCCGCCTGGCCCGTTACAAGGACTCAGCCATCAGCTCCAGGGAGATCCAGGCCGCCTTGCGCCTGCTGCTGCCCCCCCCCCCCGGGGGAACTGGCCAATCTCGGCGTGTCGGAAGGGGTCAAGGTCGTGACCATGTACACCCGCGCCGAGTAAAACTCCACAATGTACTGAAAAGAAGCCCAACATGTTACTAAATAAACAATGCAAGGTTTCACTTGTCGCACCTGCACTTTACTGAGGTCACACATGGGCCACCCAGACCCGGTGGTCCTGGCTGTATGCGACTGGGATAGGCATGTCCTGTCGTTAACATTAGATGGCGGAGAAGGTGAGACCTAGGTAGGCAAGGAGAGACAAACATATGAATGTAGGAACAGGAGTAGGCCATTCAGCCCCTCGAGCCTGTTCTGCCATTCAATGAGATCATTGCGTGAAGAAGTGTTTCCTAACTTCTCTCCTGAATGGCCTGGTGCTGATCTTAAGGCCCCTTGTCCTAGACGCCCCCACAAGTCCCCCATAGAGAGAGTGGCATCCCATTCAGGACTAAGGAAATCAATCAACAAAATAAAAGCCAATAAAATGCCTAATCCAAAGGAAACTCCAACCTCAAACATTCATGGATTCTCCAAATGGATAACCATCTTTTATTTCTTTCCAGTAAATAAAAAGGTTTTGCAAAGATAATTTTGAAAAAAAATGGAAACAGATTGCTGCAATCTCAGGAATGGCTTGCAAGACAACGGGTAATTATTTAGTCACGATACCAAGTTGTCTCTTGACTCCAGTTCAATGTTACGACCATCACTGAATCTGTTAGCTGTCTCTCTCTCGGATTTGACAGAATCGCTAGTCCGAGCTGTAATGATCAATAACATGTCATTCTATAGTGGACACTAGGTGGAGCCGTAGAGCTGTGTAGAGCTGTATATAAGACTACACTACCCAGTTGTATATATATATTAAGACTACATTACCCATGAGGCACTAGGCTACCCACAAGGCAACAGTCAAGATGGAAGCCTCTACAGATACTGTACCAGTCCACATGTGCTCAATAAAGTAACTAGCAAAAGCTAGCTGTGTTCATAATAAGAATGCCTATTTATTAATGAACATAACATGGTACCAGGATGGTGAAGATCTGCTGAAAATTGTGAAAAGCGAAATGGAGAATTTGAAGCCACCAGAGCGTTTGAAACTCACAGAAAAAATCGACTACAATTGGCAGACTTTTAAACAGCAATTAGAACTCTACATTGCAGCCATCGGATTTGGTACGAAGCCAGAAGCAAGGAAGATAGCATTGCTGCTTACGGTTGCAGGCCCACAGGCGATAGAGGTATTTAATACATTTGTATTTAATCCAGTGGAGAACAGAGAAAAATTAGAAGATGTGCTAAAAAAATTTGATGCACATTGCTCTCCCAAAAAGAATGAGACCTTCTCAGACACAGCAGCAAAATGAGACTTTTGATAGCTTTATAACTGATCTGAAACTGAAAGCACAGACATGTAATTTCTCTGAGCTCAAAGCATCCATGATTCGTGACCAGATTGTGTTTGGTATTCATGATAAAAAAAGTCAGGGAACGTCTGTTGAGAGAAACCGAACTAAATTTGGAAAATGCGGTGAAAATATGCCAAGCCAGCGAGCTAGCTCGATAGCACGCGAAGACTTTCAGTGAAATCAATAATGATGCGATTGTAACGAGTGATAATGCTGCTGTCGGTGCTGTGTCCTATAAGGGGAAGAAACATGGGCAGAACAGAAATGAAAAGCAATCGGAGGATGACAATTTTAATTGTAAACGCTGTGGTTACAAACACCAGTTAAGACAATGCCCAGCGTTTGGAAAAATGTGCACAAAGTGTAATGGAAAGAATCACTTTGCCAAACAATGCTTTTTAAAAGTACAAACTAAGAAAGGGCAACGAGTTAATGTAATTGAGGACACTGATTTAAGTGAGACATTTTTTGTAGGAATGGTGTCATGTGACAATATCAAAAAGGATACAGAAAATGTGCAGCCCTCAGAAATGGACAATGCTGAAAATAAAGTTAATGCAGTAAAAGAGGACCAATGGATGATCCCACTGCAGGTAAATGGAGCATTAGTTATCTTGAAACTAGACACTGGGGCAAAAGCAAACTTAATCAGTATGAGTGACATTAACAATATGAAAGAAAAGCCCAAAATACAGAAAAAGTCAGTACTACTGAAGGACTATAATGGACAGAAAATAGATAGCTTAGGTGTATGCAGACTTAAAGTGACAGTCAAAGACAAAGTGCATCATCTCATGTTTTCTGTTGTGGCTGAAAGGCTTGATTCACTACTGGGTGACAAAGCTTGTGAGGACTTAGAACTGGTCAAGAGAGTCTACTGTATAAACTGTGCCATAAGCAGACCAGATGACTCGGTGGATTCTGCAGTGAATAATTTCCAGGATGTGTTCAAAGCATTTGGAGTTCTACCATTCACTTACAAGATCCAACTAAAGCAGGATGCTCAGCCAGTGGTACATGCTCCATGAAGAGTTCCAGCACCCCTGCGTGACCGGCTCAAGAATGAACTGGACAGAATGACCACACTAGGAGTCATCAGGAAAATCGAAGAGCCAACAGACTGGGTTAACTCCATGGTATGTGTAAAGAAAAAGAACAATGATCTAAGAATATGCATGGATCCAAAGGACTTAAATGCAAACATAAAACGTGAACACTACCAGATTCCCAAGCGAGAAGAAATCACCAGTGAAATGTCAGGTGCCAGATACTTTACAAAGCTCGATGCCTCACAAGGGTTTTGGCAACTAAAACTGGATGAAGAGAGCACCAAATACTGTACCTTCAACACACCATTTGGCAGGTATTGTTTCCTCAGAATGCCTTTCGGGATAATATCTGCATCTGAAATCTTTCATAGAGCGATGGAACACATAATTGAAGGTCTGGAAGGAGTTCGGGTCTATGTTGATGACATCATCATCTGGGGCTCTACACTGAAAGAACACAATGAGAGACTGACTAAAGTGCTACAGAGCATATGCCGGAATGGACTGAAGCTCAACAAAGCCAAGTGTCAGTTTGGCGTCCAGGAAGTCACTTTCCTAGGAGATAATCTATCTGGTAAAGGAATAGAGCCAGATATGGAAAAAGTAAACGCCATACTCAAAATGCCCCGACCCACTGACAAAAAAGGAGTGCTATGCATCATGGGGATGATAAACTTCACTGGAAAGTTCATTCCTAACTTGTCAGCCAAGAAAGCCTGTCTGCGAGACCTGCTACATAAAACAAATGAGCTCGCATGGACAGAAAGACATGAACAAGAGTGGATAAACCTCAAAACAGTGCTGACAACCACACCTGTACTCACCTTCTTTGACCCAACAAAAAGAATCAAAGTGTCAACGGATGCATCAAAAGATGGCCTAGGTGCGGTCTTGCTACAAGCAAGAGGGTGAAGATTGGAAGCCTGTTGCCTATGCCTCCAGGTCTATGACTGATACTGAGTGTTGATACGCCCAGATTGAAAAGGAATGTCTAGGCTTGGTAGTTGGACTAGAAAAGTTTCATGGCTACATATATGGACTTCCCACCTTCACAGTTGAGACAGACCACAGCCCTCTGGTTGCCATCATAAAAAAAAACCTGAATGAGATGTCTCCAAGGATTCAACGACTCATGATGAAGCTGCAAAGATATGACTTTGAACTGATCTACACACCAGGCAAATACATAGTGTTAGCAGATGCACTATCCCGAGCACCCACAATGAGTCATGTGAGCTCTACTGAAGAAGACGTGGATGTTCATGTGAGTATGGTCACTGCTGCGCTGCCCATGTCAGACACAAAATCAAAGCAAATAGCAGAAGAAACAGTAAAAGATCCAGTATTACAAACAGTAATAGAGAACATTCATCATGGTTGGCCAAAAGGTTCCTGTCCAAAATATTTTCACATTAGGTCAGAATTGAGTGTCGCAACTGGACTATTACTAAAACAGAACAGAATAGTCATTCCACAGGCTCTACGTCAAGACATGCTCAAAAGGATTCATGAGGGACACCTCGGAATTGAAAAATGCAAAAGGAGAGCAAGAGACACTGTTTATTGGCCTGGCATAAATAAGGCCATTGAGAACATGATAGGCAAATGTGAGACATGTCAGAAACACCAAAACAAACAAGCAAAGGAACCAATGATAGTAGCTGACATACCAACAGCACCATGGCAAAAGGTTGGTATGGACCTTTTTCATTTAAATGGTAAAGACTATCTAATAGTGATTGACTACTATTCTAACTATCCTGAGATGGCGCTGCTCTCAAGCACCACAGCAAGCAGTTTCACAATGCATGTGAAATCCATCTTCGCCAGACATGGAATTCCCAGGATTGCCATTAGCGACAATGGTCCGTGCTTCAACTGTAAGGAGTGGCAACAGTTTGCAGCACATTATGACTTTTAGCACTTCACATCCAGTCCTTTGTATGCTCAGTCAAATGCTAAGGCAGAGAAAGGTGTTCAAGTTCTCAAGCAGCTACTGAAGAAAGCGACAGAAAGCAAGTCTGATCCTTATCTCGCCCTGCTGAGCTACTGAGCCTCACCTTTAGACTGTGGTTCTTCACCTGCTGAACTACTAATGGGTCGCAAGTTGCGCACCACGCTACCCTGCTGCGCAAAAGAACAGCAAAGTGAGGAACTGAGACAGAGACTTCAACTGTTAAAGCTGAAACAGAAATCATACTATGACAAGTCATCCAAAACTCTAAAACCATTGACAAGGGATGATGTTGTCAGGATTGAGGATCCAGGTGCATGGAACAGGAAAGCTACAGTTCTTGAGGAAGTAGGACCAAGGTCATACACTGTTAGAACTGAGGAAGGACAGATTCTCAGGAGGAACCGGCGTTCCCTCCTAAAAACACAAGAGACTATTCAAGATGAGATTGATGACAATGCCGCAACTGCATCTTGTCATTCACCGCCAGAACAATCTCATGAAGACACATCAGACTTACCCGTGTTGAGAAGATCCACACGTGAAGTAAAAGAGCCTGATAGACTTAATCTTTGAGTACAATGTAAAGCTTTGAAAATGTGTTGACTGTTTTGAAAATGTTTATGTTTATAGAGCACTAACAAAAGTGTTACTGATATTATCTTTATTGTTTTCTTGAAAGTTGATTGATATTGATTTTGTTAAACCTCAAAGAAAGGGGGATGTAATGATCAATAACATGTCATTCTATAGTGGACACTAGGTGGAGCCGTAGAGCTGTGTAGAGCTGTATATAAGACTACACTACCCAGCTGTATATATATATTAAGACTACATTACCCATGAGGCACTAGGCTACCCACAAGGCAACAGTCAAGATGGAAGCCTCTACAGATACTGTACCAGTCCACATGTGCTCAATAAAGTAACTAGCAAAAGCTAGATGTGTTCATAATAAGAATGTCTATTTATTAATGAACATAACACAAGCAACATTTATCTTATTAAAATCAGGGGGTCAATCCCACCAGAGATTAGCCGGGGAGAAAGAACAGCCTGCTGCAGCTTATGGGAGAGGAATGACACTGAAAGAAAGAAAAAAAAGAAAGACTTACTGTAGTGTATGTGCTTAAGTCAGAACTACTTTTTACAGCTCCTGTATACTGTAGTACCGGCAGTAACCACACCGGTATATAAGCTGTGTGCATGCCTCTGTACTCCAGTCTAGAGATTGCCCTCCTCCAGTAAAGACCTGTTATTTGTTTATGTACAGCATCCGTGTAATTATTTATCCACTGAACCACGGATCTAAAAGTGGCGACGAGTGTTGATGCGAATCTACCTGCAACATTAAACAAAAAAAAACAAAAAAATAGTCGAGTCCAGGAACACGGGCGTCGACCGCGAGCAACCGCCCAGCAGTCAGGCAGAGATCCGACTTCACTGGGGAGGCTGTGGAGAGCCGGGCTTGGTTCCCCAGCCACAACGAGCAGTAAGAGACCGACGACAGGTCCAGAGCAGACCCTTCCCGAGCAGTGGCGGCTGAAGCCAACCGACGGCAGAGAGAGAGAGCCGGGCAGCGTCAACGGGGTAAGAAAAAGGGTGAAGAGAGCAGGGCGCAGCCGGGGGTTGATCACCGAGCGGCGTCGAGGAAAAATACTGCAAAACCGGAGAGAGAGAGGGTAAGAAACAGCCGGGTTCTAGACTGAGCGGCGTCGACAAATATCAAGAGAAGAACGCGCAGAGCACAGCCAGGGATCACGGGCTGATCAGGGTCCACGGGGCGAAGCAAGGGGAGACGCCATTGAGCCGCGGAGAAGCAAGGAGAGCGCGGGAGGTGCCATTGAGCCGCGGAGAAGAAGGAAGAGCGCGGGAGACGACATTTTGCGAAGCCGCAGCAGAGAAGACGGGTGAGCGCGGGAAGGAAGGAAAGCGTGGGAGACGCCATTTTGTGCCAGCGGAGAAGAAGGGGGAGCACGGGAGGCGCCATTGGTGATAGTTAACGCACAACCAAGGATGCCGAAGAGTGGCAGTATCTCTACGTTCGACAATGAAGTCGAAGATTGGGCGACATATGTGGAACGTATTGAAGTGTACTGCAGGGCGAATGAAGTGCCAGATGCTAATAAAGCACTGGTTCTGTTAAATTCCATGGGTGCAAAAATGTATGGGTTACTGCGAAATCTAATAACCCCAGAGAAGCCGGTAAATAAGAATTTTGAAAGCATAGTAGAAATCCTACAGGACCACTTAAACCCCACACCGCTGCTGATAGCAGAACGATTTAAGTTCCATAAAAGGAACCAACACAAAGACGAAAGCAATGCTGAGTACCTAACGGAACTGCGCAAGCTATCGAAATACTGCCAGTTTGGAGCGGGACTAGCAGACACGTTAAGGGACAAGTTTGTGTGTGGGCTACAAAGTGAAGGAACCCAGAAACGGCTTCTATCAGAAAAGGACCTTACGCTGGACAAAGCTTTCAGTATGGCAGTATCACACGAAGCAGCCTCAAGGGGCGCTGCAGAGATACAACGGAGACCGCAAGAATATGGCACCAACGAAATGACCTATGGAACAGGGAAGTGCTATCGCTGCGGCAGAACAACACATGACCAGAAAGATTGTTGGTTCAAGGACCAAGTGTGCAGACAGTGTGGGAAAGCAGGACACATAGCAAGAGTCTGCAGGTCTGGGAAGAAAACCAACAGTAAGAAATCTCCACAGGAGAAGTACAAAAGGTACACCAGGTGATGGACAGTGGTTCAGACGAACAGAAAAGTGACACAGACTCCAGAAGCAAGGAGCTGGGTTGTCTGAAACTACATAATGTAACCAAAATGGAGGATCACCAGACTATCTGGGTTACACTCAAGATAGACGGAGTCCAAGTGGAAATGGAATTGGACACAGGGTCAGCTCTAACAGTCATAAATCAAAGAGACTACAAGCAGCTATTTTCACACATACCCTTGAAAGCTACAGAGATTGTCTTGAAGACGTATACGGGGCAAAAAGTCTACCCCAAAGGAAAAATAAGGGTGAAAGTGACATATAAAGGTCAGGAAATACCTAAAATGGATATATATGTATTGCCAAATAGAGGACCACCACTGCTAGGACGTGAATGGATCCGGAAGATACATTTAGATTGGCATTCCATACAGGCACTGAAGGTGGAGGCCAAAAAGGATGACGACGTCACACCTGGACGACTGTCAAAAATGCTAACTGACGCAAAAGAAGTGTTCCAGGAGGGACTAGGAACACTAAAAGGAATAACAGCAACAATTAAAATAGAGGATAATGCAAGCCCAAAGTTTCTGAAGGCCAGACCAGTGCCTTATGCGATCAGACCAGCGGTTGAAGCAGAGCTGGAAGGATTGGAACGTTCAGGAGTACTGTCCAAAGTGGACTGGAGCGAGTGGGTTACACCCATCATTCCTGTAATGAAGAGGTAGTTGAGTAATACGCCTGGGGAACCAAAGAAGGTCCGCATCTGTGGGGATTTTAAGGTGACAGTGAACCCAGTCCTTCACACGGTGCAATATCCGCTTCCACGAATTGAGGATATTTTCGCCTCACTATCTGGTGGTAAACGCTTCACCAAAATTGATCTAGCCCAGGCGTACTTGCAAATGGAGGTAGAAGAAGCTTCGAAACATTACCTTACGATCAACACCCATAAAGGTCTCTATCAATACAACCAGCTGGTGTTTGGAGTAGCCTCGTCTCCGGCTATCTGGAAAAGGGCGATGGATCAGGTCCTGCAAGGGATTCCAGGGACCCAGTGTTATTTGGACGACATCTTGATCACGGGCGAAAATGACGGTGATCACCTCGCTAACTTGGAGAAGGTGCTCGCCAGATTAAAGGAATATGGGCTACGAGCTAATCGCCACAAGTGCGAGTTTTTCCAGAAACAGATCTCGTATTGCGGCCACGTCATCGATGAAGAGGGGTTACATAAGTCCCCTGACAAGATAGAGGCAGTAGTCAAGGCTCCAGCACCGGAAAATGTGTCACAACTGAGGTCGTACCTCGGGCTGGTAAACTATTACCACAAGTTCTTACCAAATTTGTCTACAGTATTACACCCGCTGAACACCCTACTGCAAACAGGGGTACCATGGAAGTGGGATGACGAACGTAGACGAGCTTTCCAGAAGTGTAAAGAATTGATCACATCAAAAGAGGTGTTGGCCCATTTCAACCCAGCACTACCAATTCGTTTGGCATGTGATGCATCACCCTACGGCATTGGAGCGGTGCTGTCGCACAAATTCCCGGACGGTTTGGAGAGGCCAGTAGCCTTTGCATCTCGGTCAATAACCTCAGCCGAGCGCAACTATGCCCAGATTGACAGGGAGGCCCTCAGCCTAGTATGGGGAGTAAAAAAATTCAACCACTATCTGCATGGACAGAAGTTCACCTTGCTGACTGACCACCAACCACTTGTCTCCATCTTTAATCCTAAGAAGGGCATGCCAGTAATGACTGCACAGTGGTTACAAAGACGGTCCCTGTTTCTAGGGGTGAATCAATATGAAATAGAATATAAAGGCACGAGACAGCATGGGAACGCTGATGGGCTATCGCGCCTGCCATTGCCTACTGTGGAGGAAGCACCAGCAGTGGACCCTATCGAGATATTTTATTCATCGATAATTGAACGATTGCCAGTAACAAATGCGGATATAGAGAAGGAAACCCGCAATGATCCGACGCTGTCACGGGTATATGAATTGACGGTGAGGGGATGGCCAACACATGGCGACTCACTGTTGCCAGCATTCTTATCCAGAAGAGAACAGCTGTCAGTATGCCAGGGGACAGTGATGTGTGGATCCAGAGTGGTGATTCCACCCAAGTTAAGGGAGAGAGTGCTAAATGAGCTACATGAAAGTCATCTGGGGGGAGTGAAAATGAAAAGCCTAGCTAGGGCTTATGTGTGGTGGCCGGGAATCAATCAACAAATCGAAGACCTAACTAAGAGCTGCTTAGGATGCCAGAAGGTCCAAAATGCACCACCACATGCCCCTCTACACCCATGGGAGTGGCCCTCCTCTCCATGGCAACGGGTGCACATTGATTTCGCTGGTCCATTCATGGACTCAATGTTCTTAATAGCAGTGGATGCTCATTCAAAGTGGCCTGAGGTGATAAAGATGTCTTCAACCACTACAGAGAAAACGATTGCAGTCCTACGGACCATATTTGCCAGAAACGGGTTGCCAGAGCAGATCTGCTCTGATAATGGACCACAGTTTGTGTCCGATGAGTTCCAAAAATTCATGTAAAGGAATGGGGTAAGGCATTACACATCCGCCCCGTATCATCCAGCCACCAATGGATTGGCTGAGAGGTTCGTACAAACCTTTAAGAAGGCGATAAAGGCCATGTGCGACGAGGAAATTCCACTACAGCATAAGATGGACAATTTCTTATTAGCCTACCGAAACGCGACACATGCAGTTACCAACCAGACCCCGGCCATGATGTTCTTTAACCGAAGGTTGAGATCTCGTCTGGACTTGCTCAGACCAAATGTGCGAAGAAAGGTTGAGGAGAAATAATTCCAGCACATCAACGAGAAGCCGACAAGGAGCTTCAATGTTGGACAACCAGTCTTGGCCCGGGACTATCGAACAGAGAAGTGGCAACCCGGAACAATATGTACAAGGCAGGGGCCATTAATGTACACAGTGGATGTTGGGGAGAACATTGTGAGACGCCACGTCGATCAGATCTTAGCATCACAGGAATGCGTCAACCCCATGTCTCGAGTACCTGGGGATGAACCCGACATACCGGTAGTATCTACTTCAGACCCAGTAGCAGTGGAACCCGATGAACTACCCGATGAAAGGGGGTCAGAATCGCCTCTGCACCAAGAACAAGAACCTCTGGAAAGGCGCTATCCCGAAAGGGTCAGGAAGCCGCCCCAAAGACTGAATCTATAAATGGACTTTTGTTATTGAATGTACATGTAAAAATGTAATTGTTATTTGAATATTAAGGGGGTATTATTAATCTAAAAAGGGAGGAATTGTAGTGTATGTGCTTTAAGTCAGAACTACTTTTTACAGCTCCTGTATACTGTAGTACCGGCAGTAACCACACCGGTATATAAGCTGTGCGCATGCCTCTGTACTCCAGTCTAGAGATTGCCCTCCTCAGTAAAGACCTGTTATTTGTTTATGTACAGCATCCGTGTAATTATTTATCCACTGAACCACGGATCTAACACTTATGATCACATAGGGCATTTCACAACCTCAGGACGTCTCAAAGCGCTTTACAGCCAATGAAGTACTGTTTTTGAAGTGTAGTCACTGTGGTAATGTAGGAAACGCGGCAGCCAATTTGCACACAGCAAGCTCCCACAAACAGCAAGGTGATAATGACCAGATCATCTCTTTTCAGTGATGTTGACTGAGAGATAAATATTGGCCAGGACACCGGGGAGAACTCCCCTGCTCTTCTTCGAAATAGTGCATGGCTTGCCAGGAGTGTGGATCATTTACCCGCGGGGTGGGGGAGGGGGACGGGTCATTTTAACCTGACCCGCTCAGCGGGAACGGGGGGGGGTGGGTTCGGGAGTTGGGCTCCGGCTTTACACTCCACCTGATTTTACACTCCAGTGAAGTCACCCTGACAAAGGGAAGCCGCATGAGGGCAAAAGACAGAAAGAGAGGTGAGGTAGCTAAATATGAATTGAATACAAAGAATATAGGTAATTAAAGACAAATACCGACTTAGTAGTTCGCTATTAGTTTATTAATTGGACAATCATTGGCCCCCTCGATCTTTTCATAAATGTTATTCTCTGATTATTTCTGCCCACTCCAGCGCTGAAAGCTTTCCGAGATTTAATTAGAGGGACAGTTTGCTCAACCTGAGGGCCAGGAGCAAGCATGCAATTAGAGCTTCTCACAGACTCCTCCGCCCATCTGTCAGAGGACGCAGGTGATAGTCTGACGAAGCCCCCCTCCCCCCCCACTCGTACATTAGGTTGCAGTGGTCACCACCCCCACCCACCACCCCACTCCTTCCCCACGTCCCCCTACCCTGTTGTAAATGAAAAGGAAAGACCTCAGCTGGGCTCCTATTACACTGCAATGTGTTCAATTACAAAAAGCCCCTTGCATTAGGTGGCGACCGTGAACTCGGTCTACATTACTCTTTAATTGCTCCAGCTGACCGACAGTAACACACAATACGTTCTGCTTTTCACGTTCAACATAAGGCTCTTTGTCATTCAGAACAAAAACAGGACCTGTTTCCTGTTGTGTACTGTACTGGCATTTTTAACAATATAATGAGCATATTTCAAATATACAGATCATATTTAATACCAATGGGCCACTACGTTTGTCGATAAGTACCTCTTCTGTTGCTATGTTCTGGGTGCTGAGAAACTGGTATTAAGTCCGTTCATCTTCTGTGTTGATTTTTTAGAAAATTTTACTCTAGCTGAAAGTTTTAATATAAATTTGTATCCTGGTCACAAGTCAAAGCATGTACTGAAGTATCTCTTGTACAGGTTGAAAGCCAAAGTGAAAAATATTAGTTTAAAATAGTTTAGAACTGTACCAGCATTTCATAAGAGATGTCATGTTTCGATGCAGTAAGTTCTTGGAAGGATGAAAGTAATATTGTAGACTGACTCGGTAGTTTGGAATAACTCAGTAGTTTGGAGAGACTCGGTAGTTTGAAGTGTTTTGGTAGTTTGGAGTCTTTTGGTAGTTTGGAGTGACCCGGTAGTTTGGAATGTTTCAGTAGTTTGGAGTGACCCGGTAGATTGGAATGTTTCAGTAGTTTGGAGTGACCCGGTAGATTGGAATGTTTTGGTAGTTTGGAGTGACCAGGTAGTTTGAATTGTTTCGGTAGTTTGGAGAGACTCATTAGTTTGGAGTGTTTCGGTAGTTTGGAGTGTTCGGTAGTTCGGAGTGACTCGTTAGTTTGGAGTGTTTCGGTAGTTTGGAGTGTTTTAGTAGTTTGGAGTGACCAGGTAGTTTGGAGTGTTTCGGTAGTTTGGAGAGACTCATTAGTTTGGAGAGTTTCGGTAGTTTGGAGTGTTCGGTAGTTTGGAGAGACTCGTTAGTTTGGAATGTTTCGGTAGTTTGGAGTCTTTCGGTAGTTTGGAGTGACCCGGTAGTTTGGAATATTTTGGTCGTTTGGAGTGACCAGGTAGTTTGAATTGTTTCGGTAGTTTGGAGAGAGTCGCTAATTTGAAGTGTTTTGGTAGTTTGGAGTCTTTTGGTAGTTTGGAGTGATCTGGTAGTTTGGAGTGTTTCAGTTGTTTGGAGTGACTCGGTAGTTCGGAGTGAACCGATAGTTTGGAGTGTTTCGGTTGTTTGGAGTGACTCGGTAGTTTGGAGTGTTCGGTAGTTTGAAGTGTTCGGTAGTTCGGCGTGACTCGTTAGTTTGGAGTGTTTCGGTAGTTTGGAGTGACTCGTTAGTTTGGAGTGTTTCGGTAGTTTGGAGAGACTCGTTAGTTTGGAGTGTTTCGTAGTTTGGAGTGTTCGGTAGTTTGGAGTGACTCATTAGTTTGGAGTGTTTCGGTAGTTTGGAGTGTTCGGTAGTTTGGAGTGACTCATTAGTTTGGAGTGTTTTGGTAGTTTGGAGTGTTTCAGTAGTTTGGAGTGTGTCGGTAGTTTGGAGAGACTCGGTAGTTTGAAATAACTCGGTAGATTGGAGAGACTCATTAGTTTGGAGTGTTTCGGGAGTTTGGAGTGTTTCAGTAGTTTAGAGTGACTCGTTAGTATGGAGTGTTTCAGTAGTTTCGAATGTTTCGGTAGTTTAAAGTGACTCGTTAGTTTGGAGTGTTTCGATAATTTGGAGTGTTTCGGTAGTTTGGAGTGTGTCGGTAGTTTGGAGAGACTCATTAGTTTGGAGTGTTTCGGTTGTTTGGAGTGTTTCGGTAGTTTGGAGTGTGTCGGTAGTTTGGAGAGACTCGGTAGTTTGGAATAACTCGGTAGATTGGAGAGACTCATTAGTTTGGAATGTTTCGGGAGTTTGGAGTGTTTCAGTAGTTTAGAGTGACTCGTTAGTATGGAGTGTTTCGGTACTTTCGAATGTTTCGGTAGTTTAGAGTGACTCGTTAGTTTGGAGTGTTTCGATAGTTTTGAGTGTTTCGGTAGTTTGGAGTGTGTCGGTAGTTTGGAGAGACTTTAGTTTGGAGTGTTTCGGTTGTTTGAAGTCTTTTGGTAGTTTGGAGTGATCCGGTAGTTTGGAGTGTTTTGGTAGTTTGGATTGGCTCATTAGTTTGGAGTGTTTCGGTAGTTTGGAGTGTTCAGTAGTTTGGAGTGACTCGTTAGTTTGGAGTGTTTCGGTACTTTGGAGTGTTTCGGTAGTTTGGAGTGACCAGGTAGTTTGGAGTGTTTCGGTAGTTTGGAGAGACTCGTTAGTTTGGAGAATTTTGGTAGTTTGGAGTGTTCGGTATTTTGGAGAGACTCGTTAGTTTGGAGTGTTTCGGTAGTTTGGAGTCTTTCGGTAGTTTGGAGTGACCAGGTAGTTTGAATTGTTTCGGTAGTTTGGAGAGAGTGGCTAATTTGAAGTGTTTTGGTAGTTTGGAGTGATCTGGTAGTTTGGAGTGTTTCTGTTGTTTGGAGTGACTCGGTAGTTTTGAGTGATCCGGTAGTTTGGAGTGTTTCGGTTGTTTGGAGTGACTTGGCAGTTTGGAGTGTTCGGTAGTTTGGAGTTGTGGTGTATGTGCCTTTAAGAGCCCCCTGTGTACTGTAATGCCGGTAATGGCCACTCGGGCTATATAAGCCTGTATAGTGTCTTGTAGCTGTTAGTTCACCTCCAGACTTTGTTCAGTAAACACCTGTGAAACCAACTCCTGCATTCCGTGTCTCCATTAACACACGGATACAACAGTGGCGACGAATTGGAAACGGACTTACCTGCAATTCGGCAGCACCTCAAGCAGGTCGATTCCTCAGACGAAAGTCGAAGAAAAACAAGAAAGAAAAAAAAAAAACTGTGGTTTCACCAGCTAGCCGAGCTGGTGGCAGGTACTGCAATAATCCTTCCTGGGCGGCGGGCTGGGGCTCCATCGGCTGGCTCTGCAGCGGGGCCGAGCAGCGAAGGCGGAGGCAAACAGAGACAGGGGGTGGAGCACTCGGGAAATGGCCGGCGCTGCAAAACAGGTCGGCGTTCGGACCAAGCAGAGGGAGGGAAAAGTCCCAGAGAGTCCGGCGGGAACGAGTCTCCACCTATTAAAAATAACTATGTAAATAAAAACCGCGGAGAACAGCGTTGTCAGCAGCGGCAGCGGCGGGAAAGCGCGGGAGGTGCCTTTTTTTTCTGCGGGGAAGAAAGGAAAGCGCGGGAGGTGCCATTTCTTTTTCAGGATGCCTAAGACTGGCAATATTACTGCTTTCGATAGCGATATAGAGGATTGGACCACATATGTGGAAAGAGTGGAGGTATATTGCACAGCAAATGAAATAGAGGATGATAAAAAGGCATCAGTACTTCTAAATCTAATGGGTGCAAGGACATACAGGCTGTTACGAAACTTAATCACTCCAGCCAAACCGAAGGACAAGAATTTTAAGGAGATTGTTGATACCCTACAGGAGCACTTAAACCCAACACCGCTACTGATAGCGGAATGATTCAAATTCTTCAGGAGGAATCAGCACAAGAATGAAAGTAACGCTGATTACCTCACCGAATTAAGGAAGCTGTCAAAGCACTGCCAATTCGGGGCAGGACTGGTAGATTCTCTTCGAGACAAATTCGTCTGCGGTCTCCTAAGTGAAGGAACACAGAAAAGGCTACTTTCTGAGAAAGATTTGACACTGGACAAGGCTTTCAGTGTGGCTGTATCATACGAAGCAGCCGCAAGAGGAGCTGCAGAGATACAGCAAAAGCCACAGGACTTCGGCACCCATGAAATGACACAGGGTTTCGAGAGATGTTATCGTTGCGGCAGATCCACCCATGACCAGAGGGACTGCTGGTTCAAGGACAAAGCATGCAGGCAATGCGGAAAGATTGGACACATTGCACGTGTATGCCGATCTGGAAACAAAAAATCCATGGACAGGAAAAAAATCAATAAGGAAAAGTACAGAAAGGTACAAATGATGACGGAGAGTAGCTCCGAAGACCAGAAGAGCGATAGCGACTCCGGAAACAAGAGACTAAGCTGTCTCAAATTAGATAATGTAATTGCCAAAGAAGATTACCAGACCATTTGGGTTACCCTCACGATAGCGGGGTCCCCAGTTAAAATGGAGCTAGATACAGGATCAGCTCTGACCGTCATAAGTCGACGGGATTACGAGCGGCTATTTCCGCATATACCTTTGAAAGACACATCCATTATCTTGAAAACATATACGGGGCAGAAAGCATACCCCAAAGGGAAAATAAGGGTGCCTGTTGTATACAACGGCAAGGAAATACAGAAGTTGTCTTTAGACATTCTGCAAGATGGTGGTCCACCGCTGTTGGGACGTGAATGGATCAGGAACATACGTTTAGACTGGCACTCCATTCAGGCACTGACGGTGACCAGTAAGAAAAAAAATGATGATGACGTCATACCTGAACGATTAAAAAACATCTTGGCCAACACCAAGGAAATGTTTCAACAGGAACTAGGAACCTTGAAAGGCGTCACTGCCTCAATAAAAGTGGAAGATGCGGCAATTCCCAAGTTTTTTAAGGCAAGGCCGGTGCCATACGCAATTCATCCAGCAGTCGAGGCAGAGCTGGAGAATTTGGAAAAGGCAGGCGTATTATCCAAGATAGATTGGAGCGAGTGGGCAACACCCATCGTCCCGGTCATGAAGAAAACGTTGAATAATGATAAATCTGAAGAACAGAGAAAAATTCGCATCTGTGGGGACTCAAGGTGACTGTAAACCCGGTCCTTCACACGGTACAGTATCCTCTTCCGAGGATGGAAGATATTTTCGCCTCACTATCCGGAGGGAAACGTTTCACCAAAATTGACTTGGCACAGGCATATCTACAGATGGAGGTTGAAGAGGCCTCTAAAAAGTATCTCACGATAAATACACACAAAGGCCTGTACCAGTACAATCGACTGGTTTTCGGAGTAGCATCAGCTCCAGCTATCTGGCAAAGAGCTATGGAGCAAGTCCTCCAAGGGATTCCGGGGACTCAATGCTATCTAGACGACATCCTTGTAACAGGAGAAAATGACAACGAGCACCTTGCCAATTTGGAGCAGGTGCTCACTAGGCTGAGAGAACGGGGCCTACGAGCAAATCGCCCCAAGTGCGAATTTTTCCAGAAGCAAATATCATATTGTGGCCACATAATTAACGAGGAAGGGTTGCATAAGTCACCTGAAAAAATTGAAGCGGTCATAAAAGCCCCAGTACCTGAAAATGTCTCACAATTAAGGTTGTTCCTGGGATTGATAAATTACTATCATAAATTTTTACCGAACTTGTCAACTCTTCTGCACCCTCTTAATGAACTGCTACAAACAGGAGTAATTTGGAAATGGAGCGAAGACTGTAAATGTGCCTTCCATAAATGCAAAGGCTTGATCACGTCCAAGGAAGTTTCGGCTCATTACAACCCATCACTGCCAATCAGACTGGCGTGCGATGCATCCCCTTACGGCATAGGAGCGGTATTATCGCATAGATTCCCTGATGGCTCGGAGCGGCCAATAGCTTTTCCGTCACGCTCATTGAACTCAGCTGAGCGTAACTATGTCCAGATCGACAGGGAAGCACTCAGCCTGGTATGGGGAGTGAAGAAATTCAACCATTACCTACACGGACAAAAATTTACCTTGTTGACTGACCATCAACCCCTCGTCTTCATATTCAACCCTAAAAAGGGTGTTCCCATTATGACAGCGCAAAGGCTACAGAGGTGGTCCCTTTTCCTAGGGGCACACCAATATGACAGAGAATACAAAGGATCAAAACAGCATGGGAATGCTGACGGTTTATCGCGCCTACCGTTGCCAACGGTAGAAGAGGCACCTACAGTGGACCCAGTGGAAATGTTCCACTCAACCATAGTGGAATGTCTACCAGTAACAAATTCTGCCATTGAAAAGGAAACGAGAAATGACCCGACTCTCTCACGAGTCTACGATTTAATGGTGAAGGGATGGCCAGCACATGGCGAACCACTGTTGCCAGCATTCTCGCAAAGAAGAGAACAGCTGTCAGTGTGCCGAGGAACCTTGGTGTGTGGATCCAGAGTGGTGATTCCACCCAAACTCCAGGATAAAGTGCTAAAGGAGCTTCACGAGGGGCATCTGGGTGGAGTGAAAATGAAGAACCTAGCCAGAGCGTTTGTGTGGTGGCCAGGTATCGATGGAGACATCGAATAAATGACCAAGAGCTGCCTAGGATGCCAGAAGGTCCAAAATGCCCCACCACAAGCCCCTCTACATCCATGGGAGTGGCCCTCATCTCCATGGCAAAGGGTACACATCGACTTTGCTGGTCCATTTATGGACTCAATGTTCTTAATCGCGGTTGATGCACACTCCAAGTGGCCGGAGGTAATAAAGATGTCCTCCACCACCACGGAAAAAACCATCACAGTATTAAGGACCATATTTGCCAGGAATGGGCTGCCTGAACAGATCTGTTCTGATAATGGACCGCAATTTGTGTCCGAAGAATTCAGGAAGTTCTTAAAAAACAATGGGGTTAAGCACTACACGTCTGCCCCATACCATCCCGCCACCAATGGATTGGCTGAAAGGTTTGTCCAGACCTTCAAGAAGGCCATAAAGGCCATGGGTAATGAAGTCATAAATCTACAGCATAAGGTAGATAACTTCTTGTTTGCATACAGGAATGCAACACATGTGGTTACAAACCAAACTCCCGCCATGATGTTCTTCAATAGAAGCCTAAGATGCCGGCTGGATTTGATCAAGCCAAACATCAGAAGGGACGTGGAGAACCGGCAATTTCAAGGCATGAATGAAAGGCCAATTAGAACCTTCCAGATAGGTCAACAAGTTTTGGCCCGGGACTACCGTACCGAGAAATGGCAGCCTGGAACTATTTGCACACGACTAGGACCGCTGATGTATACCGTGGACATTGGAGAAAGCATAATAAGGCGCCATGCTGACCAGATCATCGTGTCATCCGAAAAGGGACAACCTACACCACAACTCTATACGCCTAATGATGAAGCAGAGATACCCATAGTGTCTACCTCCGATCCGGTGATACTGGAACCAGATGAACCCGACACTGGCATTCAAGCCGAATTGACCTTGCCAAAAGAACCTACTACACCACCAAAAACTACTACACCACCGAGGCGTTATCCGGCCCGAGTCAGGAAGCCTGCAGAGAGACTGACTTATAATTGATTAACTGCAGCAAATGTGTAGATTATTGTTCTTGTAACATGTTAATTCATGATTACTTAAAATGTTATGTATTGGTTGTCTAAAAGGGGAGGAATTGTGGTGTATGTGCCTTTAAGAGCCCCCTGTGTATTGTAATGCCGGTAATGGCCACTCGGGCTATATAAGCCTGTAGAGTGTCTTGTATCTGTTAGTTCACCTCCAGACTTTGTTCAGTAAACACCTGTGAAACCAACTCCTGCATTCCGTGTCTCCATTAACACACGGATACAACAGGAGTGACTCGGTAGTTTGGAGTGATCCGGTAGTTTGGAGTGTTTCGGTAGTTTGGAGTGTTTTGGTAGATTGGAGAGACTCATTAGTTTGGAGTGTTTCGGGAGTTTGGAGTGTTTCAGTAGTTTAGAGTGACTCGTTAGTTTGGAGTGTTTCGATAGTTTGGAGTGTTTTGGTAGTTTGGAGTGTGTCGGTAGTTTGGAGAGACTCATTAGTTTGGAGTGTTTCGGTTGTTTGGAGTCTTTTGGTAGTTTGGAGTGATCCGGTAGTTTGGAGTGTTTCGGTAGTTTGGATTGACTCCTTAGTTTGGAGTGTTTCGGTAGTTTGGAGTGTTCAGTAGTTTGGAGTGTTCGGTAGTTTGTAGTGACCAGGTAGTTTGGAGTGTTTCGGTAGTTTGGAGTGTTTCAGTAGTTTGGAGTGTGTTGGTAGTTTGGAGAGACTCATTAGTTTGGAGTGTTTCAGTTGTTTGGAGTCTTTTGGTAGTTTGGAGTGATCCGCTAGTTTGGAGTGTTTCGGTAGTTTGGATTGACTCCTTAGTTTGGATTGACTCCTCAGTTTGGAGTGTTTCGGTAGTTTGGAGTATTTCGGTAGTTTGGAGAGACTCGTTAGTTTGGAGAGTTTTGGTAGTTTGGAGTGTTCGGTAGTTTGGAGAGACTCATTAGTTTGGAGTGTTTCAGTAGTTTGGAATCTTTCGGTAGTTTGGAGTGACCCGGTAGTTTGGAATATTTTGGTAGTTTGGAGTGACCAGGTAGTTTGAATTGTTTCGGTAGTTTGGAGAGAGTCGCTAATTTGAAGTGTTTTGGTAGCTTGGAGTCTTTTGGTAGTTTGGAGTGATCTGGTAGTTTGGAGTGTTTAGGTTGTTTGGAGTGACTCGGTAGTTTGGAGTGATCTGGTAGTTTGGAGTGTTTCGGCTGTTTGGAGTGACTTGGTAGTTTGGAGTGTTCGGTAGTTTGGAGTGTTCGGTAGTTCAGAGTGACTCGTTAGTTTGGAGTGTTTCGGTAGTTTGGAGTGACTCGTTAGTTTGGAGTGTTTCGGTAGTTTGGAGAGACTCGTTAGTTTGGAGTGTTTCGGTAGTTTGGAGTGTTCGGTAGTTTGGAGTGATCCGGTAGTTTGGAGTGTTTTGGTTGTTTGGAGTGACTTGGTAGTTTGGAGTGTTCGGTAGTTTGGAGTGTTCGGTATTTCGAAGTGACTCATTAGTTTGGAGTGTTTCGGTAGTTTGGAGAGACTCGTTAGTTTGGAGTGTTTCAATAGTTTGGAGAGACTCGTTAGTTTGGAGTGTTTCGGTAGTTTGGAGTGTTCGGTAGTTTGGAGTGACTTGTTGGTTTGGAGTGTTTCGATAGTTTGGAGTGTTTCGGTAGTTTGGAGTGTGTCGGTAGTTTGGAGAGACTCGGTAGTTTGGAATAACTCGGTAGATTGGAGAGACTCATTAGTTTGGAGTGTTTCGGGAGTTTGGAGTGTTTCAGTAGTTTAGAGTGACTCGTTAGTTTGGAGTGTTTCGATAGTTTGGTGTATTTCGGTAGTTTGGAGTGTGTCGGTGGTTTGGAGAGACTCGGTAGTTTGGAATAACTCGGTAGATTGGAGAGACTCATTCGTTTGGAGTGTTTCGGGAGTTTGGAGTGTTTCAGTAGTTTGGAGTGACTTGGTAGTTTGGAGTCTTTCGGTAGTTTGGAGAGACTTGGTAGTTTGGAGAGACTCGTTAGTTTGGAGTGTTTCGGGAGTTTGGAGTGTTTCGCTAGTTTGGAGTGACTCGGTAGTTTGGAGAGACTCGTTAGTTTGGAGTGTTTCGGTAGTTTGGAGCGACCAGGTTGTTTGGAGTGTTTCTTTAGTTTGGTGAGACTCGTTAGTTTGAAGTATTTCGGTAGGTTGGAGAGACTCGGTATTTTGGAATACCTCGGTAGTTTGGAGAGAGTCGCTAGTTTGAAGTATTTTGTTAGTTTGGAGTCTATCGGTAGTTTGAAGTGACCCGGTAGTTTGGAATGTTTTGGTAGTTTGGAGTGACCAGGTAGTTTGAATTGTTTCGGTAGTTTGGAGAGACTCGTTAGTTTGGAGTGTTTCAATAATTTGGCGTGTTTTGGTAGTTTGGAGTGACTCGATAGTTTGGAGTGACTCGTAAGTTTGGAATAACTCGGTAGTTTCGAGTGTCTTGGTAGTTTGTGTTATATCCGTGTATCTTAATGTTGTGTCCTTCAATAATCAGACAACAGAATGCAGAGAACGATCAACAGGTGTTTACTGAATGAGGGTTCAAACTGCAACTGACTGTACACATCACTACTCAGGGTTTATATATAGCTGTGGTCACTGCCGGTACTACAGGATACAGGAGCTGTAAAAAGTAGTTCTCCCTCTTAAAGGTACATACATTACAATTCCTCCCCTTTTAGATTAACAGTACCATAACACTCATTTAACAATTAAATATCAAACTAATTACAATTAACACTTTTAACATGCAACATTAGCTGAAAATAGTCTATTTATAAATTCAGTCTTTGGGGAGGCTTCCTGATTCTTTCTGAATAACGCCTTTCCCGAGTGTCTCGCTCTTGGTGCGGAGGCGATTCTAACACCCTGTCGTCAGTTGATTCTTCAGCTTCCCATGCTATTGTTTCTGAGGTAGATGCGACCTGTACGTCGGGTTCCTCACCAGGTACGTATGGCCGAGACATGGGGTTGACTCGTTCCTGTGACTCGAGGATCTGGTCAGCATGGCGTCTCACAATGTTCTCCCCAACATCCACTGTTTACATTAGTGGCCCCTGCCATGTGCATATCGTTCCTGGTTGCCATTTCTCTGTTCGGTAGTCGCGGGCCAAGACTGGTTGCCCTACATTGAAGCTCCTTGTCGGCTTCTCATTGATGTACTGGAATTGCTTACTGGAAATAGAGGTAAACAAGTATGATTTGATTGGGATTACAGAAACGTGGCTGCAGGGTGGGCAAGGCTGGGAACTTAACATCCAGGGATATACAATATTTAGGAAGGATCGGCAAAAAGGTAGGGGAGGTGGGGTAGCATTGCTGGTAAAGGAGGGGATTAATGCAATGGAAAGGAAGGATATTAACTCGGATGAAACGGAATCTGTATGGGTAGAAATGAGAAATAGCAAGGGGAGGAAAACGTTAGTGGGTGTGATATATAGGCCTCCAAATAGTAATATGGAGGTGAGGGAAGGCATAAAAAGGGAAATTAGAGAAGCGTGCGATAAGAGCACAGCTGTCATCATGGGTGACTTTAATTTACATATTGATTGGACTACCCAAATTAGTAAAAATTCTGAGGAGGAGGAATTCCTGGAATGTTTTCGGGACGGTTATCTGGACCAATATGTCGAGGAGCCGACTCGAGATCAGGCCATTTTAGACTGGGTATTGTGCAATGAGAAGGGACTTATCAACAATCTTCTTGTACGAGGCCCCTTGGGTCAGAGCGATCATAATATGATCGAGCTCTCAGTCGAGATGGAGAGTGAGGAAATTGAATCAGAGACTAAGGTCCAGAACTTAAATAAAGGGAATTACGAGGGTATGAGACGGGAATTGGGTAAGATTGATTGGGTGGTGTTTCTGGGGGGATTGACAGTGGATAGACAATGGTAAGCATTCAAAGATAGAATGGAAGAATTCCAGAACATGTTTATACCGGTTTGGCATAAAAATAAACCTAAAAAGGTGGCTCAACCGTGGATAACGAGGGAAATTAGGGACAGCATAAAATCAAAAAAAAGGGCATATCAACTGGCAAAAAAAAGCACCAGACCGGAAGATTGGGGGCAGTACAGGATACAGCAAAAGAGGACAAAGGGATTAATCAGGAAGGGGAAAATAGAATACGAAAGTAAACTTGCAGCAAACATAAAGACAGACTGCAAAAGCTTTTATCGGTATATCAGGAGGAAAAGACTGGTAAAATCCCAAGTCGGTCCCTTGCAGTCCGATTCGGGAGAATATATAATGGAGAATAAGGAAATGGCAGACCAATTAAACTCATACTTTGGTTCTGTATTCACAAAGGAGGACACAAATAACCTCCCAGGAATATCGGCAAACATAGGGACTAATGAGAGGGAGGAGCTGACAGAAATTAGTATCTCTAGGGATATGGTGTTGGGTAAGTTGAGGGGACTGAAGGCCGACAAATCCCCGGGGCCTGATAAACTACATCCTAGGGTACTTAAGGAGGTGGCCCTGGAGATAGCAGATGCTCTAAGGATCATCTTCCGGAACTCCATTGACTCGGGAACAGTACCCGTGGATTGGAGGGTAGCTAATGTTACCCCAATATTTAAAAAGGGGGGTAGAGAGAAAGCAGGGAATTATAGACCAGTAAGCCTTACATCGGTTGTGGGCAAAATGCTAGAGTCCATTATTAAGGATAAAATAGCGGAGCACTTGACAAATGGGGAAAGGATCGGACAGAGTCAACATGGATTTACAAAGGGTAAATCGTGTTTGACTAATCTGCTGGAATTTTTTGAGGAAGTAACTGGTAAAATAGATGGGGGAGAGCCAGTGGATGTGGTGTACCTTGACTTCCAGAAAGCCTTCGATAAGGTTCCACACAAAAGATTATCATGCAAAATTAAGGCTCATGGGATTGGGGGCAAAGTATTAACGTGGATAGAGAACTGGCTGGCGGATAGAAAACAGAGAGTTGGAATAAACGGCTCGTTTTCGGAGTGGCAGGCAGTGACCAGCGGGGTGCCGCAAGGATCTGTCCTGGGACCCCAGCTGTTCACAATATATATAAATGATCTGGATCAGGGAATTGGATGCAATATTTCCAAATTCGCTGACGACACTAAACTAGGAGGAGGGGTGGGCTCTGATGAGGATGTCAGGAGGCTACAGTGCGATTTGGACAGGTTGGGGGAATGGGCGGATACGTGGCAGATGCACTATAATGTGGATAAATGCGAGGTTATCCACTTTGGGGGTAAAAACAGGAGGGTAGATTATTATCTAAATGGCAATAGATTGGGAGATGGGGAAGTGCAGAGGGACCTGGGTGTTCTTGTGCACCAGTCACTGAAGGAGAGCATGCAGGTGCAACAGGCGATTAAGAAGGCAAATGGTATGTTGGCCTTCATATCAAGGGGGTTCGAGTATAGGAATAGGGATACCTTACTACAGCTGTACAAGGTGCTGGTGAGACCGCATCTGGAGTATTGTGTACAGTTTTGGTCGCCCCATCTGCGGAAGGATGTTCTTGCCATGGAAAGAGTGCAGCGGCGATTCACCAGGCTGATACCTGGAATGGCGGGAATGACCTACGAGGAGAGATTGAATAGTTTGGGCTTGTACTCACTGGAGTTTAGAAGATTGAGAGGGGATCTCATCGAAACATATAAAATTATGGCAGGCCTGGACAGGCTGAATTCAGAGAGAATGTTTCCAATGGCAGGGGAGCACAGAACCAGGGGCCACAGTCTAAAAATAGCGGGCAAATCATTTAAAACAGAGATGAGGAAGAATTTCTTCACTCAAAGAGTGGTGAGCCTGTGGAATTCCCTGCCACAGAGGGCTGTGAAGGCTAATTCAATAAATATTTTCAAGAGAGAATTGGATATATTTCTGAAGGCTAAGGGGATTAAGGGTTACGGAGAAAAGGCGGGGACGGGGTACTGAACTGGTAAGATCAGCTAAGATCTCAGACAAAGATCAGCCATGATCTCATTGAATGGCGGAGCAGGCTCGAAGGGCCGAATGGCCTACTCCTGTTCCTATCTCTATGTTTCTATGTTTCTATGTTTCAACATCTCTTCGTACATTTGGTCTGAGCAAATCCAGACGAGGTCTCAACCTTCGGTTAAAGAACATCATGGCCGGGGCCTGGTTGGTGACTGCATGTGTCGCATTTCTGTAGGCTAACAGGAAATTGTCCACCTTATGCTGCAGTGGAATGTCGTCATCACACATGGCCTTTACTGCTTTTTTAAAGGTTTGTACGAACCTCTCAGCCAATCCATTTGTGGCTGGATGATACGGGGCGGATGTGTAATGCCTTACCCCATTCCTTTTCATAAATCTTCGAAACTCTTCGGACACAAACTGTGGTCCGTTATCAGAGCAAATCTGCTCTGGCAAGCCGTTCCTGGCAAAAATGGTCCATAGGACTGCAATAGTTTTCTCCGTGGTGGTGGAGGACATTTTGATTACCTCAGGCCATTTTGAGTGCGCATCCACAGCTATTAAAAACATTGAGTCCATGAATGGACCAGCAAAATCAATATGCACCCGTTGCCATGGAGATGAGGGCCACTCCCATGGGTGTAGAGGAGCATGTGGTGGTGCATTTTGGACCTTCTGGCATCCTGAGCAGCTCTTTGTCAGGTCCTCGATTTGCTGATCGATCCCCGGCCACCACACATAAGCCCTAGCAAGGCTTTTCATTTTCACCCCTCCCAGATGACCTTCGTGAAGCTCATTGAGCACTCTCTCCCTTAACTTGGGTGGAATTACCAATCGGGATCCACACATCAAAGTCCCCTGGCATACTGACAGCTGTTCTCTTCTGGATGAGAATGCTGGCAACAGTGAGTCGCCATGTGCTGGCCATCCCTTCACCGTCAAATCATATACCCGAGACAGTGTCGGGTCATTTCAGGTCTCCTTCTCTATACCAGCGTTAGTTACTGGCAAGCATTCAATTATAGTCGAATGAAATATTTCGACAGGATCCACTGCTGGTGCTTCCTCCCCAGTAGGCAGTGGCAGGCGTGATAGCCCATCATCGTTTCCATGCTGTTTCGTGCCCTTATACTCGATTTCATATTGGTGCGCCCCTAGAAAAAGAGACCATCTTTGTAACCATTGCGCAGTCATCACCGGAATGCCCTTCTTTGGATTAAAGATGGAGACAAGTGGTTGGTGGTCAGTCAGCAAGGTGAACTTCTGCCCGTGCAGATAGTGATTGAACTTTTTCACTCGCCACACTAGGCTGAGGGCCTCCCTGTCAATCTGGGCGTAGTTGCGCTCGGCTGAGGTTAGTGACCGAGACGCAAAGGCTACTGGCCTCTCCGAGCCGTCCGGGAATTTGTGCGACAGCACCGCTCCAATGTCATAGGGTGATGCATCACACGCCAACCGAATTGGTAGTGCTGGGTTGAAATGAGCCAACACCTCTTTTGATGTGATCAATGCTTTGCTCTTCTGGAAAGCTCGTTTACATTCGTCACTCCACTTCCATGGTACCCCCATTTGCAGTAGGGTGTTCAGTGGGTGTAGTACGGTAGACAAATTCGGCAAGAACTTATGGTAGTAGTTCACCAGCCCGAGGAACGACCTCAGTTGTGACACATTTTCCGGTGCTGGATCCTTGACTACTGCCTCAATCTTTTCAGGGGACTTATGTAACCCCTCTTTATCAATAACGTGGCCACAATACGAGATCTGCTTCTGGAAAAACTCGCATTTGTGGCGATTAGCTCGGAGCCCATATTCCTTCAATCTAGTGAGCACCTGCTCCAGGTTGGCGAGGTGATCACTGTCATTTTCGCCTGTGACCAGGATGTCGTCCAAATAACACTGGGTCCCTGGAATCCCTTGCAGGACTTGTTCCATTGCCCTTTGCCAAATAGCCGGAGCTGATGCTACCCCGAACACCAGCCGGTTGTATTGGTAGAGACCTTTATGAGTGTTGATCGTGAGGTACTGTTTCGAGGCTTCTTCTACCTCCATTTGCAGGTACGCCTGGGCCAGATCAATCTTAGTGAAGCGTTTCCCTCCAGATAGCGAGGCGAAAATATCTTCAATCCGCGGAAGCGGATATTGTACAGTGTGAAGGACTGGGTTCACTGTCACCTTAAAGTCCCCACAGATGCGAACCTTCTTTGGTTCCCCAGGCGTATTACCCAATGACCTCTTCATTACAGGAATGATGGGTGTAGCCCACTCGCTCCAGTCCACTTTGGACAGTACTCCTGAACGTTCCAAACCTTCCAGCTCTGCTTCGACGGCTGGGCGGATCGCATAAGGTCTGCCCTTAAAAAACTTTGGGCTTGCATTTTCCTCTATTTTGATCATCGCTGTTATGCCTTTTAGTGTTCCGAGTCCCTGCTGGAACACTTCTTGTGCATCAGTTAGCATTTTTGACAGTCGTCCAGGTGTGACGTCGTCATCCTTTTTGGATCTACAGTCAGTGCTTGTATGGAATGCCAATCTAGCTGTATCTTCCGGATCCATTCACGTCCTAGTAGTGGTGGTCCTCCATCTGGCAATACATATAGGTCCATTTTTGGTGTTTCCTTGCCGTTATATATAACGTTCACCCTTATTTTTCCTTTGGGGTAGACTTTTTGCCCCGTGTACGTCTTCAAGACAATCTTTGTATCTCTCAAAAGTATATGTGAGAATAGCCGCTTGTAGGCCCTTCGGTTTATGACTGTTAGGGCTGATCCTGTGTCCAATTCCATTTTCACTTGGACTCCTGCTATCTTGAGCGTGACCCAGATAGTTTGGTGATCCTCCGTTTTGATCACATTATGTAGTTTCAGACAACCCAGCTCTTTGCTTCCGGAGTCTGTATCACTCTTCAGTTCGTCTGAACTATTCTCCGTCACCTTATGTACCTTCTTGTACTTCTCCTGTGGAGATTTCTTGCTGCTGGTTTTCTTTCCCGACCTGCAGACTCTTGCTATGTGTCCTACTTTTCCACACTGTCTGCACACTTTGTCCTTGAACCAGCAATCATTATGGTCGTGTGTTGTTCTGCCGCAGCGATAGCACTTCACTGTTCCGTATGACATTTCAATTGTGCCATATTCTTGCGGTCTCCGTTGTATCTCTGCAGCACCCCGTGCTGCTGCTTCGTGTGATACTACAATGCTGAAAGCCTTGTCCAGCGTAAGATCATTTTCTGATAGAAGCCGTTTCTGGGTTCCTTCACTTTGAAGCCCACACACAAACTTGTCCCTTAAAGTATCTGCTAGTCCCGTTCCAAACTGGCAGTGTTTCGATAGCTTGCACAGTTCCGTTAAATACTCAGCATTACTTTCATCTTTATGCTAGTTCCTTTTGTGAAACTTAAATCTTTCTGCTATCAGCAGCGGTGTGGGGTTTAAGTGGTCCTGTAGGATTGACACTATGTTTTCAAAATCCTTTTCCAATGGCTTCACTGGGGTTAGTAGGTTTCGTAGTACACCATACGTTTTTGCACCCATTGAATTCAACAATACCAGCGCTTTCTTGTCATCTGGCACTTCATTCGCCTTGCAGTATACTTCTATGCGTTCGACATATGTCATCCAATCTTCGACTTCATTGTCGAACGCTGTGATACAGCCACTCTTCGGCATTTTTAGGTGTGGTTAGACTGGCTTAAAATGGCGTCTCCCGCGCTTTCCTTTCTTCCCTGCTGCGGCTTAAAATGTCATCTCCCGCGCTTTCCTTTCTTCCCCGCTGCGGCTTAAAATGGCGTCTCCCGCGCTGCTGCCAACGCCGCTCTCGGCGGTCTTCGTGGCAAATGGCGACGCCCTGTGGGTTTCGTGCGCTGCTCCTGCGCTGCTGCCAATGCCACTCTCTGCGGTCCTCGTGGCAATGGCAGCGCCTCACGTTTTCCTGCGCACCTCTCTCCCCCATTGACGCTGCTCGGCCCTTGAACACCGGCTGCACTCTGCTCTCTCTCGTCTCTCTCCCCGTTGATGCCGCTCGGTCCTGAACACCGGCTGTGCCCTTTGCGCTCTGCCCTCTCTCTCTCCCCCGTCGACGCTGCTCGGCCTTTTTCTGTGCCGCTCGGTCGGCTCTAGCCGCCGCTGTCCGGGAAGGGTCTGTGCAGTACCTGTTGCCAGCCCATTTCGCTGGACCACCGTGACTGGAAAGCCAAGCATGGCTCTCGACAGCCTTCCCTGCGATACTCAAATCTCCGCTGGATGACTGGGCGGTTGCCCGTGGTCGACGCCCGTGCTTCTGGACTCGACCTCCTTCCACTGTTCTCCAGGAGCGAATCCCTGGGAGGTGATGCAGAGTTGCAGGTAGGTTCGAATCTGCGTCGTTGCCAATGTTATATCCATGTATCTTAATGTTGTGTCCTTCAATAATCAGACAACAGACTGCAGGGAACGATCAACAGGTGTTTACTGAATGAGCGTTCAAACTGCAACTGACTGTACAGATCACTACTCAGGGTTTATATACAGGTGTGGTCACTGCCGGTACTACAGGATACAGGAGCTGTAAAAAGTAGTTCTCCCCCTTAAAGGTACATACATTACAGTTTGGAGTGACCCAGTAGTTTGGAATGTTTCGGTAGTTTGGAGAGACTCGGTAGTTTGGAGTTTTTCGGTAGTTTGTAGTGACTTGGTAGTTTGGAGTGTTTCGATAGTTTGGAGAGACTCGGTAGTTTGGAGAGACTTGGTGGTTTGGAGTGTTTTAGTAGTTTGGAGAGACTCATTAATTTGGTGTGTTTCGGTAGTTTGGAGCGACCAGGTTGTTTGGAGTGATTTGGCAGTTTGGAGAGACTCATTATTTGGAGTGTTTCGGTAGTTTGGAGAGACTCATTAGTTTGGAGTGTTCGGTAGTTTGGAGTGTTCGGTAGTTTGGAATAACTCGGTAGATTGGAGAGACTCATTAGTTTGGAGTGTTTCGGGAGTTTGGAGTGTTTCGGTAGTTTGGAGTAACTTGGTAGTTTGGAGTGTTTCGGTAGTTTGGAGAGACTTGGTAGTTTGGAGTGTTTCAGTAGTTTGGAGTGTTTCGGTAGTTTGGAGCGACCAGGTAGTTTGGAGTGTTCCGATAGTTTGGAGAGATTCGTTAGTTTAATGTGTTGCAGTAGTTTGGAGAGACTTGGTGGTTTGGAGTGTTTCGGTAGTTTGGAGCGACCAGGTAGTTGGGAGTGTTTCGCTAGTTTGGAGTGAGTCGGTAGTTTGGAGATAGTCGCTTGCTTGAAGTATTTTGGTAGTTTGGCGTCTTTTGCTAGTTTGGGGTGACTCATTAGTTTGGAGTGTTTTGGTAGTTTGGAGTGTTCGGTAGTTTGGAGAGACTCGTTAGTTTGGAGTATTTCGGTAGTTTGGAGAGACTCGGTAGTTTGGAGAGGCTTGGTAGTTTGAAGTGACCCAATAGTTTGGAATGTTTCGGTAGTTTGTAGTGACTTGGTCATTTGGAGTGTTTCAGTAGTTTGTAGTGACTTGGTAGTTTGGAGTGCTTTGGTAGTTTGGAGAGACTCGTTAATTTGGTGTGTTTCAGTAGTTTGGAGAGACTCATTAGTTTGGAGTGTTTCGGTAGTTTGGAGAGACTTGGAAGTTTGGAGTGTTTCCGTAGTTTGGATAGTTTCGGTAGTTTGGAATGTTTCAATAGTTTGGAATGTTTTGGTAGTTTGGAGAGACTTGTTAGTTTGGAGTGCCTCGTTAATTTAGACTGACTCGGTAGTTTGGAGTGTTTCGGTAGTTTGGAGTCTTTCGGTAGTTTGGAGTGACCTGTTAGTTTGGAGTGACCTGGTAGTTTGGAGCCTATCGGTAGTTTGGAGTCTTTCGGTAGTTTGGAGAGTCTCGGTAGTTTGGAATAACTCATTATTTTAGAGAGACCCGGTAGTTTGGAGTGACCCAGTAGTTTGGAATGTTTCGGTAGTTTGGAGTGACCCGGTAGTTTGGAATGTTTCGGTAGTTTGAAGTGACTTGGTAGTTTGGAGAGACTCGTTAGTTTGGAATGCCTCATTAGTTTAGCCTGACTCAGTAGTTTGGAGTGTTTCGGTAGTTTGGAGTGTTTCGGTAGTTTGGAGTGACCTGGTAGTTTGGAGTCTTTTGGTAGTTTGGAGAGATTTGGTAGTTTGGAGTGTTTCGATAGCTGGAGTGTTTCGGTCATTTGGAGAGACTCGGTAGTTTGGAGAGAAGTGGTGGTTTGGATTGTTTTGGTGGTTTGGAGAGACTCGTTAGTTTGGTGTGTTTCGGTACTTTGGAACGACCAGGTAGTTTCGAGTGTTTCGGAAGTTTGGAGAGAATCGTTAGTTTGGAGTGTTTCGGGAAATTGGTGCGACCAGGTAGTTTGGAATGTTTCGGTAGTTTGGAGAGACTCGGTAGTTTGGAATAACTCGGTAGTTTGGAGTGACCAGGTAGTTTGGAGTGTTTCGGTAGTTTGGAGAGACTCGTTAGTTTGGTGTGTTTCGGTAGTTTGGAGAGACTTGCTAGTTTGGAGTTTTTCCGTACTTTGGAATGTTTTGGTAGTTTGGAGAGACTCGGTAGTTTGGAATAACTTGGTACTTTGGAATGTTTCGGTAGTTTGGAGTGTTTCGGTAGTTTGGAGAGACTCTTTAGTTTAGAGTGCTTCGGTAGTTTGGAGAGACTCATTAGTTTGGTGTGTTTCGGTAGTTTGGAGAGACTTGGTAGTTTGGAGTATTTCCGTACTTTGGAATGTTTCGGTAGTTTGCAGAGACTCGGTAGTTTGGAATAACTTGGTATTTTGGAATGTTTCGGTAGTTTGGAGTGTTTCGGTAGTTTGGAGTCTTTCAGTAGTTTGGAGTGACCCGGTAGTTTGGAGCGACTCGGTAGTTTGGAATAACTCGGTAGTTTGGAGAGACCCGGTAGTTTGGTGTGTTTTGGTAGTTTGAAGTGACTTGGTAGTTTGGAGTGTTTTGATTGTTTGGAGAGACTCATTAGTTTGCAGTGTTTCATTAGATTGGAGCGACCAGGTGGTTTGGAGTGATTCGGTAGTTTGGAGCGACACGGTAGTTTAGAATAACTTGGTAGTTTGGAGAGACCCGGTAGTTTGGTGTGTTTCGGTAGTTTGGAACGACCAGGTAGTTTGGAGTGTTTCGGTAGTTTAGAGAGACTCGTTAGTTTGGAGTGTTTCTGTAGTTTGGAGAGACTCGTTAGTTTGGACTGTTTCGGTAGTTTGGAATGTTTCAGCAGTTTGGAGAGACTTGTTAGTTTGGAGTGCCTCATTAGTTTAGACTGACTCAGTAGTTTGGAGTGTTTTGGTAGTTTCGAGTGACCTGGTAGTTTGGAGTCTATCTGCAGTTTGGAGTTTACTCGGTAGTTTGGAGAGACTTGGTAGTTTGGAGTGTTTCGATAGCTGGAGTGACTCGGTAGTTTGGAGGGAATTGGTGGTTTGAATTGTTTTGGTAGTTTGGAGAGACTCGTTAGTTTGGTGTGTTTCGGTAGTTTGGAGCGACAAGGTAGTTCGGAGTGTTTTGGTAATTTGGAGTGACTCGGTAGTTTGGAGAGATTCGTTAGTTTGGAATGTTTCGTTAGATTGGAGCGACCAGGTGGTTTATGTAGTGTGTGTACCTTTAAGAGAGAACTACTTTTACAGCTCCTGTATACTGTAGTACCGGCAGTGACCACCCCTGTATATAAGCCTTGAGCATGCCTCTGTACTGCCAGTCTTGAGACTACCCTACTCCAGTAAACACCTGTTGATTGTTAAGTTACAGCCTCCGTGTAGTTATTGGAAAACATCATACTCTAAGAATCACGGATCCAACAGTTTAGAGTGTTTTGATAGTTTGGAGAGACTCGTTAGTTTGGAGTGTTTCAGGAGTTTGGTGCGAACAGGTAGTTTAGAGTGTTTCGGTAGTTTGGAGAGACTCGTTAGTTTGGAGTGTTTCGGTAGTTTGGAGAGACTCGGTATTTTGGAATAACTCGGTAGTTTGGAGAGAGTTGCTACTGTGAAGTGTTTTGGTAGTTCGGAGTCTTTCGGTAGTTTGGAGTGACCCGGTAGTTTGGAGCGTTTCAGTAGTTTGGAGAGACTCGGTAGTTTGTAATAACTCAGTAGTTTGGAGAGACTCGTTAGTTTGGAGTGTTTCGTAGTTTGGAGTTTTCGGTAGTTTGGAGTGACTCATTAGTTTGGAGAGACTCGCTAGTCTGGAGTGTTTTGATAGTTTGGAGAGACTCGGTAGTTTGGAATAACTCGGTAGTTTGGAGAGACTCGGTAGTTTGCAGTGACTTGGTAGTTTGGAGAGACGCATTAGTTTGGACTGTTTCGGTTGCTTGGAGTGTTTCGGTAGTTTGGAGTCTTTCGGTTGTTTGGAGTGACCTGGTAGTTTGGAGTCTATTGGTAGTTTGGAGTCTTTCGGTAGTTTGGAGAGACTCGATAGTTTGGTGTGTTTCTTTAGTCTGGAGAGACTTGATAGTTTGTAATGTTTCCATAGTTAGGATAGTTTCGGTAGTTTGGAGTGACTTGGTAGCTTGGAGAGACTCATTAGTTTGGTCTGTTTCGGTATTTTGGAGTGTTTCGGTAGTTTGGAGTCTTTCGGTAGTTTGGAGTGACCTGGTAGTTTGGAGTCTATCGGTAGTTTGGAGTGTTTCGGTAGTTTGAAGTGACTTGGTAGTTTTGGAGAGACTCGTTAGTTTGGATTGTTTCGGTAGGTTGAAGTGACTTGGTAATTTGGAGTGTTTCGATAGTTTGGAGAGACCCGGTAGTTTGGAGAGAATTGGTGGTTTGGATTGTTTTGGTAGTTTGCAGAGACTCGTTAGTTTGGTGTGTTTCGGTAGTTTGGAGCGACAAGGTAGTTTGGAGTGTTTCGGTAATTTGGAGAGACTCGTTAGTTTGGAGTGTTTCGTTAGATTGGAGCGACCAGGTGGTTTAGAGTGTTTTGATAGTTTGGAGAGACTCGTTAGTTTGGAGTGTTTCGGGAGTTTGGTGCGAACAGGTAGTTTGGAGTGTTTCGGTAGTTTGGAGAGACTCGTTAGTTCGGAGTGTTTCGTAGTTTGGAGTGTTCGGTAGTTTGGAGTGACTCATTAGTTTGGAGAGACTCGCTAGCTTGGAGTGTTTCGGTAGTTTGAAGTGACTTGGTAGTTTTGGAGAGACTCGTTAGTTTGGATTGTTTCAGTAGTTTGAAGCGACTTGGTAATTTGGAGTGTTTCGATAGTTTGGAGAGACCCGGTAGTTTGGAGAGAATTGGTGGTTTGGATTGTTTTGGTAGTTTGCAGAGACTCGTTAGTTTGGTGTGTTTCGGTAGTTTGGAGCAACAAGGTAGTTTGGAGTGTTTCGGTAATTTGGAGAGACTCGTTAGTTTGGAGTGTTTCGTTAGATTGGAGCGACCAGGTGGTTTAAAGTGTTTTGATAGTTTGGAGAGACTCGTTAGTTTGGAGTGTTTCGGGAGTTTGGTGCGAACAGGTAGTTTGGAGTGTTTCGGTAGTTTGGAGAGACTCGTTAGTTCGGAGTGTTTCGTAGTTTGGAGTGTTCGGTAGTTTGGAGTGACTCATTAGAGAGAGGCTGGACAGGCTGGAGTTGTTTTCCTTGGAGCAGAGAAGGCTGAGGGGGGACCTGATTGAGGTGTACAAAATAATGAGGGGCATAGATAGGGTAGATAAAGAGGAACTTTTCCCCTTAGTGGGGGGGTCAATAACAAGGGGGCATAGATTCAGGGTAAGGGGCAGGAGATTTAGAGGGGATTTGAGGAGGAACTTTTTCACCCAGAGGGTGGTTGGAATGTGGAACTCAATGCCTGAAAGGGTGGTGGAGGCAGGAACCCTCACAACATTCAAGAAGCATTTGGATGAGCACTTGAAATGCCATTGCATACAAGGCTATGGACCAAATGCTGGAAAATGGGATTAGACTGGACAGGGATGGATGGGCGGCGCAGACACGATGGGCCGAAGGGCCTCTTTCTGTGCTGTAAAACTCTATGACTCTATGACTCTATTAGTTTGGAGAGACTCGCTAGTTTGGAGTGTTTCGGTACTTTGGAGAGACTCGGTAGTTTGGAATAACTCGGTAGTTTGGAGAGACTCGGTAGTTTGGAGTGACTTAGTAGTTTGGAGAGACTTATTAGTTTGGAGTGTTTCCGTAGTTTGGAGAGACTCGTTAGTTTTGTGTGTTTCTGTAGTTTGGAGTGACTTCGTAGTTTGGAGAGGCGCGTTAGTTTGGACTGTTTCGGTTGTTTGGAGTGTTTCAGTAGTTTGGAGTCTTTCGGTTGTTTGGAGTGACCTGGTAGTTTGGAGTCTATCGGTAGTTTGGAGTCATTCGGTAGTTTGGAGAGGCTCGATAGCTTGATGTGTTTCTTTAGTCTGGAGAGACTTGATAGTTTGTAATGTTTCCATAGTTTGGATAGTTTCGGTAGTTTGGAGTGACTTGGTAGTTTGGAGAGACTCATTAGTTTGGACTGCTTCGGTAGTTTGGAATGTTTCGGTAGTTTGGAGTCTTTCGTTGGTTGGAGTGACCTGGTAGTTTGGAGTCTATCAGTAGTTTGGAGTGTTTCGGTAGTTTGAAGTGACTTGGTAGTTTTGGAGAGACTTGTTAGTTTGGATTGTTTCGGTAGTTTGTACTGACTTGGTAGTTTGGAGTGTTTCGATAGTTTGGAGAGAATTGGTAGTTTGGAATTTTTCGGTAGTTTGAAGTGACTTGGTAGTTTGGAGTGTTTCGATAGTTTGGAGAGACTCGGTAGTTTGGAGAGACTCGTTAGTTTGGTGTGTTTCGGTAGTTTGGAGCGACAAGGTAGTTTGGAGTGTTTCGGTAATTTGGAGTGACTCATTAGTTTGGAGGGACTCGTTAGTTTGGAGTGTTTCGTTAGATTGGCGCGACCAGGTGGTTTAGAGCATTTTGATAGTTTGGAGAGACTCGTTAGTTTGGAGTGTTTCGGGAGTTTGGAGAGACTCGGTGGTTTGGAATAACTCAGTAGCTTGGAGAGAGTCGCTACTGTGAAGTGTTTTGGTAGTTCGGAGTCTTTCGGTAGTTTGGAGTGACCCGGTAGTTTGGAGTGTTTCGGTAGCTTGGAGAGACTCGGTAGTTTGTAATAACTCAGTCGTTTGGAGAGACTCGGTTGTTTGGAGTGTTTCGGTAACTTGGAGTTTTTCGGTAGTTTGGAGCAACCAGTAAGTTTGGAGTGTTTTGGTAGTTTGCAGTGACTCCTTAGTTTGGTGAAGCTCAGTAGTTTGGAGATTCTCGGTAGTTTGGATTGATTCGGTAGTTTGGAGAGACTCATTAGTTTGGAGTGTTTCGGTAGTTTGGAGCGACCAGTTAGTTTGGAGTGTTTCGGTAGTTTGGAGCGACCAGTTAGTTTGAAGTGTTTCGGTAGTTTGGAGCGACCAGTTAGTTTGGAGTGTTTCGGTCGTTTGGAGAGACTCGTTAGTTTGGAGTGTTTCGGTAGTTCGGAGCGACCAGTTAGTTTGGAGTGTTTTGGTAGTTTGGAGCGACCAGTTAGTTCGGAGTGTTTCGGTAGTTTGGAGCGACCAGTTAGTTTGGAGTGTTTCGGTAGTTTGGAGTGACCAGTTAGTTTGGAGTGTTTCGGTAGTTTGGAGCGACCAGTTAGTTTGGAGTGTTTCGGTAGTTTGGCGAAACTCGGTAGTTTGGTGTGTTTCTTTAGTCTGGAGAGACTTGATAGTTTGTAATGTTTCCATAGTTTGGATAGTTTCGGTTGTTTGGAGTGACTTGGTAGTTTGGAGAGACTCATTAGTTTGGACTGTTTCAGTAGTTTGGAGTCTTTCGGTAGTTTGGAGTCTTTCGTTGGTTGGAGTGACCTGGTAGTTTGGAGTCTATCAGTAGTTTGGAGTGTTTCGGTAGTTTGAAGTGACTTGGTAGTTTTGGAGAGACTCGTTAGTTTGGATTGTTTCGGTAGTTTGTACTGACTTGGTAGTTTGGAGTTTTTCGGTAGTTTGAAGTGACTTGGTAGTTTGGAGTGTTTCGATAGTTTGGAGAGACTCGGTAGTTTGGAGAGACTCATTAGTTTGGTGTGTTTCGGTAGTCTGGAGCGACAAGGTAGTTTGGAGTGTTTCGGTAATTTGGATTGAGTCGGTAGTTTGGAGGGACTCGTTAGTTTGGAGTGTTTCGTTAGATTGGAGCGACCAGGTGGTTTAGAGTGTTTTGATAGTTTGGATGGACTCGTTAGTTTGGAGTGTTTCTGTAGTTTGGAGAGACTCGGTGGTTTGGAATAACTCGGTAGCTTGGAGAGAGTCGCTACTGTGAAGTGTTTTGGTAGTTCGGAGTCTTTCGGTAGTTTGGAGTGTTTTGATAGTTAGGATGGACTCATTAGTTTGGAGTGTTTTGGGAGTTTGGAGAGACTCGGTGGTTTGGAATAACTCGGTAGCTTGGAGAGAGTCGCTACTGTGAAGTGTTTTGGTAGTTCGGAGTCTTTCGGTAGTTTGGAGCGACCAGGTGGTTTAGAGTGTTTTGATAGTTTGGATGGACTCGTTAGTTTGGAGTGTTTTGGGAGTTTGGAGAGACTCGGTGGTTTGGAATAACTCGGTAGCTTGGAGAGAGTCGCTACTGTGAAGTGTTTTGGTAGTTCAGAGTCTTTCGGTAGTTTGGAGTGACCCGGTAGCTTGGAGTGTTTCGGTAGCTTGGAGAGACTCGGTAGTTTGTAATAACTCAGTAGTTTGGAGAGACTCGGTTGTTTGGAGTGTTTCGGTAATTTGGTGTTTTTCGGTAGTTTGGAGCAACCAGTAAGCTTGGAGTGTTTTGGTAGTTTGCAGTGACTCCTTAGTTTGGTGAAGCTCAGTAGTTTGGAGATTCTCGGTAGTTTGGATTGATTCGGTAGTTTGGAGCGACCAGTTAGTTTGGAGTGTTTCGGTAGTTTGGAGCGACCAGTTAGTTTGGAGTGTTTCGGTAGTTTGGAGCGACCAGTTAGTTTGGAGTGTTTCGGTCGTTTGGAGAGACTCGTTAGTTTGGAGTGTTTCGGTAGTTTGGAGCGACCAGTTAGTTTGGAGTGTTTCGGTAGTTTGGAGCGACCAGTTAGTTTGGAGTGTTTCAGTAGTTTGGAGCGACCAATTAGTTTGGAGTGTTTCGGTAGTTTGGAGCGACCAGTTAGTTTGGAGTGTTTCGGTAGTTTGGAGTGACCAGTTAGTTTGGAGTGTTTCGGTAGTTTGGAGCGACCAGTTAGTTTGGAGTGTTTCGGTAGTTTGGCGAAACTCAATAGTTTGGTGTGTTTCTTTAGTCTGGAGAGACTTGATAGTTTGTAATGTTTCCATAGTTTGGATAGTTTCGGTTGTTTGGAGTGACTTGGTAGTTTGGAGAGACTCATTAGTTTGGACTGTTTTGGTAGTTTGGAGTGTTTCGGTAGTTTGGAGTCTTTCATTGGTTGGAGTGACCTGGTAGTTTGGAGTCTATCAGTAGTTTGGAGTGTTTCGGTAGTTTGAAGTGACTTGGTAGTTTTGGAGAGACTCGTTAGTTTGGATTGTTTCGGTAGTTTGTACTGACTTGGTAGATTGGAGTTTTTCGGTAGTTTGAAGTGACTTGGTAGTTTGGAGTGTTTCGATAGTTTGGAGAGACTCGGTAGTTTGGAGAGACTCGTTAGTTTGGTGTGTTTCGGTAGTTTGGAGCGACAAGGTAGTTTGGAGTGTTTCGGTAATTTGGATTGAGTCGGTAGTTTGGAGGGACTCGTTAGTTCGGAATGTTTTGTTAGATTGGAGCGACCAGGTGGTTTAGAGTGTTTTGATAGTTTGGATGGACTTGTTAGTTTGGAGTGTTTCTGTAGTTTGGAGAGACTCGGTGGTTTGGAATAACTCGGTAGCTTGGAGAGAGTCGCTACTGTGAAGTGTTTTGGTAGTTCGGAGTCTTTCGGTAGTTTGGAGTGTTTTGATAGTTTGGATGGACTCGTTAGTTTGGAGTGTTTTGGGAGTTTGGAGAGACTCGGTGGTTTGGAATAACTCGGTAGCTTGGAGAGAGTCGCTACTGTGAAGTGTTTTGGTAGTTCGGAGTCTTTCGGTAGTTTGGAGCGACCAGGTGGTTTAGAGTGTTTTGATAGTTTGGATGGACTCGTTAGTTTGGAGTGTTTCGGGAGTTTGGAGAGACTCGGTGGTTTGGAATAACTTGGTAGCTTGGAGAGAGTCGCTACTGTGAAGTGTTTTGGTAGTTCAGAGTCTTTCGGTAGTTTGGAGTGACCCGGTAGTTTGGAGTGTTTCAGTAGCTTGGAGAGACTCGGTAGTTTGTAATAACTCAGTAGTTTGGAGAGACTCGGTTGTTTGGAGTGACTTGGTAGTTTGGAGTCACTCGTTAGTTTGGAGTCTTTTGGTCATTTGGAGTAACTCGGTTGTTTGGAGTGTTTTGGTAATTTGGAGTTTTTCGGTAGTTTGGAGCAACCAGTAAGTTTGGAGTGTTTCGGTAGTTTGCAGTGACTCCTTAGTTTGGTGAAGCTCAGTAGTTTGGAGATTCTCGGTAGTTTGGATTGATTCGGTAATTTGGAGAGACTCATTAGTTTGGAGTGTTTCGGTAGTTTGGAGCGACCAGTTAGTTTGGAGTGTTTCGGTAGTTTGGAGCGACCATTAGTTTGGAGTGTTTCGGTAGTTTGGAGCGACCAGTTAGTTTGGAGTGTTTCGGTAGTTTGGAGCGACCAGTTAGTTTGGAGTGTTTCGGTAGTTTGGAGTGACTCGTTAGTTTTGAGTGTTTTTGTAGTTTGGAGCGACCAGTTAATTTGGAGTGTTTCATTAGTTTGGAGTGACTCATTAGTTTCGATAAACTCGGTAGTTTGGTGAGACTCATTAGTTTAGAGTGTTTTGGTAGTTTGGAGTGACTCGTTAGTTTTGGGTGTTTCCATACTTTGGAGGGACTCGTTAGTTTTGAGTGTTTCCATACTTTGTAGTGACCAGTTACTTTGGAGTGTTTCAGTAATTTTGAGAGACTCGGTAGTTTGAAGTGACCCAGTAGTTTCGATTGTTTCGGTAGTTTGGATTGACTCGTTAATTTTGAGTCTTTCTGTAGTTTGCAGCGACCAGTTAGTTTGGAGTGTTTCGGTAGTTTGGAGAGACTCTGTAGTTTGGAGTGTTTCGGTAGTTTGGAGAGACTCATTAGGTTGGAGAGTTTCTGTAGTTTGGAGCGACCAGTTAGTTTGGAGTGTTTCGGTAGTTTGGAATGAATCCTTAGTTTGGCAAAACTCGGTAGTTTGGAGATACTCATTAATTTAGAGTGTTTTGGTAGTTTGGAGTGACTCGTTAGTTTTGGGTGTTTCCATACTTTGGAGTGACTCGTTAGTTTTGAGTGATTCCATACTTTGTAGTGACCAGTTACTTTGGAGTGTTTCAGTAGTTTTGAGAGACTCGGTAGTTTGAAGTGACCCAGCAGTTTGGATTGTTTCGGTAGTTTGGAGTGACTCGTTAATTTTGAGTCTTTCTGTAGTTTGCAGCGACTGGTTAGTTTGGAGTGTTTTGGTAGTTTGGAGAGACTCGTTAGTTTGGAGTGTTTCGGTAGTTTGGAGAGACTCGTTAGGTTGGAGAGTTTCTGTAGTTTGGAGCGACCAGTTAGTTTGGAGTGTTTCGGTAGTTGGAATGAATCCTTAGTTTGGCGAAACTCGGTTGTTTGGAGAGACTCATTAGTTTGGAGTGTTTCGGTAGTTTGGAGCGACTCGTTAGTTTTGGGTGTTTCCATACTTTGGAGTGACCAGTTACTTTGGAGTGTTTCAGTAGGTATGAGAGAGTCAGTAGTTTGAAGTGACCCAGTAGTTTGGAGTGTTTCAGTAGTTTGGAGAGACTCGTAAGTTTGGAGAAACTTGGTAGTTTGGAGATCTTGTTAGTTTGTAGTGTTTCGGTAATTTGGAGAGACTCGTTAGTTTGGAGTGTTTCGGTAGTTTGGAGAGACTTGTTAGTTTGGAGTGATTCAGTGGTTTGGAGAGACTCGTTAGTTTGGAGCGTTTCGGTAGTTTGGAGAGACTGGTTAGTTTGGAGAGACTCGTTAGTTTGGAGTGTTTCTGTAGTTTGGAGAGACTCGTTACTTTGTAGTGTTTGGGTAATTTGGAGAGACTCGTTAGTTTGGAGTGTTTCGGTAGTTTGGTGAAACTCTGTAGTTTGGAGTGATTCATTAATTTGGTATGTTTCGGTAGATTGGAGCGACCAGTTAGTTTGTAGTGTTTTGGTAGTTTGGAGAGACTTATTAGTTTGGAGAGACTCGTTAGTTTGGAGAGACTCGATAGTTTGGAGTGACTCGGTAGTTTGGAGTGACTCGTTAGTTTGGAGTGACTCGGTAGTTTGGAGTGACTCGTTAGTTTGGAGTGACTCGGTAGTTTGGAGTGACTCGGTAGTTTGGAGTGACTCGTTAGTTTGGAGTGACTCGGTAGTTTGGAGTGACTCGTTAGTTTGGAGTGACTCGGTAGTTTGGAGAGACTCGGTAGTTTGGAGAGACTCGTTAGTTTGGAGAGACTCGTTAGTTTGGAGAAACTCAGTAGTTTGGAGTGACTCGTTAGTTTGGAGTGACTCGTTAGTTTTAAATGTTTCAGTAGTTTGGAGAGACTTATTAGTTTGGAGAGACTCGGTAGTTTGGAGAGACTCGTTAGTTTGGAGAAACTCAGTAGTTTGGAGTGACTCGTTAGTTTGGAGGGACTCATTAGTTTGGAATGTTTCATTAGATTGGAGCGACCAGGTGGTTTAGAGTGTTTTGATAGTTTGGAGAGACTCGTTAGTTTGGAGTGTTTCGGGAGTTTGGAGTGACAAGGTAGTTTGGAGTGTTTCGGTAATTTGGAGTGTCTTGGTAGTTTGGAGAGACTCGTTAGTTTGGAATGTTTCATTAGATTGGAGCGACCAGGTGGTTTAGAGTGTTTTGATAGTTTGGAGAGACTCGTTAGTTTGGAGTGTTTCGGTAGTTTGGAGCGACCAGTTAGTTTGGAGTGTTTCGGTAGTTTGGAGCGACCAGTTAGTTTGGAGTGTTTCAGTAGTTTGGAGCGACCAATTAGTTTGGAGTGTTTCGGTAGTTTGGAGCGACCAGTTAGTTTGGAGTGTTTCGGTAGTTTGGAGCGACCAGTTAGTTTGGAGTGTTTCGGTAGTTTGGCGAAACTCAATAGTTTGGTGTGTTTCTTTAGTCTGGAGAGACTTGATAGTTTGTAATGTTTCCATAGTTTGGATAGTTTCGGTTGTTTGGAGTGACTTGGTAGTTTGGAGAGACTCATTAGTTTGGACTGTTTTGGTAGTTTGGAGTGTTTCGGTAGTTTGGAGTCTTTCATTGGTTGGAGTGACCTGGTAGTTTGGAGTCTATCAGTAGTTTGGAGTGTTTCGGTAGTTTGAAGTGACTTGGTAGTTTTGGAGAGACTCGTTAGTTTGGATTGTTTCGGTAGTTTGTACTGACTTGGTAGATTGGAGTTTTTCGGTAGTTTGAAGTGACTTGGTAGTTTGGAGTGTTTCGGTAGTTTGGAGAGACTCGGTAGTTTGGAGAGACTCGTTAGTTTGGTGTGTTTCGGTAGTTTGGACTGACAAGGTAGTTTGGAGTGTTTCGGTAATTTGGATTGAGTCGGTAGTTTGGAGGGACTCGTTAGTTCGGAATGTTTTGTTAGATTGGAGCGACCAGGTGGTTTAGAGTGTTTTGATAGTTTGGATGGACTTGTTAGTTTGGAGTGTTTCTGTAGTTTGGAGAGACTCGGTGGTTTGGAATAACTCGGTAGCTTGGAGAGAGTCGCTACTGTGAAGTGTTTTGGTAGTTCGGAGTCTTTCGGTAGTTTGGAGTGTTTTGATAGTTTGGATGGACTCGTTAGTTTGGAGTGTTTCGGGAGTTTGGAGAGACTCGGTGGTTTGGAATAACTTGGTAGCTTGGAGAGAGTCGCTACTGTGAAGTGTTTTGGTAGTTCAGAGTCTTTCGGTAGTTTGGAGTGACCCAGTAGTTTGGAGTGTTTCAGTAGCTTGGAGAGACTCGGTAGTTTGTAATAACTCAGTAGTTTGGAGAGACTCGGTTGTTTGGAGTGACTTGGTAGTTTGGAGTCACTCGTTAGTTTGGAGTCTTTTGGTCATTTGGAGTAACTCGGTTGTTTGGAGTGTTTTGGTAATTTGGAGTTTTTCGGTAGTTTGGAGCAACCAGTAAGTTTGGAGTGTTTCGGTAGTTTGCAGTGACTCCTTAGTTTGGTGAAGCTCAGTAGTTTGGAGATTCTCGGTAGTTTGGATTGATTCGGTAGTTTGGAGAGACTCATTAGTTTGGAGTGTTTCGGTAGTTTGGAGCGACCAGTTAGTTTGGAGTGTTTCGGTAGTTTGGAGCGACCATTAGTTTGGAGTGTTTCGGTAGTTTGGAGCGACCAGTTAGTTTGGAGTGTTTCGGTAGTTTGGAGCGACCAGTTAGTTTGGAGTGTTTCGGTAGTTTGGAGTGACTCGTTAGTTTTGAGTGTTTTTGTAGTTTGGAGCGACCAGTTAATTTGGAGTGTTTCATTAGTTTGGAGTGACTCATTAGTTTCGATAAACTCGGTAGTTTGGTGAGACTCATTAGTTTAGAGTGTTTTGGTAGTTTGGAGTGACTCGTTAGTTTTGGGTGTTTCCATACTTTGGAGGGACTCGTTAGTTTTGAGTGTTTCCATACTTTGTAGTGACCAGTTACTTTGGAGTGTTTCAGTAATTTTGAGAGACTCGGTAGTTTGAAGTGACCCAGTAGTTTCGATTGTTTCGGTAGTTTGGATTGACTCGTTAATTTTGAGTCTTTCTGTAGTTTGCAGCGACCAGTTAGTTTGGAGTGTTTCGGTAGTTTGGAGAGACTCTGTAGTTTGGAGTGTTTCGGTAGTTTGGAGAGACTCATTAGGTTGGAGAGTTTCTGTAGTTTGGAGCGACCAGTTAGTTTGGAGTGTTTCGGTAGTTTGGAATGAATCCTTAGTTTGGCAAAACTCGGTAGTTTGGAGATACTCATTAATTTAGAGTGTTTTGGTAGTTTGGAGTGACTCGTTAGTTTTGGGTGTTTCCATACTTTGGAGTGACTCGTTAGTTTTGAGTGATTCCATACTTTGTAGTGACCAGTTACTTTGGAGTGTTTCAGTAGTTTTGAGAGACTCGGTAGTTTGAAGTGACCCAGCAGTTTGGATTGTTTCGGTAGTTTGGAGTGACTCGTTAATTTTGAGTCTTTCTGTAGTTTGCAGCGACTGGTTAGTTTGGAGTGTTTTGGTAGTTTGGAGAGACTCGTTAGTTTGGAGTGTTTCGGTAGTTTGGAGAGACTCGTTAGGTTGGAGAGTTTCTGTAGTTTGGAGCGACCAGTTAGTTTGGAGTGTTTCGGTAGTTGGAATGAATCCTTAGTTTGGCGAAACTCGGTTGTTTGGAGAGACTCCTTAGTTTGGAGTGTTTCGGTAGTTTGGAGCGACTCGTTAGTTTTGGGTGTTTCCATACTTTGGAGTGACCAGTTACTTTGGAGTGTTTCAGTAGGTATGAGAGAGTCAGTAGTTTGAAGTGACCCAGTAGTTTGGAGTGTTTCAGTAGTTTGGAGAGACTCGTAAGTTTGGAGAAACTTGGTAGTTTGGAGATCTTGTTAGTTTGTAGTGTTTCGGTAATTTGGAGAGACTCGTTAGTTTGGAGTGTTTCGGTAGTTTGGAGAGACTTGTTAGTTTGGAGTGATTCAGCGGTTTGGAGAGACTCGTTAGTTTGGAGCGTTTCGGTAGTTTGGAGAGACTGGTTAGTTTGGAGAGACTCGTTAGTTTGGAGTGTTTCTGTAGTTTGGAGAGACTCGTTAGTTTGTAGTGTTTGGGTAATTTGGAGAGACTCGTTAGTTTGGAGTGTTTCGGTAGTTTGGTGAAACTCTGTAGTTTGGAGTGATTCATTAATTTGGTATGTTTCGGTAGATTGGAGCGACCAGTTAGTTTGTAGTGTTTTGGTAGTTTGGAGAGACTTATTAGTTTGGAGAGACTCGTTAGTTTGGAGAGACTCGATAGTTTGGAGTGACTCGGTAGTTTGGAGTGACTCGTTAGTTTGGAGTGACTCGGTAGTTTGGAGTGACTCGGTAGTTTGGAGTGACTCGTTAGTTTGGAGTGACTCGGTAGTTTGGAGTGACTCGTTAGTTTGGAGTGACTCGGTAGTTTGGAGAGACTCGTTAGTTTGGAGAGACTCGTTAGTTTGGAGAGAGTCGCTACTGTGAAGTGTTTTGGTAGTTCGGAGTCTTTCGGTAGTTTGGAGTGACCCGGTAGTTTGGAGTGGTTCGGTAGTTTGGAGAGACTCGGTAGTTTGTAATAACTCAGTAGTTTGGAGAGACTCGTTAGTTCGGAGTGTTTCATAGTTTGGAGTGTTCGGTAGTTTGGAGTGACTCATTAGTTTGGAGAGACTCGCTAGTTTGGAGTGTTTCGGTAGTTTGGAGAGACTCGTTAGTTTGGAGTGTTTCAGTAGTTTGGAGAGACTCGTTAGTTTGTAATAACTCAGTAGTTTGGAGAGACTCGTTAGTTTGGAGAGACTCGTTAGTTTGGAGAAACTCAGTAGTTTGGAGTGACTCAGTAGCTTGGAGTGACTCGTTAGTTTGGAGGGACTCGTTAGTTTGGAATGTTTCATTAGATTGGAGCGACCAGGTGGTTTAGAGTGTTTTGATAGTTTGGAGAGACTCGCAGGTTTGGAGTGTTTCGGGAGTTTGGAGTGACAAGGTAGTTTGGAGTGTTTCGGTAATTTGGAGTGTCTCGGTAGTTTGGAGAGACTCGTTAGTTTGGAATGTTTCATTAGATTGGAGCGACCAGGTGGTTTAGAGTGTTTTGATAGTTTGGAGAGACTCGTTAGTTTGGAGTGTTTCGGGAGTTTGGTGCGAACAGGTAGTTTGGAGTGTTTCGGTAGTTTGGAGAGACTCGGTAGTTTGGAATAACTCGGTAGTTTGGAGAGAGTCGCTACTGTGAAGTGTTTTGGTAGTTCGGAGTCTTTCGGTAGTTTGGAGTGACCCGGTAGTTTGGAGTGGTTCGGTAGTTTGGAGAGACTCGGTAGTTTGTAATAACTCAGTAGTTTGGAGAGACTCGTTAGTTCGGAGTGTTTCATAGTTTGGAGTGTTCGGTAGTTTGGAGTGACTCATTAGTTTGGAGAGACTCGCTAGTTTGGAGTGTTTCGGTAGTTTGGAGAGACTCGTTAGTTTGGAGTGTTTCAGTAGTTTGGAGAGACTCGTTAGTTTGTAATAACTCAGTAGTTTGGAGAGACTCGTTAGTTTGTAATAACTCAGTAGTTTGGAGAGACTCGGTTGTTTGGAGTGACCCAGTAGTTTGGAGTGTTTCGGTAGTTTGGAGAGGCTCGTTAGTTCGGAGTGTTTCATAGTTTGGAGTGTTCGGTAGTTTGGAGTGACTCATTAGTTTGGAGAGACTTGTTAGTTTGGTGTGTTTCGGGAGTTTGGTGCGAACAGGTTGTTTGGAGTGTTTCGGTAGTTTGGAGAGACTCGGTAGTTTGGAATAACTCGGTAGTTTGGAGAGAGTCGCTACTGTGAAGTGTTTTGGTAGTTCGGAGACTTTCGGTAGTTTGGAGAGGCTCGTTAGTTCAGAGTGTTTCATAGTTTGGAGTGTTCGGTAGTTTGGAGTGACTCATTAGTTTGGAGAGACTCGCTGGTTTGGAGTGTTTCGGTACTTTGGAGAGACTCATTAGTTTGGATTGTTTCGGTAGTTTGCAGTGACTCGTTAGTTTGGAGTGTTCATTAGTTTGGAGAGACTCTGTAGTTTGGAGTGTTTTGGTAGTTTGGAGAGACTCGTTAGTTTGGAGTGTTTCGGTCGTTTGGAGAGACTCATTAGGTTGGAGAGTTTCTGTAGTTTGGAGCGACCAGTTAGTTTGGAGTGTTTCGGTAGCTTGGAATGAATCCTTAGTTTGGCGAAACTCAGTAGTTTGGAGAGACTCATTAGTTTGGAGTGTTTCGGTAGTTTGAAGCGACTCGTTAGTTTTGGGTGTTTCCATACTTTGGAGTGACCAGTTATTTGGAGTGTTTCGGTAGGTATGAGAGAGTCAGTAGTTTGAAGTGACCCAGTAGTTTGGAGTTTTTCGGTAGTTTGGAGAGACTCATTAGTTTGGATTGTTTCGGTAGTTTGGAGAGACTCGTTAGTTTGGAATGTTTCGGTAGTTTGGAGAGACTCATTAGTTTGGATTGTTTCGGTAGTTTGGAGAGACTCGTTAGTTTGGAGTGTTTCGGTAGTTTGGAGAGACTCATTAGTTTGGATTGTATCGGTAGTTTGCAGTGACTCGTTAGTTTGGAGTGTTCGGTAGTTTGGAGAGTCTCATCATTTTGGAGTGTTTCGGTAGTTTGGAGGGATTCGTTAGTTTGGAGTGCTCGCTAGCTTGGAGTGACTCGGTATTTGGAGAGACTCGGTAGTTTGGAGAGACTAGTTAGTTTGGAGTGTTCGGTAGTTTGGAGAGACTCGGTAGTTTAGAGTGTTTCGGTAGTTAGGAGCGACTCAGTAGTGTGGAGTGTTTCAGTAGTTTGGAGTGTTTCGGTAGTTGTAGAATCATAGAGTCATAGAGTAGTTTGGAGCGACCAGTTAGGTTGGAGTGACTCGGTATTTTGGAGTGTTTCAGTAGTTTGGAGCAACTCGGTAGTTTGGAGTGTTTCGGTAGTTTGGAGTGACTCGGTAGTTTGGAGTGACTCAGTAGTTTGGAGTCTTTTGGTCGTTTGGAGTAACTCGGTTGATTGGAGTGTTTCGGTAGTTTGGAGTGACTCGTTAGTTTGGAGTGTTCGGTAGTTTGGAGTGACCAGTTAGTTTGGAGTGTTTCGGTAGTTTGGCGAAACTCGGTAGTTTGGAGAGATTCGTTAATTTGGAGTGTTTCGGTAGTTTGGAGCGACCAGTTAGTTTGGAGTGTTTTGGTAGTTTGGAGAGACTCATTAGTTTGGAGAAACTCGGTAGTTTGGAGAGACTCGTTAGTTTGGAGTGTTTCGGTGGTTTGGAGAGAATCGGTAGTTTGGAGAGACTCGTTAGTTTGGAGAAACTCGGTAGTTTGGAGTGACTCGTTAGTTTGGAGTGACTCGGTAGTTTGGAGTGACTCATTAGTTTTAAATGTTTCAGTAGTTTGGAGAGATTCGTTAGTTTGGAGTGTTTCGGTAGTTTGGAGCGACCAGTTAGTTTGGAGTGTTTCGGTCGTTTGGAGAGACTCGTTAGTTTGGAGTGTTTCGGTAGTTTGGAGCGACCAGTTAGTTTGGAGTGTTTCGGTAGTTTGGAGCGACCAGTTAGTTTGGAGTGTTTCAGTAGTTTGGAGCGACCAATTAGTTTGGAGTGTTTCGGTAGTTTGGAGCGACCAGTTAGTTTGGAGTGTTTCAGTAGTTTGGAGCGACCAGTTAGTTTGGAGTGTTTCAGTAGTTTGGAGCGACCAATTAGTTTGGAGTGTTTCGGTAGTTTGGAGCGACCAGTTAGTTTGGAGTGTTTCGGTAGTTTGGCGAAACTCAATAGTTTGGTGTGTTTCTTTAGTCTGGAGAGACTTGATAGTTTGTAATGTTTCCATAGTTTGGATAGTTTCGGTTGTTTGGAGTGACTTGGTAGTTTGGAGAGACTCATTAGTTTGGACTGTTTTGGTAGTTTGGAGTGTTTCGGTAGTTTGGAGTCTTTCATTGGTTGGAGTGACCTGGTAGTTTGGAGTCTATCAGCAGTTTGGAGTGTTTCGGTAGTTTGAAGTGACTTGGTAGTTTTGGAGAGACTCGTTAGTTTGGATTGTTTCGGTAGTTTGTACTGACTTGGTAGATTGGAGTTTTTCGGTAGTTTGAAGTGACTTGGTAGTTTGGAGTGTTTCGATAGTTTGGAGAGACTCGGTAGTTTGGAGAGACTCATTAGTTTGGTGTGTTTCGGTAGTTTGGAGCGACAAGGTAGTTTGGAGTGTTTCGGTAATTTGGATTGAGTCGGTAGTTTGGAGGGACTCGTTAGTTCGGAATGTTTTGTTAGATTGGAGCGACCAGGTGGTTTAGAGTGTTTTGATAGTTTGGATGGACTTGTTAGTTTGGAGTGTTTCTGTAGTTTGGAGAGACTCGGTGGTTTGGAATAACTCGGTAGCTTGGAGAGAGTCGCTACTGTGAAGTGTTTTGGTAGTTCGGAGTCTTTCGGTAGTTTGGAGTGTTTTGATAGTTTGGATGGACTTGTTAGTTTGGAGTGTTTCTGTAGTTTGGAGAGACTCGGTGGTTTGGAATAACTCGGTAGCTTGGAGAGAGTCGCTACTGTGAAGTGTTTTGGTAGTTCGGAGTCTTTCGGTAGTTTGGAGCGACCAGGTGGTTTAGAGTGTTTTGATAGTTTGGATGGACTCGTTAGTTTGGAGTGTTTCGGGAGTTTGGAGAGACTCAGTGGTTTGGAATAACTTGGTAGCTTGGAGAGAGTCGCTACTGTGAAGTGTTTTGGTAGTTCAGAGTCTTTCGGTAGTTTGGAGTGACCCGGTAGTTTGGAGTGTTTCAGTAGCTTGGAGAGACTCGGTAGTTTGTAATAACTCAGTAGTTTGGAGAGACTCGGTTGTTTGGAGTGACTTGGTAGTTTGGAGTCACTCGTTAGTTTGGAGTCTTTTGGTCATTTGGAGTAACTCGGTTGTTTGGAGTGTTTTGGTAATTTGGAGTTTTTCGGTAGTTTGGAGCAACCAGTAAGTTTGGAGTGTTTCGGTAGTTTGCAGTGACTCCTTAGTTTGGTGAAGCTCAGTAGTTTGGAGATTCTCGGTAGTTTGGATTGATTCGGTAGTTTGGAGAGACTCATTAGTTTGGAGTGTTTCGGTAGTTTGGAGCGACCAGTTAGTTTGGAGTGTTTCGGTAGTTTGGAGCGACCATTAGTTTGGAGTGTTTCGGTAGTTTGGAGCGACCAGTTAGTTTGGAGTGTTTCGGTAGTTTGGAGCGACCAGTTAGTTTGGAGTGTTTCGGTAGTTTGGAGTGACTCGTTAGTTTTGAGTGTTTTTGTAGTTTGGAGCGACCAGTTAATTTGGAGTGTTTCATTAGTTTGGAGTGACTCATTAGTTTCGATAAACTCGGTAGTTTGGTGAGACTCATTAGTTTAGAGTGTTTTGGTAGTTTGGAGTGACTCGTTAGTTTTGGGTGTTTCCATACTTTGGAGGGACTCGTTAGTTTTGAGTGTTTCCATACTTTGTAGTGACCAGTTACTTTGGAGTGTTTCAGTAATTTTGAGAGACTCGGTAGTTTGAAGTGACCCAGTAGTTTCGATTGTTTCGGTAGTTTGGATTGACTCGTTAATTTTGAGTCTTTCTGTAGTTTGCAGCGACCAGTTAGTTTGGAGTGTTTCGGTAGTTTGGAGAGACTCTGTAGTTTGGAGTGTTTCGGTAGTTTGGAGAGACTCATTAGGTTGGAGAGTTTCTGTAGTTTGGAGCGACCAGTTAGTTTGGAGTGTTTCGGTAGTTTGGAATGAATCCTTAGTTTGGCAAAACTCGGTAGTTTGGAGATACTCATTAATTTAGAGTGTTTTGGTAGTTTGGAGTGACTCGTTAGTTTTGGGTGTTTCCATACTTTGGAGTGACTCGTTAGTTTTGAGTGATTCCATACTTTGTAGTGACCAGTTACTTTGGAGTGTTTCAGTAGTTTTGAGAGACTCGGTAGTTTGAAGTGACCCAGCAGTTTGGATTGTTTCGGTAGTTTGGAGTGACTCGTTAATTTTGAGTCTTTCTGTAGTTTGCAGCGACTGGTTAGTTTGGAGTGTTTTGGTAGTTTGGAGAGACTCGTTAGTTTGGAGTGTTTCGGTAGTTTGGAGAGACTCGTTAGGTTGGAGAGTTTCTGTAGTTTGGAGCGACCAGTTAGTTTGGAGTGTTTCGGTAGTTGGAATGAATCCTTAGTTTGGCGAAACTCGGTTGTTTGGAGAGACTCATTAGTTTGGAGTGTTTCGGTAGTTTGGAGCGACTCGTTAGTTTTGGGTGTTTCCATACTTTGGAGTGACCAGTTACTTTGGAGTGTTTCAGTAGGTATGAGAGAGTCAGTAGTTTGAAGTGACCCAGTAGTTTGGAGTGTTTCAGTAGTTTGGAGAGACTCGTAAGTTTGGAGAAACTTGGTAGTTTGGAGATCTTGTTAGTTTGTAGTGTTTCGGTAATTTGGAGAGACTCGTTAGTTTGGAGTGTTTCGGTAGTTTGGAGAGACTTGTTAGTTTGGAGTGATTCAGTGGTTTGGAGAGACTCGTTAGTTTGGAGCGTTTCGGTAGTTTGGAGAGACTGGTTAGTTTGGAGAGACTCGTTAGTTTGGAGTGTTTCTGTAGTTTGGAGAGACTCGTTACTTTGTAGTGTTTGGGTAATTTGGAGAGACTCGTTAGTTTGGAGTGTTTCGGTAGTTTGGTGAAACTCTGTAGTTTGGAGTGATTCATTAATTTGGTATGTTTCGGTAGATTGGAGCGACCAGTTAGTTTGTAGTGTTTTGGTAGTTTGGAGAGACTTATTAGTTTGGAGAGACTCGATAGTTTGGAGTGACTCGGTAGTTTGGAGTGACTCGTTAGTTTGGAGTGACTCGGTAGTTTGGAGTGACTCGTTAGTTTGGAGTGACTCGGTAGTTTGGAGTGACTCGGTAGTTTGGAGTGACTCGTTAGTTTGGAGTGACTCGGTAGTTTGGAGAGACTCGTTAGTTTGGAGAAACTCAGTAGTTTGGAGTGACTCGTTAGTTTGGAGTGACTCGTTAGTTTTAAATGTTTCAGTAGTTTGGAGAGACTTATTAGTTTGGAGAGACTCGGTAGTTTGGAGAGACTCGTTAGTTTGGAGAAACTCAGTAGTTTGGAGTGACTCGTTAGTTTGGAGGGACTCGTTAGTTTGGAATGTTTCATTAGATTGGAGCGACCAGGTGGTTTAGAGTGTTTTGATAGTTTGGAGAGACTCGTTAGTTTGGAGTGTTTCGGGAGTTTGGAGTGACAAGGTAGTTTGGAGTGTTTCGGTAATTTGGAGTGTCTTGGTAGTTTGGAGAGACTCGTTAGTTTGGAATGTTTCATTAGATTGGAGCGACCAGGTGGTTTAGAGTGTTTTGATAGTTTGGAGAGACTCGTTAGTTTGGAGTGTTTCGGTAGTTTGGAGCAACCAGTTAGTTTGGAGTGTTTCGGTAGTTTGGAGCGACCAGTTAGTTTGGAGTGTTTCAGTAGTTTGGAGCGACCAATTAGTTTGGAGTGTTTCGGTAGTTTGGAGCGACCAGTTAGTTTGGAGTGTTTCGGTAGTTTGGAGCGACCAGTTAGTTTGGAGTGTTTCGGTAGTTTGGCGAAACTCAATAGTTTGGTGTGTTTCTTTAGTCTGGAGAGACTTGATAGTTTGTAATGTTTCCATAGTTTGGATAGTTTCGGTTGTTTGGAGTGACTTGGTAGTTTGGAGAGACTCATTAGTTTGGACTGTTTTGGTAGTTTGGAGTGTTTCGGTAGTTTGGAGTCTTTCATTGGTTGGAGTGACCTGGTAGTTTGGAGTCTATCAGTAGTTTGGAGTGTTTCGGTAGTTTGAAGTGACTTGGTAGTTTTGGAGAGACTCGTTAGTTTGGATTGTTTCGGTAGTTTGTACTGACTTGGTAGATTGGAGTGACTCGTTAGTTTGGAGTGACTCGGTAGTTTGGAGTGACTCGTTAGTTTGGAGTGACTCGGTAGTTTGGAGAGACTGGTTAGTTTGGAGAGACTCGTTAGTTTGGAGAAACTCAGTAGTTTGGAGTGACTCAGTAGCTTGGAGTGACTCGTTAGTTTGGAGGGACTCGTTAGTTTGGAATGTTTCATTAGATTGGAGCGACCAGGTGGTTTAGAGTGTTTTGATAGTTTGGAGAGACTCGTTAGTTTGGAGTGTTTCGGGAGTTTGGAGTGACAAGGTAGTTTGGAGTGTTTCGGTAATTTGGAGTGTCTCGGTAGTTTGGAGAGACTCGTTAGTTTGGAATGTTTCATTAGATTGGAGCGACCAGGTGGTTTAGAGTGTTTTGATAGTTTGGAGAGACTCGTTAGTTTGGAGTGTTTCGGGAGTTTGGTGCGAACAGGTAGTTTGGAGTGTTTCGGTAGTTTGGAGAGACTCGGTAGTTTGGAATAACTCGGTAGTTTGGAGAGAGTCGCTACTGTGAAGTGTTTTGGTAGTTCGGAGTCTTTCGGTAGTTTGGAGTGACCCGGTAGTTTGGAGTGGTTCGGTAGTTTGGAGAGACTCGGTAGTTTGTAATAACTCAGTAGTTTGGAGAGACTCGTTAGTTCGGAGTGTTTCATAGTTTGGAGTGTTCGGTAGTTTGGAGTGACTCATTAGTTTGGAGAGACTCGCTAGTTTGGAGTGTTTCGGTAGTTTGGAGAGACTCGTTAGTTTGGAGTGTTTCAGTAGTTTGGAGAGACTCGTTAGTTTGTAATAACTCAGTAGTTTGGAGAGACTCGTTAGTTTGTAATAACTCAGTAGTTTGGAGAGACTCGTTAGTTTGGAGTGTTTCAGTAGTTTGGAGAGACTCGTTAGTTTGTAATAACTCAGTAGTTTGGAGAGACTCGTTAGTTTGTAATAACTCAGTAGTTTGGAGAGACTCGGTTGTTTGGAGTGACCCAGTAGTTTGGAGTGTTTCGGTAGTTTGGAGAGGCTCGTTAGTTCGGAGTGTTTCATAGTTTGGAGTGTTCGGTAGTTTGGAGTGACTCATTAGTTTGGAGAGACTTGTTAGTTTGGTGTGTTTCGGGAGTTTGGTGCGAACAGGTTGTTTGGAGTGTTTCGGTAGTTTGGAGAGACTCGGTAGTTTGGAATAACTCGGTAGTTTGGAGAGAGTCGCTACTGTGAAGTGTTTTGGTAGTTCGGAGACTTTCGGTAGTTTGGAGAGGCTCGTTAGTTCAGAGTGTTTCATAGTTTGGAGTGTTCGGTAGTTTGGAGTGACTCATTAGTTTGGAGAGACTCGCTAGTTTGGAGTGTTTCGGTACTTTGGAGAGACTCATTAGTTTGGATTGTTTCGGTAGTTTGCAGTGACTCGTTAGTTTGGAGTGTTCATTAGTTTGGAGAGACTCTGTAGTTTGGAGTGTTTTGGTAGTTTGGAGAGACTCGTTAGTTTGGAGTGTTTCGGTCGTTTGGAGAGACTCATTAGGTTGGAGAGTTTCTGTAGTTTGGAGCGACCAGTTAGTTTGGAGTGTTTCGGTAGCTTGGAATGAATCCTTAGTTTGGCGAAACTCAGTAGTTTGGAGAGACTCATTAGTTTGGAGTGTTTCGGTAGTTTGAAGCGACTCGTTAGTTTTGGGTGTTTCCATACTTTGGAGTGACCAGTTATTTGGAGTGTTTCGGTAGGTATGAGAGAGTCAGTAGTTTGAAGTGACCCAGTAGTTTGGAGTTTTTCGGTAGTTTGGAGAGACTCATTAGTTTGGATTGTTTCGGTAGTTTGGAGAGACTCGTTAGTTTGGAATGTTTCGGTAGTTTGGAGAGACTCATTAGTTTGGATTGTTTCGGTAGTTTGGAGAGACTCGTTAGTTTGGAGTGTTTCGGTAGTTTGGAGAGACTCATTAGTTTGGATTGTATCGGTAGTTTGCAGTGACTCGTTAGTTTGGAGTGTTCGGTAGTTTGGAGAGTCTCATCATTTTGGAGTGTTTCGGTAGTTTGGAGGGATTCGTTAGTTTGGAGTGCTCGCTAGCTTGGAGTGACTCGGTATTTGGAGAGACTCGGTAGTTTGGAGAGACTAGTTAGTTTGGAGTGTTCGGTAGTTTGGAGAGACTCGGTAGTTTAGAGTGTTTCGGTAGTTAGGAGCGACTCAGTAGTGTGGAGTGTTTCAGTAGTTTGGAGTGTTTCGGTAGTTGTAGAATCATAGAGTCATAGAGTAGTTTGGAGCGACCAGTTAGGTTGGAGTGACTCGGTATTTTGGAGTGTTTCAGTAGTTTGGAGCAACTCGGTAGTTTGGAGTGTTTCGGTAGTTTGGAGTGACTCGGTAGTTTGGAGTGACTCAGTAGTTTGGAGTCTTTTGGTCGTTTGGAGTAACTCGGTTGATTGGAGTGTTTCGGTAGTTTGGAGTGACTCGTTAGTTTGGAGTGTTCGGTAGTTTGGAGTGACCAGTTAGTTTGGAGTGTTTCGGTAGTTTGGCGAAACTCGGTAGTTTGGAGAGATTCGTTAATTTGGAGTGTTTCGGTAGTTTGGAGCGACCAGTTAGTTTGGAGTGTTTTGGTAGTTTGGAGAGACTCATTAGTTTGGAGAAACTCGGTAGTTTGGAGAGACTCGTTAGTTTGGAGTGTTTCGGTGGTTTGGAGAGAATCGGTAGTTTGGAGAGACTCGTTAGTTTGGAGAAACTCGGTAGTTTGGAGTGACTCGTTAGTTTGGAGTGACTCGGTAGTTTGGAGTGACTCATTAGTTTTAAATGTTTCAGTAGTTTGGAGAGATTCGTTAGTTTGGAGTGTTTCGGTAGTTTGGAGAGACTCATTAGTTTGGATTGTTTCGGTAGTTTGCAGTGACTCGTTAGTTTGGAGTGTTCGGTAGTTTGGAGAGACTCTGTAGTTTGGATTTTTGCAGTAGTTTGGAGGGACTCGTTAGTTTGGACTGATTCATTAGTTTGGAGAAACTCGGTAGTTTGGAGAGACTCGTTAGTTTGGAGTGTTTCGGTGGTTTGGAGAGAATCGGTAGTTTGGAGAGACTCGTTAGTTTGGAGGGACTCGTTAGTTTGGACTGATTCATTAGTTTGGAATGTTTCGATAGTTTGGAGCGACTCGTCATTTTGGAGTGTTTCAGATGTTGGGAGTGACTTGGTAGTTTGCAGTGACTCGGTAGTTTGGAGTGTTTCAGTATTTGGAGTGACTCGTTAGTTTGGAGTGTTTCGGTCATTTGGAGTAACTCGGTAGTTTGGAGTGTTTCGGTAGTTTGGAGCAACTCAGTGGTGTGGAGTGTTTCGGTAGTTTGGAGTGTTTCGGTAGTTATAGAGTCATAGAGTCATAGAGTAGTTTGGAGCGACCAGTTAGGTTGGAGTGACTCGGTATTTTGGAGTGTTTCGGTAGTTTGGAGCAACTCGGTAGTTTAGAGTGTTTCGGTAGTTTGGAGTGACTCGGTAGTTTGGACTGACTCAGTAGTTTGGAGTCTTTTGGTCGTTTGAAGTAACTCGGTTGTTTGGAGTGTTTTGGTAGCTTGGAGCGACCAGTTAGTTTGGAGTGTTTCGGTAGTTTGGAGTGACTCGTTACTTTGGTGTGTTTCGGTAGTTTGGAGTGACTCAGTAAAGTGGAGTCTTTCGGTAGTTTGGAGAGACTCATTAGTTTGTAGTGTTTCGGTAATTTGGACATACTCCTTAGTTTGGAGTGTTTCTGTAGTTTGGAGAGACTCGTTAGTTTGGAGTGTTTCGGTAGTTTGGAGAGACTCATTAGTTTGGATTGTTTCGATAGTTTGCAGTGACTCATTAGTTTGGAGTGTTCGGTAGTTTGGAGAGACTCGGTAGTTTGGAGTGACTCATTATTTTGGAGTGTTTCGGTCATTTGGAGGGACTCGTTAGTTTTAAATGTTTCAGTATTTTGGAGAGACTCGGTAGTTTGGAATGTTTCGGTAGTTTGGAGAGACTCGTTAGTTTGGAGTGTTTCGGTAGTTTGGAGAGACTCATTAGTTTGGAGTGTTCAGTAGTTTGGAGAGACTCTGTAGTTTGGAGTGTTTCGGTAGTTTGGAGAGACTCGTTAGTTTGGAGTGACTCATTAGTTTGGATTGTTTCGGTAGTTTGCAGTGACTCGTTAGTTTGGAGTGTTCGGTAGTTTGGAGAGACTCTGTCGTTTGGAGTGTTTCGGTAGTTTGGAGAGTCTCGTTAGTTTGGAGTGACTCATTAGTTTGAAGTGTTTCGGTAGTTTGGAGAGACTCCTTAGTTTGGATTGTTTCGGTAGTTTGCAGTGACTCGTTAGTTTGGAGTGTTCGGTAGTTTGGAGAGACTCTGTAATTTGGAGTGTTTCGGTAGTTTGGAGGGACTCGTTAGTTTGGACTGACTCATTAGTCTGGAATGTTTCGATAGTTTGGAGCGACTCGTTATTTTGGAGTGTTTCAGATGTTGGGCGTGACTTGGTAGTTTGCAGTGACTCGGTAGTTTGGAGTGTTTCGGTATTTGGAGTGACTCGTTAGTTTGGAGTGTTTCGGTCGTTTGGAGTAACTCGGTAGTTTGGAGTGTTTCGGTAGTTTGGAGCAACTCAGTGGTGTGGAGTGTTTCGGTAGTTTGGAGTGTCTCGGTAGTTATAGAGAGTCATAGAGTAGTTTGGAGCGACCAGTTAGGTTGGAGTGACTCGGTATTTTGGAGTGTCTCTGTAGTTTGGAGCAACTCGATAGTTTTGAGTGTTTCGGTAGTTTGGACTGACTCGGTAATTTGGAGTGACTCAGTAGTTTGGAGTCTTTTGGTCGTTTGAAGTAACTCAGTTGTTTGGAGTGTTTCGGTAGTTTGGAGTGACTCGTTACTTTGTTGTGATTCGGTAGTTTGGAGTGACTCAGTAATGTGGAGTTTTTCGGTAGTTTGGAGAGACTCATTGGTTTGTAGTGTTTCGGTAATTTGGAGATACTCCTTAGTTTGGAGTGTTTCTGTAGTTTGGAGAGACTGGTTAGTTTGGAGTGTTTCGGTAGTTTGGCGAAACTCGGTAGTTTGGAGAGATTCATTAATTTGGAGTGTTTCGGTAGTTTGGAGTGACCAGTTAGTTTGGAGTGTTTTGGTAGTTTGGAGAGACTCATTAGTTTGGAAAAAATCGGTAGTTTGGAGAGACTCGTTAGTTTGGAGTGTTTCGGTAGTTTGGAGAGAATCGGTAGTTTGGACAGACTCGTTAGTTTGGAGTGTTCGGTAGTTTGGAGTGACTCCTCATTTTGGAGTGTTTCGGTAGTTTGGAGGGACTCGTTAGTTTGGAGTGCTTGCTAGCTTGGAGTGACTCGGTATTTGGAGAGACTCGGTAGTTTGGAGAGAGTCGTTAGTTTGGAGTGTTCGGTAGTTTTGAGAGACTCGGTAGTTTAGAGTGTTTCAGTAGTTTGGAGCGACTCAGTAGTGTGGAGTGTTTCAGTAGTTTGGAGGGACTCGTTAGTTTGGAGTGTTTCGGTAGTTTGGAGTGTTTCGATAGTTTGGAGCGACTCGTTATTTTGGAGTGTTTCAGATGTTGGGCGTGACTTGGTAGTTTGCAGTGACTCGGTATTTTGGAGTGTTTTGGTATTTGGAGTGACTCGTTAGTTTGGAGTGTTTCGGTCGTTTGGAGTAACTCAGTAGTTTGGAGTGTTTTGGTCGTTTGGAGTAACTCAGTGGTGTGGAGTGTTTCGGTAGTTTGGAGCGTTTCGGTAGTTATAGAGTCATAGAGCCATAGAGTAGTTTGGAGCGACCAGTTAGGTTGGAGTGACTCGGTATTTTGGAGTGTTTCAGTAGTTTGGAACGACTCGGTAGTTTGGAGTATTTCGGTAGTTTGGAGTGACTCAGTGGTGTGGAGTTTTTCGGTAGTTTGGAGTGTTTCGGTAGTTATAGAGTCATAGAGACATAGAGTAGTTTGGAGCGACCAGTTAGGTTGGAGTGACTCGGTATTTTGGAGTGTTTCAGTAGTTTGGAACGACTCGGTAGTTTGGAGTGTTTCGGTAGTTTGGAGTGACTCGGTAGTTTGGTGTGACTAAGTAGTTTGGAGTCTTTTGGTCGTTTGGAGTAACTCGGTTGTTTGGAGTGTTTCGGTAGTTTGGAGTGACTCGTTACTTTGGTGTGTTTCGGTAGTTTGGAGCGACTCAGTAATGTGGAGTGTTTTGGTAGTTTGGAGAGACTCCCTAGTTTGTAGTGTTTCGGTAATTTGGAGATACTCCTTAGTTTGGAGTGTTTCGGTAGTTTGGAGAGACTCGTTAGTTTGGAGTGTTTCGGTAGTTTGACGAAACTCGGTAGTTTGGAGAGATTCGTTAATTTGGAGTGTTTCGGTAGTTTGGAGCGACCAGTTAGTTTGGAGTGTTTTGGTAGTTTGGAGAGACTCATAAGTTTGGAGAAACTCGGTAGTTTGGAGAGACTCGTTAGTTTGGAGTGTTTCGGTAGTTTGGAGAGAATCGGTAGTTTGGAGAGACTCGTTAGTTTGGAGAAACTCAGTAGTTTGGAGTGACTCGTTAGTTTGGAGTGACTCGGTAGTTTGGAGTGACTCATTAATTTTAAATGTTTCAGTAGTTTGGAGAGATTCGTTAGTTTGGAGTGTTTCGGTAGTTTGGAGAGACTCGTTAGTTTGGAGAGACTCATTAGTTTGGATTGTTTCGGTATTTTGCAGTGACTCGTTAGTTTGGAGTGTTTGGTAGTTTGGTGAGACTCGGTAGTTTGGAGTGACTCATTATTTTGGAGTGTTTCGGTCGTTTGGAGGGACTCGTTAGTTTGGAGTACTCGCTAAGATGGAGTGAATCGGTATTTGCAGAGACTCGGTAGTTTGGAGAGACTCGTTAGTTTGGAGTGTTCGGTAGTTTGGAGAGACTCAGTAGTTTGGAGTGTTTCAGTAGTTTGGAGCGACTCAGTAGTGTGGAGTGTTTCGGTAGTTTGGAGTGTTTCCGTAGTTTTGAGTCATAGGCCTAGAAATTCAGTATAGCCACGTTTGGGGCGCTACAGCCGGGCGGCCGCTAAAGTTTGCGCCCGGCGCAACTTCGCGTCACCTTCGCCGATATTCAGTGGCATCGCCCCAAGAGGTTGCTGCTGCACTAAAACAGGTGATGCACGACTATCATTAGGCGCTAAGCCGGCGGCTCGGGGCGAAAACCCCGAGGGCGAGCGCAGCGCAGGTGCGGCGAGCTGCTGATTGACGGCAGACACTCTGGCGCCGGTGAGCTCTTAAAGGGGGAGGGTGGATTTGTTTTTTTGAAAGGCCGAGACTGGTGTATTTGTGTTTTTTGAAAGGCCGAGACTGGTCGATTTGTGTTTTTTGGGGGGGCTTCTCTCCATTAGTTTGTAATGTGGGAAGGGCAGAGGTTTCAAAGAAATAAATGTTCTTAAATCGCACTGTCCATGCTTTCTTTTGGAAGTCCTGGTTGCCCTGCTCGGCTGAGGGCTTGTGGAGCAGCTACATTCTTCTTGTGCCATTGGCACAAGCCATTCCCTGAGAGGGGGCCTAGAACCGACGTTCAATAAGCCGCCGACGGGCGGCCCTTGCACTTTCTGCCTCCCTCCTGTGCTGGTCCTCCTCCTCCTCCTCCTCCTCCTCCTCCTCCTCCTCTGGTGGTCCTCCAATGTCTGGTGGCAGTGGCTGAGTCCTGCGGATAGCCAGGTTGTGCAGCATGCAGCACACGACCACGAAATGGGAGACTCGCTCAGGCGAATACTGTAGGGCTCCTCCGGAACGATCCAGACAGCGGAACCGTTGCTTCAGGACGCCGATTGTTTGCTCAATGATGTTCCTGGTTGCTTGATGGCTGTCATTGTATCCCTCTTCAGCAGGGGTGCTGGGCGCACGGAGCGGGGTCATCAGCCAGGTGCACAAAGGATAGCCTTTGTCCCCGAGAAGCCATCCTCGTGGGTGAGGCTGGGCCTGGAACATGTCTGTCACAGAAGTCTGGCGCAGGATGAAGGCATCGTGGCTGCTGCCTGGAAAGCGGGCATTGACAGCTAGGATGAGCTGCCTGTGGTCACACACCAACTGCACATTGAGCGAATGGTAGCCCTTCTGGTTGCGGTAATCCTCGGCATTCTCCAGAGGTGCCCGCAAAGCCACATGCGTGCAGTCAATGGCGCCCTGCACCATGGGGAAGCCCGCTAATGCTGCAAAGCCCATTGCACGCTGTTGCTGCTTGACAAGGGCCATGGAGAAGGAGATGAACTGACGTCTCCTTCTGAAAAGGGCATTGGTCACCTGGCGGATGCAGCAATGCACGGCAAACTGGGAGATGTTGGAAATGTCCCCAGTAGCGGATTGGAAGCAGCCAGTGGCATAGAAGTTGAGAGACACCGTCACCTTCACTGCCACCGACAGAGACGTCCTTGTGGTGTATGTAACCGTTCCACCTTTAAGAGAACTATTTTAAGAGTTGCACTACTTTATCTTGGCTGCTGTATACTGTAATACCGGCGGTGACCACACTGGTATATAAGTGCTGTGTAATGATTTATTGGGCAGTTCCACCCTGACCTTCGACTAGTAAAGACCTGTTAAAGTTTACTCTTGTGGTCTGTGTAGTAATTCTCAATATAACACACAGACTTAACAGTGGCGACGAGTACGATCTTACCCTGCGGCAGAGATACATCCAAAGCAGTTTAACGGGCGTCGAGAGGAGGCATCCGCCCTCATCATTCTGCTGAGAAAAGACTCGGGTCTGCAGAGCACAGGAAGAATTCTGACACGAAGCCTTCCATCAGCAACAGGCAGTGATCATCCCCTCTATCATGGTGGTGGGTAAGCCGATCAGCGACGAGCAGCAAGTCGGCCACGTTGGCTGTGAAATAGGGGAGGGAAAAACGGAGGATATAAGGGCGGAGTACTCGAACACGGCCGGGGAAAAGAGCCGGACAGAAGTCGGGGCCAGAGGCGCTGAGACTGGGGCAGCGTAAGGCACGGGAGCCGCGGTGAATGCAAACGCAGCCGGTGTAAAAGACCGGGCTGCAAGCGGGCTGGGAGACGCAACAGCGTCGAGAGAGAGCTCGACCGCGACCGGTGAAAAAGGCCGGGCAGCTACTGAGGCCGCGAGGCGCAGCGACCGGGTCAGCGTAAGGCGCGGGAGAATTTTTTTTTTTTAAACCGCGGAGAACTCAGCCGCAGCCGGGGGAAAGGACCGGACTGCAAGAGGGGCTGGGAGGCACGATTTGAAAACCGCTGGGGAGGGCGAATGCAGCAATACGGCAATCGCCATTACAGCCAGCGGGGGAGAAAGGCAAACGCGGGAAGCCGCCATTTTCATAGGCGGGGGAAGAAGACAAGCACGGGAAACCGCCATTTTGGAAAAAAAAATAAAAGAAAAATTTCTTTTTGTTTCTCAAGAAGGCTGCGAGGATGCCTAAGCGTGGTAACATCAATGATTTCGATCCCGATGTTGAAGATTGGGCCACATATGTAGAACGCATAGAGATATATTGTAAGGCAAATAAAATATCAGATGAAGATAAAGCACTAACCTTACTAAATTCAATGGGTGCGAAGACATACGGGCTATTGAAGCATCTTCTATCACCAGCTAAACCGGCGGATCAGACTTTCGCTAAAATTGTTGCTGTTCTGAAAAATCATTTGAACCCCACACCGCTGATGTTAGTGGAACGATTTAAATTTTATGCGAGAACGCAACTGAAAGAGGAAAGCAACGCGGAGTATTTAATTGAACTGCGTAAGCTAGCGAAATACTGTCAGTTTGGGGAAAGTCTGACAGAGGCACTGAGAGACAAATTCGTGTGTGGATTGTCGAAAGAAGGAACACAAAAGCGGCTGCTTGAAGAGAATGATCTTACACTTGATAAGGCTGTCACTATTGCAGCATCGCACGAAGCCGCAGGGAGAGGCACTGCGGAAATGCAGCTGAAGGCAGCGGTACTCAGCGTAGATCAAATGGCTTTGGGTACAACGAAATGTTATCGTTGTGGAAAGACAACACACGATCAGAACCAATGCTGGTTTAAAAACCAGGAATGTAGAAAATGTGGCAAGCTTGGTCACATAGCTAAAGTATGCCGGTCAGGAAAGAAGACCAGCAACAAAAAGTCACCGCAGGAAAAGTGCAGAAAGGTACATAAGGTGGCTGAGAAGAGTTCGGATGAACAGAATTCGGATTCAGACTCCAACAGCAAGGAACTGGGTAGTCTGAGAATTCACAATGTGAGTAAGGAAGCTGACCGACAAACTATCTGGGTCACACTTCAGATAGCAGGAGTCCAAGTGAAGATGGAATTGGACACCAGATCGGCGTTGACAGTCATGAATAAGCAAGATTACAAAAAGTTATTCACACATATTCCCCTACGGGAGACGGAGATAGTATTGCAGACATACACGGGGCAAAAAGTATACCCCATCGGAAAGATAAAAGTCAAGGTGGTACACAAGGGCAAAGAACACCAAGGAATGGACATATATGTACTACCTGAGGGAGGTCCACCACTTCTGGGACGGGAGTGGATCAGGAAAATAAATATGGACTGGCACTCCCTAAATGCAATAACGGTAGATTCCGGAAAAAAAGATGTCAAACCTGAACGATTGTCCAGAATATTGGATGAAGCTAAAGAGGTGTTCCAACAGGGACTGGGAACACTGAGAGGAATTAAGGCAAAAATCAAGATTGCAGAACATGCAAACCCAAAATTTTTCAAAGCCAGACCGATACCTTATGCGATACGACCTGCTGTGGAAGCTGAGCTGGAAGGGCTTGAACGTTCAGGAGTACTGTCTAAGGTGGACTGGAGTGAGTGGGCCACGCCCATTGTTCCCGTCATGAAGCGTTCATCGAGTAACAAGCCAGGGGAACCGGGGAAGGTCCGCATCTGTGGAGACTTCAAGATCACAGTTAATCCGGTGCGTCACACGGTGCAATATCCGCTTCCGCGGATTGAGGATATCTTTGCTTCATTGTCTGGCGGGAAACACTTCACCAAGATAGACCTGGCGCAAGCGTACTTACAGATGGAAGTGGAGGAAGAGTCGCGCCAGTATCTCACAATCAACACGCACAGAGGCTTGTATCAATATAATAGACTGGTTTTTGGAGTGGCTTCGGCTCCAGCAATTTGGCAGAGGGCCATGGAGCAGGTATTACAAGGAATTCCAAGCACTCAATGTTACTTGGGCGACATCCTGATTATAGGAGATGACGATGAGGAACACCTTGCAAATTTGAAACTGGTGCTCACCAGGTTGAAGGAATATGGCCTTCGAGTTAATCGCCAGAAATGTGAGTTCTTTCAGAAACGGATCTCGTACTGTGGTCATGTCATTGACCAGGAGGGGCTGCACAAGTCACCTGACAAGATCGAAGCTGTTGTGAAGGCTCCCGCTCCGGAAAATGTATCCCAGTTGAGGTCGTTCCTAGGGTTGATTAACTATTACCATAAGTTTCTGCCAAATCTATCCACGGTGCTGCACCCGCTGAATGCTCTTTTGCAGAAAGAAGTACCATGGAAGTGGAGCGAGGACTGTAAGAAGGCCTTTCACAAAAGCAAGGCATTGATCACCTCAGAGGAAGTGTTGGCTCACTTCAACCCAACGCTACCTATTCGCTTAGCTTGTGATGCTTCTCCTTATGGTATTAGAGCAGTACTCTCACACAAGTTGCCAAATGGCTCGGAAAGGCCAGTCGCATTTGCATCCAGATCATTGACCTCCGCTGAGCGCAACTATGCTCAGATAGATAGGGAGGCTCTCAGCCTGGTGTGGGGAGTAAAGAAGTTTAACCATTACCTGCAGGGCCAGAAGTTTACACTGCTGACAGACCACCAGCCGTTGGTACCCATATTCAACCCTAAAAAGGGCGTTTCCATTATGACAGCGCAAAGGCTACAGAGGTGGTCCCTTTTCCTAGGGGCACACCAATATGACATAGAATACAAAGGATCAAAACAGCATGGGAATGCTGACGGTTTATCGCGCCTACCATTGCCAACGGTAGAAGAGGCACCTACAGTGGACCCAGTGGAGATGTTCCACTCAACCATAGTGGAATGTCTACCAGTAACAAATTCTACCATCGAAAAGGAAACGAGAAATGACCCGACTCTCTCACGAGTCTACGATTTAACGGTGAAGGGATGGCCAGCACATGGCGAACCACTGTTGCCAGCATTCTCGCAAAGAAGAGAGCAGCTGTCAGTGTGCCGAGGAACTTTGATGTGTGGATCCAGAGTGGTGATTCCACCCAAACTCCAGCATAAAGTGCTAAAGGAGCTTCACGAGGGGCATCTGGGTGGAGTAAAAATGAAGAACCTAGCCAGAGCGTTTGTGTGGTGGCCAGGTATCGATGGAGACATCGAAGAAATGACCAAGAGCTGTCTAGGATGCCAGAAGGTCCAAAACGCCCCACCACAAGCCCCTCTACATCCATGGGAGTGGCCCTCATCTCCATGGCAAAGGGTACATATCGACTTTGCTGGTCCATTTATGGACTCAATGTTCTTAATCGCGGTGGATGCACACTCCAAGTGGCCGGAGGTAATAAAGATGTCCTCCACCACCATGGAAAAAACCATCACAGTATTAAGGACCATATTTGCCAGGAATGGGCTGCCGGAACAGATCTGTTCTGATAATGGACCGCAATTTGTGTCCGAAGAATTCAGGAAGTTCTTAAAAAACAATGGGGTTAAGCACTACACGTCCGCCCCATACCATCCCGCCACCAATGGATTAGCTGAAAGGTTTGTCCAGACCTTCAAGAAGGCCATAAAGGCCATGGGTAATGAAGACATAAATCTACAACATAAGGTAGATAACTTCTTGTTGGCGTACAGGAATGCAACACATGCGGTTACAAACCAAACTCCCGCCATGATGTTTTTCAATAGAAGACTAAGATGCCGGCTGGATTTGATCAAGCCAAACATCAGAAGGGACGTAGAGAACCGGCAATTTCAAGGCATGAATGAAAGGCCAACTAGAACCTTCCAGACAGGTCAACAAGTTTTGGCCCGGGACTACCGTACCGAGAAATGGCAGCCTGGAACTATTTGCACACGACTAGGACCGCTGATGTATACCATGGACATTGGTGAAAGCATAATAAGGCGCCATGTTGACCAGATCATAGAGTCATCCGAAAAGGGACAACCTACTCCACAACTCTATACGCCTAATGATGAAGCAGAGATACCCATAGTATCTACCTCCGATCCGGTGATACTGGAATCAGATGAACCCGACACTGGCATTCAAGCCGAATCGACCTTGCCAAAAGAACCTACTACACCACCGGAAACTACTACACCACCGAGGTGTTATCCGGACCGAGTCAGGAAGCCTCCAGAGAGACTGAATCTGTGAACTGTGGTACATGAAGTTGTGTATATATGTTATTATTTTATGTTAATGGGGAATATATACTGTTAAGCTAAAAAGGGAGGATTGTGGTGTATGTAACCGTTCCACCTTTAAGAGAACTATTTTAAGAGTTGCACTACTTTATCTTGGCTGCTGTATACTGTAATACCGGTGGTGACCACACCGGTGTATAAGTGCTGTGTAATGATTTATTGGGCAGTTCCGCCCTGACCTTCGACTAGTAAAGACCTGTTAAAGTTTACTCTTGTGGTCTGTGTAGTAATTCTCAATATAACACACAGACTTAACAGTCCTGCTCCTCAGATGTGGCTGCAGATCTCCGCGAAGCAGGTGGCAGATCTCACTGACCACCGCCCTTCGGAATCGCAGCCTCCGAACACACTGCGTGTCAGACATGTTCAGATATGAGAACTGCTGGCGGTATACCCTGGGTGGGTAAGGCCTCCTTTGCCGACGCCTGTTGCCCCCTCTCCATCTGGCCATGTCTGCCACTCTCTCACGGCGTCTGTGAGCCCTTTGAATGCAATGGAGAAGGCCAACGTTTGCACCCATTGCAGCCCCCATTATATGTTTCCAATCAATGATATGGCTCTGAAGTTAAAGACAAGTGGAAAGCTGTGGCCTGAAGCCACAAGTACCTGTGCGAGTGTTGAGCCAAACCAGAAAGCTCTCTACCTTTGTCTCTCTGCAAAGATCCGTCTCTCACAAAGAAGGAGTGTTGCAAAATGGCTGCCTTTTCTACTGCAGGAGGAGTGCCCTTTAATTTGCGCCCCCCGTGCCCCGCAGCGACTGAGAACCGTTCCCCTCTACCAGTCGCTAGGGGCGCCAGGCGCACAATAGGCCGGCGCCACTGAATTTCCGGTTTGGGGCGCACAAAGGGCGTTGCACAATGAAATGACGTCAGGATCTGCGCGCGCAGCTGAGCGCGCGCAAAGGCTTTGCGCCACCGCTAAATCTTTACTGAAGTTGGGGAGAGGCGCAGATCGCGCTGCGCCCGGCCGCTAGCCGCCTAGCGCCCCACATCTCCTCCTCCTAAGGCGCTAGCAGCTGGCGCAAACAACTGAATTTCTAGGCCATAGAGTCATAGAGTAGTTTGGAGCGACCAGTTAGTTTGGAGTGACTCGTTATTTTGGAGTGTTTCGGTAGTTTGGAGCGACTCGGTAATTTGGAGTGTTTCGGTAGTTTGGAGTGACTCGGTAGTTTGCAGTGTTTTGGTAGTTTGGAGCAACTCGTTATTTTGGAGTGTTTCGGTAGTTTGGAGCGACTCGGTAATTTGGTGTGTTTTGGTAGTTTGGAGTGACTCGTTACTTTGGTGTGTTTCGGTAGTTTGGTGCGACTCAGTAGTGTGGGGTGTTTCGGTAGTTTGGAGTTTTTCGGTAGTTTGGAGCGACCAGTAAGGTGGAGTGTTTCGGTAGTTTGCAGTGACTCCTTAGTTCAATGAAACTCGGTCATTTGGAGAGTCTCGGTAGTTTGGAGTGATTCGGTAGTTTGGCGTGTTTCAGTAGTTTGGAGTGACTCGTTAGTTTGGAGTGACCCGGTAGTTTGGATAGACTCAGTAGTTTGGAGTGTTTCGGTAGTTTGCAGAGACTTGGTAGTTTGGAGTGTTTTGGTAGTTTGGAGTGTTTCAGTAGATTGGAGTGACTTGGTAGTTGGGAGACTATCGGTTGTTTGGAGAGACTCGGTAGTTTGGAGAGACTCGGTAATTTGGAGTGACTCATTAGTTTTGAGTGTTTCTGTAGTTTGGAGTGACTCCTTAGTTTGGCAAAACTCAGTAGTTTGGAGAGACTCGGTAGTTTGGTGTGATTTGGTAGTTTGGAGAGGCTCATTAGTTTGGAGTCTTTCGGTAGTTTGGAGCGTCCAGTTAGTTTGGAGTGTTTTGGTAGTTTGGAGTGTTTCAGTAGTTTGGAGTGTTTCAGTAGTTTGGAGTGTTTCGGTAGTTTGGAGTGTCTCGGTAGTTGGGAGACTTTCGGTTATTTGGAGAGACTCGGTAGTTTGGAGAGACTCGTTAGTTTGGAGTGTTCAGTAGTTTGGAGAGACTCAGTAGTTTGGAGTGTTTCAGTAGTTTGGAGTGTTTTGGTAGTTTGGAGTGTTTCAGTAGTTTGGAGTGTTTCGGTAGTTTGGAGTGTTTCAGTAGTTTGGAGAGACTCGTTAGTTTGGAGTGTTCAGTAGTTTGGAGTGTCACGGTAGTTGGGAGACTTTCGGTTATTTGGAGAGACTCGGTAGTTTGGAGAGACTCGGTAGTTTGGAGTGTTCAGTAGTTTGGAGAGACTCAGTAGTGTGGAGTGTTTCGGTAGTTTTGAGTGGCTTGGTAGTTTGGAGTCTGTTGGTCGTTTGGAGTAACTCGGTTGTTTGGAGTGTTTCGGTAGTTTGGAGAGACTTGTTACTTTGGAGTGTTTCGGTAGTTTGGAGTTTTTCGGTAGTTATAGTGTCATGGGGGAGAAATTCAGTTGTTAGCGCCACCCGTTAGCACCTTAAGAGGGTGATAAGTGGGGCGCTAAGCAACTGGCGCCCGGGCGCGGCGATACCTGCACCTCTTGCAAAATTAAGCGGACATTTAGCGGCGGCGCTAAACCCTACCGCCCGCTCTCCTGCGCACGCAGATCTTGACGTCATTCGAGAGTGCAACGCCCTTGGGGCGCCCCGGACCACAAATTCAGTGACGCCCCCCTCCTTTCCGCCTGTCGCTACCAACGACAGGTTGACTGGAACGCTTCCCAGTCACTGTGAGGCTGGGGGGCGCTATTTATAGGGGGCTCTTCCTGGCTTCTGTGTGGTAGCCATTTTTGGACCACTCGTTCTGAGAGAGAGAGAGACAAAGGGAGAAAGGGCGACTTCTGCATTGAGTCAACGCTGTCTGAGGTAGTTTTGGCTTCTGACCATATCTTAGTAGTTGCTTTGCTTTTTCACCGGCATAACTTTGATTGCCCACATACTATAGGGGCTGCAATGGATGAGAACGTCGTCATTCTCCATCACATTGAGAGGGCACAGAGACACAGGGAGAGAGTGGCAATCATGGCCAGACGGAGGAGGGCCAACAGGCGTCGGTACAGGAGACCTTACCCTCCCAGGGTTTTTCGCCAACAGTTCTCAAACATCAATATGTCTGAGGAGCAGTGTTTGCGAAGGCTGCGATTCAGCAAGGAGGTTGTCACTGAGCTCTGCCACCTGCTTCAGCCAGATCTACAGCCTCAACTGAGGAGCAGGACATCTCTGTCGGTGGCAGTGAAGATAACAGTGGTTCTCAACTTTTATGCCACCAGCTCCTTTCAATCTGCTACTGGGGACATTGCCAATATCTCCCAGTTCACGATGCATTGCTGCATCCATCAAGTCACAAATGCCCTCTTTAAAAGGAGACGAGAGTACATCTCTTTCCCCATGACCCCGGACAAGCAGCACGAACGCGCAGCGGGCTTTGCAAGAATAGCGGGCTTCCACATGGTCCAGGGCGCCATTGACTGCACGCATGTGGCTTTGCGGGCGCCGCAAGAGAATGCCGAGGATTTCCGCAACTGAAAGGGCTTCCATTCCTTGAATGTCCAGTTGTTCTGTGACCACAGACAGCTGATACTCGCTGTCAATGCCCACTTTCCAGGCAGCAGCCACGATGCTTTCATTCTGCGCCAGACTTCTGTGGCAGACCTTTTCAAGGCCCTGCTTCACCCAGGAGGCTGGCTTCTCGGGGACAAGGGCTATCCTCTGTGCACCTGGCTGATGACCCCGCTCCGTTCGCCCAGCAGCCCTGCTGAAGAACGATACAATGAGAGCCATCAAGCTACCAGGAACATCGTTGAGCACACAGTCGGCATGCTCAAGCAATGGTTCCACTGTCCAGACCACTCTGGAGGAGCACTGCAGTACTCGCCTGAGTGAGTCTCCCACTTCGTTGTTGTGTGCTGCATGCTGCATGACCTGGCAATCCTCAGGATCCAGCCAATGCCACCAGACATTGAAGCACCAGCAGAGGAGGAGGAGGAGGAGGAGGAGGAGGAAGAGCACCAAGATGGGAGGGAGGCACAAAGTGCAAGGGCTGTCCGTCAAAGGCTTATAGCAAGTCGCTTCTAGGCCCCCTCTGCGGGAATGGCTTCTGCCATTCAAACAACCTGAATGGAACCATGCCGCAACCCCTAAGCCGGTCAAGGCAACAATGAGTGCAAAGAGCAAACATGCACATTTTGAATAAAGACACTTCTTTATTTACCAAACCGTATATCCTTCCCGCATGACAAAGTAATAGAAAGAAACACAAAAAAAAACAGTCAATTACATAACTGGCTCTCACAACCTGGAGACAATGTCCAAAAGAGTAACAAAAATATGACCACGATCCTCGGCCTTCAATAAAACAATGAACAACATTTTGCCACACCTCCTACTTTTTGCCCTTCGAGGGTGATCTGCTTCCCTTGCGAAATTGCCCCCTTCCCACCCTGCAGCTCCTCCGTAATGGGACCCCAGTGGCTGGAGCAAGGCTGGGGGAAGGCTGCTGAGTGTCAGAAACTGAGACTGCAGATGCCTTTGAGGAACGGCCTAGACCAGCTCTGGGCCTGGAGGGCCCGGCTGCTGACTGCTCCAACTCTGCATGGGCGGCAGCAGTCTGTCCTACAGGTGATGGCAACTGCAGTGGAGAAGTGACAGTGTTGGCAGCAGGAATGCTGTCATCTTGAGGGAGGACAGCAACTCCCTGCTCGACCGACACACTGGCACTCCCACGGGGCAGCACTTCAGCATGCGGAGCAATCTGCTGGAGCACAGATTGCTGGCCTGCTGCGGCGCGGTGAGAGCCCCGGGGAAACTTTCCCGATCCAACGAGGCTGGCAGCAGTTAGTGCTCACGTGGCCTCAATCTGTGTCTGCATGAGACCAGCCACTGACTGCATTGCAGCACTTAGCATTTGCGTGGCAGCCACCTGTGCTGCACTGAAGTTCTGGACACTCCTTGCCTGTGCTGCGCCGAAGTTCTGGACACTCCTTGCCAGTGACTCAATGGATTCGGGCATCCTTGCCACTGCAGCCATGAGCTCAGTGTGCCTTTGCTCCGCCTGGGCGCTCATTTCAGTGAGGACCCACACTTCGTCTGCGCTCACTGCAGCAGGACTCGAGGCCATACTCTCCATCCGGGGAGAAGGCCCCCAAGCTTCCCTACCCCCCTCGCATTGCTGCAGCCCGCTGGGTCCTGGAGCTTCACCCTCCTCAGACAATTCCCCCCTGCTCCCCTCCAGGGAAGGCGTGTCCCCAGTATGGTCATGGGCTGCCTCGGTTGAGGGTTGCGCTGATGGTCCGGCTTCCTCCTCCTCGTCACCTTCAGATTCACGCCCAGTGGCAGCTTGAGGGCCCGCCTCCTCACCTGGTGAATCAGCATCTGAAAGCAGGGAGGTACAAGATTGGCTTTAGCGTGAGAACAGGGTGGCAGCAAGGGAGGCATGAGTGCAGCGATGTACTGATTTGGATCGAAAATGTCAAAGAATGCTGTTGTGAGGAACAAGTGGAAGGAGAGAGGTCAAAAAGGTGATGACCTTACCATTGCTGTCCATAACGGGGTCAGCGTCTCCAGTGGCGACGGGGCCAAGCATCCGGCTTGCCACAATCCGGTGGACTCGCTGCTCCAGATCGGTCAGGGCTTGAAGGTGAGGCCGGCCTCCCCCGGTCCATTGCTGCTGTCTCCTATTATGCGCCAGCTTGCCCTGCAAGAAAAAGGATGGGGACTGAATAAAGATGCAGCCATGATCTTGGCTGAAATGCCTCCCATGGTCGAATAGCCCTTACTGTGTGCAGCCATGCTCTTTGCTGAAATGCCTCCCATGGCCGAATAGCCCTTACTGTGTGCAGCCATGCTCTTTGCTGGAATGGCTCCCATGGTCAAATAGCCCTTACTGTATGCAGCCATGCTCCTGGCTGAAATGCCTCCCATGGTAGAATAGCCCTTACTGTGTGCAGCCATGCTCTTTGCTGAAATGCCTCCCATGGCCGAATAGCCCTTACTGTGTGCAGCCATGCTCTTTGCTGGAATGGCTCCCATGGTCAAATAGCCCTTACTGTATGCAGCCATGCTCCTGGCTGAAATGCCTCCCATGGTAGAATAGCCCTTACTGTGTGCAGCCATGCTCCTGGCTGAAATGCCTCCCATGGTCGAACAGCCCTTACTGTATGCAGCCATGCTCCTGGCTGAAATGCCTCCCATGGTCGAATAGCCCTTACTGTATGCAAAGTGCTGAATGTGCGTGTGAGTTTCCTGAAAGGGCCATAGGTGTTGGATGAGTGCTGGGCATTGGGGCTTTCAAGACCCTTTGGCCATAGAGCGAGGTCGAGGTGGAGGGATGAAGAGGTTTCTGAAAAAGGCACTCACCCTGACGACCCGAGTGAGGTCGTTGAACTTCTTCCTGCATTGCACAGGGGTCCTAGGAACCATGCTGCTCCAAGCTTTTCGGTACTTGCTGGGCAGAGGCCTCCTGCCACTCTTCAGGTACAGGAGAGATCGCCTGCGCTCCACCGCGCCAACCAGAGTCTCCAAGGCCCCCTCGCTGAAGTGCTGCGCTCGCTCCCTGGCCCTCTCCATGGTCCTTGGCTTCAGGATTTGGCAACAGGTCTGTCCAGGCCGAGATTCAGGGCTCCGATGCGCAGGGTGCGGCTGCAATTCAAGATCGACCCTCCCCTTTAAGAGCTGACCGGCACCAGCGTGTCTGTGTTCAATCGCTGACAGCATCTGCGCTGCGCCCGCCCTCTGAGGTGGCACCTCGCTCCTCCGGCTTAGCGCCTTAAGAGAGTCATGCAACGCCTGATTTAGTGCTGCAATCACCTCTAGGGGCGAAAGAGACCAATTTAGCAGTAGGCAGCGATAATTTGCACCGGGCGCTAAACTTTGCGCCTGGCCGATAATTGCGCCCCTAATGGGGCGATACCAAATTTCTCCCCCATAGAGTCATAGAGTAGTTTGGAGAGACTCGTTATTTTGGAGTGTTTCGGTAGTTTGGAGTGACTCGTTACTTTGGAGTGTTTCGGTAGTTTGGAGTGACTCAGTAGTGTGGAGTGTTTCAGTAGTTTGGCGTTTTTCGGTAGTTATAGTGTCATAGAGACATAGAGTAGTTTGGAGAGACTCGTTAGTTTTGAGTGTTTCTGTAGTTTGGAGAGACTCGTTAGTTTTGAGTGTTTCTGTAGTTTAGAGTGATTCCTTAGTTTCGAGAAACTCGGTAGTTTGGAGAGACTCATTAGTTTGGAGTGTTTCGGTAGTTTGGAGAGACTCGTTAGTTTGGAGTGTTTCGGTAGTTGGGACTGGCTCGGTAGTTTGGAGTGTTTCCGTACTTTGGGGTGACCAGTTACTTTGAAGTGTTTCAGTAGTTTTGAGAGACTCGTTAGTTTGAAGTGACCCAGTAGTTTGGAGTGTTTCGGTACTTTAGAGTGACTCAGTAGTGTAAGATTCGCAAACTTCCCACATTCCCCCAAGGTTATTAATAAAAGGGACCCTGCATGGACATTTTAAAACGGATACCCAAAAGATGGTGTCCGCACCTCGTGACCAAAAACCTGTAAGATTTTAAAAGCTTGGACTCTGCAGCACAGAACAGGCTGCTTTGGGAAATCGAAACGTAAAAGGCATTTCTGTGAAAAGGACTCTTGTGTTTGAAAAACCAGACAGTTAAGCAAACATTGAATATGCATTACATCAAATCAAAACAGATCAACCCAGTTAGGCCTAAGTGCAAGGCCATTAGTTTGTCCACATAAATAACCAGAAACAGCTTATGGAAGCCATCAAGGCTGCACAGGCTGATTAAAATGCATTAATGACAATACAGCCCGGACATCGGGCCATTAGGTGCGATAAACAGCCATCTAAAACCAGTTAGTTTAGATTGGTATAATCATTTAAAACAGCCCGCCAAAAGTGAAACAATGGACTGACCTGATTTGGCGCGCAGATATGAGATGAAGCAACGGGTATAATTGTAGGCCCTCTGTAGCTATCGCTCTTACTCTTGCCCCTTACTCTTGCTCTCGTGGCTCCAGCCTCTTGGGGCTGCTGCCACTCGTACTTGTGCCCTGGCCTCGTGGCGGGTTCTCGTTTCTCTCCCCACATTGTGTGAGCAACCAAGGACATCCATACCAACTACATAGAGGAGAACGAGACCCGAGTCCAAAGTCATACAGGACACACGGGCCACGAAAAAGGGTGAGACGAGACGAGACGAGGCGAGGAGTGACGAAGAAGAATGTAACAACCCAGTGAGAGCAGAGAAGGGCAGCGAAAGAGGCATTGATAAAGACCGAGCACCTAGTTATAAGCTGGCGCTTGGGGAAGAAATGTATGGACAGTGACAATAAGTTGGCTATTGAACACTGCGAATGAGCTGGTGTTAAACGCAGGTGTCTACGCCATAATGAATATACTGGCGTTCAAAGAATGGGTAGAAAAATCTAAGCAGTAAAGACTGCCAACCGTCCCATAAACGCAACATTACCGCCGACGACCGCCCGAGGGAGAAGAAGAGAACCCATCGCGACGAGACGACGACAGTGGCTGAGGCAAGGGAAGGTGTGTCGCAGCAGCAGCTCCAGCGCCGCGCCCTGAGACCACGTGGCGACGGAGTACCTAAAAGGACAGAAGACCAAACCTCAAAACTCGCATCTGTTAAAGCAACAGGCTTTGGATTGGTGAACATGAATTCTGGTCCCTCATAGTTTAATCTAGTTAGGCATAGGGGGTGGGATAAGGATAAGGGGATTGTTAATGTAATTGGGTTTTTTTCACCCCTCGATGCGCCGTGTGTTCCCCATTCCCTGTATAAGTATAATTTTTGTATTTGCCTGTATATTATACCAGTGAACTTCTCATAAGACTGTGTTTTATTTCTGTTTTAATAAAATCTTGGTTTTTCTTACACCAAACCACTTGTCTACTCGATTTTCTGTATCGCCACCTGTACCTAAGTCTGGTGTCTACAACCCAGGGGTGTGGGAGTGATTCGAACTGCTCACAGGCAGTCAGGGGCATAACTGACTGGGCGCATGCGCCACCCACCACCCCCTACAGAAAATGGCGACCGTAGCAGGACTCCGGCAACAGGGTTGCGATACAGTAGACAATGGTTCGGATGACCCAACCATGATGGAGGAAAGGATTTCTGATTATGTGTTTAGCAAGGTGAATATCACTAAGAAGTGGATCACCACACTGTTAAGGGCTGGGCGTCCGGTAGATGCAGCAGCTAAGCGGACAGAGGGAAAGGACCACAAGAAGTCCTTAGAGAAGGCAGTTTGGCTGATGTGTTTCAAAAAGCAGGTCCAGCTTTTGGACAGGCTCGTTGCAGCACAGGCAGTCGTGCTAAGGGAGTCAGCCCTGGAGGTCCAGGATGAGGCTCTAGCAGGGGAAAAGTTATTGGTAGCTTTGCAGGCCTTGAATCAGGAGAGAGTGCATTTAATGGGCGAACACAAGGCCCAGTTGGAATACCTATGGTGCCAAGTCACCGAGGCCAAGGGAAATGAGTTAAGGTTGCGGGAGAAGAACGCCCGCTTGGCAAGGCAGATTAGGGAACAGGAAGAGAAAGTACAGGAGGTAAAGGCCGCTTACAAGCTAGCGAGCGAGCAGGGGTTTGAGGAGGCAGACCACGGCCCCTGTAAAGAGCGGATAGAAAATCTGAGCCGGGCCCTCCGGAAGGCAAAAGGCATGGTATGCCTCATAAGCCCAAAGGCAGGTCAGGCGGATTTTATGGGGAACAAGTGGAAGACAGTTCCAACATCACCGGTAGTGCCCAGGGACGATCCAGTTGAGGGACAGGAGACCTCACGACCACCACCCGTAGCGCCAAGTTTCAGCGAGGGTTGACAGCAAGCGGGGTGGAGCCAGAGGTAGAAGCGGAGGTGGAGCAACCCCCGCCAGAGAGGTCGGAGCTGGGACCGATGTGCCCAGCACGGCATCGGAGGTTCGGCCCACCCATCAATGGCGACGATGAGGGACCCCTCCAAAACCAGTTCTTATTACCCTATAGCACCCAACAGCTTAGGGCTATGGTCAACCATATCCCGAAACTGTCCGAAAAGGGAGACCTCTCGATCCGCTTCAGGGACATAGAGCAGGCAGCCAGCGTCAACGTCTGCGATGGCGCTGAGCAGGCCAAGATGCTGCTATTCTCCCTGGAGAGTAGTCTCCTCCAATACCTCTCTGACAAGTGTAAGAGGGGGCAGAGCGGGTATGAGGAGCTCAGGGATGCAGTTCTGGAGGCCATGGGGATGAATGAGGGAAGTCCTTTCTCCCGTGTGGAGAAGACGGTCCAGCTCGCAGGGGAAACCCCGCAGGCTTTCGCGGACCGGTTATGGCCGGTGTGCCGGAGGGCCTGTCCGGGGATGCCGAACTGGGTGTTCCTGAACGGGGATCCCCTGGCCCATTGGCTCCGTCGCCTGGTGGCGAACAGCTTGCCACAAGTCCGGGCCAAGGCAGAAGTCTGGTTCGACCCCAAAAATCCCCAGACCACCGAGCTCACAGTGATCAGACAGTTGACTCTAGCCTATAAAAACGGTAGGGGAGCCGATGCACACCCACCCAAGGGGAAGGTGCACGAGGTAAAACCCGGACCGGTAGGAAAGAGTGGCACCAGGAAGGGAATAGCCCCCCCCAACACAAAGACGAATTGTTACGGGTGCGGGAAGGATGGTCACTGGCAGAAGGAGTGCAAAAACCCTTGGAAAGATAACAAGGGAAAGAATTCCACAGCCCCAGCCCAAAAGGCAGGGGCAGGAATCCCTCCCACAGAGGTCGAGTCACTTTTGGACACCATGAGGTCCTTATTGACCGGCCAGGGGAGAGTAGCAGCCGCTACTGGTGCTCTGACCCCATCAGCCCCATCCAACCCACAGCCATGACTAAAGCCTGTTTACCTGTGTTCTCTCCTATACGATGAATGGAAAAGACCCCTCTTGGAGATGGAGGTAAAAAAGGTGATGGGGACCTATCTGTTGGACACAGGGGCATCATGCACCGTGGTCTACTCAGCTAACCCCACCACCTCGCTTCTCTCTAACGGGGTCCCATGCAGTCTGTCGGGGTTCACAGGCAAAGGTCAGGCTGGCTCGTTTTCCATCCCACTCGCCATTCGGTTAGGACCGCTCCGCTCCAAGTGGACTTGTGTCCTGATGAAATGGGAAGTGGAGGGTGGAAGAGGGGTCCTGGGGGCTGACTTTATTGTGGGCCACGGGATCCTAGTGGATTTGAGGAATCACTGCTTATGGGGGGCAGGTAGAGTAAAGAACGGTGAGATCGTAGTGATCCCAGGAAAGGAAGGGAAGGGGACCCTCTGCACCATGAAGCCCAAGGAGGATTATAACCTCAAGCTTATGGTCAGTAACACCCCACAGGAGTTCCAGGCATTTGTGCAGGCCCACCTGACCACATTTGCCACTCACAAACACGACTGCAGGAGGGTCAACGGGTTTGAGGTCAGCGTAGACGGGGACCCCATGGCCCGACCACAGAAACAGTATAACTTCCCCAGGGAAGCAGAGCCGGACATGGAAGCAGCCATGTCCTCTTTAGTACAGCAGGGAGTTCTGAGGCCGATAGCCACCCACGTAAACTCTCCACTGTGGCCAGTCAGAAAGCCGGACAATTCCTGGAGGGCCACGGTGGACTATCGAGTGCTCAATAGTAACATCCCAGCCTGTGCACCCACGGTAGCAGCAGTTGCCGACCTGATAGGAAGTATTCCAGCATCCGCGACCACTTTCACTGTGCTAGATATTTCCAACGGGTTTTGGTCCATCCCTTTAAGGAGGGAGGATCAGTACAAGTTTGCCTTTACGTTTAAAGGGCAACAGAACACGTGGAACTGCTTGCCTCAGGGCTTCCACAACAGCCCCAGCATTTTCCATCAGTGTATGGCGAACAGTTTAAAGGAGTTCAGCCAGCCCAGACAGTTGGTACAATATGTGGATGACCTGCTTCTCTTCACCAATTCGATGGAGGAGCATGGCCCACTACTGGCCAAACTGCTGGAGCTGCTCGGGCAGAAGGGTTTTAAGGTAAACCCCAAGAAAGCGCAGATCAGCCAGCAGGAGGTGAAATTCCTGGGCCTGACCGTCCGTGCTGGAGAAAGGGCCATAGATAAGGCTAGGAGGGAGGTGGTACAAGAGTTACCAGTCCCCAACACAGTAACGGGTGTGATGTCGTTTCTAGGGCTAACCGGGTACTGCAGGGACTTTATTGAGGACTATGCAGCCACAGCGGCCCCTCTGCTCCGACTCCTACACAAGGGAGTGGAGTGCCTTTGGGATGAGGGTTGCCAGGCAGCATTTGTCAGGCTCAAAAAGGACTTGCAGACCGCACCAGCTCTAGGGGCCATAGATGGGGGGAAAGAGATTTTCCTGGAGGTAGCAGCCAGCGGGGACAGCCTGAGTGCTGTGCTGCTCCAAGAGTGGCACGGCCGGCTGAGGCCGGTGGTCTACTCCTCCAGGATACTCACGGATGTGGAGAGGAGCTACTCCAACTGTGAGCGGCACCTCTTGGCCACACATTGGGCTGTGAAGAGATCACTGTTGGGGGGATGACTCATCAGAGGAAGGCAGCAGCAGCCAACTTCCTGACGCCATGGTGGCTCTGCTGCACAGGCTGGGAGGAAAAAAAGTGGAAGAGCTATAGTGATAGGGGACTCAATTGTAAGGGGAATAGATAGGCGTTTTTGCGGCCGCAATCGAGACTCCAGGATGGTGTGTTGCCTCCCTGGTGCAAGGGTCAAGGATGTCTCGGAACGGCTGCAGAACATTTTGGAGGGGGAGGGCGAATAGCCAGTTGTCGTGGTGCACATAGGCACCAACGATATAGGTAAAAAATGGGATGAGGTCCTAAAAGCAGAATATAGGGAGTTAGGAGGTAAATTAAAAAATAGGACCTCAAAGGTAGTAATCTCAGGATTGCTACCAGTGCCACGTGCTAGTCAGAGTAGAAATAGGAGGATATTTCAAATGAATACGTGGCTAGAGGAATGGTGCAAGGGGGAGGGATTCAAATTCCTTGGACATTGGAACCGGTTCTGGGAGAGGTGGGACCAGTACAAACGGGACGGTTTGCACCTGGGCAGGGCAGGGACCGATGTCCTAGGGGGAGTGTTTGCTAGTGCTGTTGGGGAGGGCTTAAACTAAAGTGGCAGGGGGTTGGGAACCTGAGCAGGGAGACAGAGGAAAGGGAAACAAGGAAAGAAGCAAAAGACAGGAAGGAGAAAAACAAAATTAGAAGGCAAAGAGCTCAACGGTTTAAATCAAACATGGTCACAGTAAATAATAATTCATGTAGGTCTGAGAGCGTTAAAAAAACAAGCCTGAAGGCTTTGTGTCTTAATGCAAGGAGCATTCGGAACAAGGTGGATGAATTAGCTGCGCAAATAGAGGTAAACAAATATGATTTGATTGGGATTACAGAAACATGGCTCCAGGATGGCCAAGGCTGGGAACTCAACATCCAGGGGTATTCAATATTTAGGAAGGATAGGCAAAAAAGAAAGGGAGGTGGGGTAGCATTGCTGGTTAAAGAAGGGATTAACACAATTGAAAGGAAGGATATTAACTCTGATGATGCGGAATCTCTATGGGTAGAACTGAGAAATATCAAGGGGCAGAAAACGTTAGTGGGAGTGGTATATAGACCTCCAAAGAGTAATACGGAGGTTGGGGATGGCATTAAACGGGAAATTAGAGACGCGTGCAATAAGGGCACAGCAGTCATCATGGGTGACTTTAATCTACATATAGATTGGGCTAACCAAATTAGTAACAATACTGTGGAAGAGGAATTCCTAGAATGTTTACGGGATGGTTTTCTGGAACAATATGTCGAGGAACCAACCAGAGATCAGGCCATCTTAGACTGGGTATTATGTAATGCGAGAGGATTAATTAGCAATCTTGTTGTACGAGGCCCCTTGGGTCAGAGCGATCATAATATGATAGAATTCTTCATTAGGATGGAGAATGAAGTAGTTGACTCAGAGACTAGGGTCCTGAATTTAAATAAAGGAAACTATGATGGCATGAGGTGCGAATTGGGTAGGATTGATTGGGGAATGTCACTCAAAGGGTTGACGGTGGATAGGCAATGGCAAACATTCAAAGACCGCATGGATGAACTACAGAACTTGTTCATCCCAGTTTGGGATAAGAATAAAACAAAAAGGGTGACTCAACCATGGCTAACAAGGGAAATTAGGGACAGCATAAGATCCAAGGAGAGGGCATATAAATTGGCCAGAAAAAGCAGTAACCCTGAGGATTGGGAGCAGTTTAGGATTCAACAAAGGAGAACAAAGGGATTAATTAAGAAGGGGAAAATAGAATATGAAAGTAAGCTTGCAGGGAACATAAAAACTGACTGTAAGAGCTTTTATAGATATATGAAGAGAAAAAGATTAGTGAAATCAAGTGTAGGTCCCGTGCAGTCAGAAGCAGGGAAAGTTATAATGGGGAACAAAAAAATGGCAGACCAATTAAATGCATATTTTGGTTCTGTCTTCACAAAGGAGGACACAAATAACCTCCCAGAGATGTTGGAGAGCATAGGGTCTGATGAGAGGGAGGAACTGAAAGAAATCAGTATTCGTAGGGAAATGGTGTTGGGGAAATTGATGGGATTGAAGGCCGATAAATCCCCAGGGCCTGATAATCTACATCCTAGGGTACTTAAGGAAGTGGCCCTAGAAATAGTAGATGCATTGCTGATCATCTTCCAAAATTCACTGGAATCTGGAACTGTACCCATGGATTGGAGGGTAGCTAATGTTACCCCACTATTCAAAAAGGGTGGTAGAGAGAAAGCGGGGAATTACAGACCTGAAGCCTGACATCGGTAGTGGGGAAAATGCTGGAGTCCATTATAAAGGATGTAATAGCTGAGCACTTGGAAAACAGTGACAGGATCGGACAAAGTCAACATGGATTTACAAAAGGTAAATCGTGCTTGACTAATCTACTGGAATTTTTTGAGGATGTAACTGGGAAAATAGATAAGGGAGAACCAGTAGATGTGGTGTATTTGGACTTTCAAAAGGTTTTCGATAAGGTCCCACATAAGAGATTAGCGTGTAAAGTTAAGGCACCTGGGATTGGGGGCAAGGTATTGACTTGGATAGAGAACTGGTTGGCAGACAGAAAGCAGAGAGTAGGAATTAACGGGTCTTTTTCCGAGTGGCAGGCAGTGACTAGTGGGGTACCGCATGGATCGGTCCTTGGACCCCAGCTATTCACAATATACATTAATGATCTAGATAAGGGAACTAGATGTAATATCTCCAAGTTTGCAGACGATACAAAGCTGGGTGGGCGTGTGTGCTGCAAGGAGGATACCGAGAAACTCCAGGATGATTTGGACAAGTTCGGTGATTGGGCAGAAGCGTGGCAGATGCAATATAACGTGGATAAATGCAAGGTTATCCACTTTTGTGTCAAAAACAGAAAGGCAGACTATTATCTGAATGGCAATAGATTGGGAGAAGGGGAAGTGCAACGAGACCTGGGTGTCCTTGTGCACCAGCCGCTGAAGGTACGCATGCAGGTGCAGCAGGGGGTGAAGAAGGCAAATGGTATGTTGGCCTTCATAGCAAAAGGGTTTGAGTACAGGAGCAAGGATGTCCTGCTGCAGTCGTACAGGGCCTTGGTGAGACCACATCTTGAGTACTGTGTGCAGTTTTGGTCACCTTATCTGAGGAAGGATGTTCTTGCCATGGAAGGAGTTCAGCGAAGATTCACAAGGCTGATCCCTGGGATGGCAGGAATGACGTATGAGGAGAGATTGGGTCGATTGGGCTTATACTCGCTGGAGTTTAGAAGAATGAGAGGGGATCTCATCGAAACTTATAAAATTCTGACAGGTCTGGACAAACTAGATGCAGGTAGAATGTTCCCGATGGTCGGAGAGTCCAGAACCAGGGGTCATAGTCTAAGGATAAGGGGTAAGCCATTTAGGACAGAGATGAGGAAGAATTTCTTCACCCAGAGAGTGGTGAACCTGTGGAATTCTCTACCACAGAAGGCGGTTGAGGCCAACGGCTGAAAATTCAGTAGCCTTAGCGCCTCATTTGAGGCGCTAGAGGGCCTTGCGCCGGAGTTATGGCCAGTAGTGAAATTCCCTGGGGCCCTAAATCGGCGTTGCTCTGGTAGCGCTGCGCCAGCACCGATGATGTCATCGGTGTGCGCAGCGTCCCGGTTGCCGTGGTAACCCGCCCGAACTCCGAAATTGAGTTGCGGCCGCCTCGCCCGTGGCAGCCGCAACCAGTGTTTTGTCAGAGGTGCCTTACTGCAGTTAGCGCCGGCGCATTAAAGGCCCCGCGGCGGCCGGCCACTTTCCCGCCGGCCGCCTGCCCGCAGCTCCCTCCCCGGACTTCTCTCCCCCCCCCCCCCGGAACAGAACAGATGCAAGCCCGGCACTTGTCCGAGGTGCCGGGCTCATTTTTAAGCAGATTTGCGCGGGCCGCGGCCGGGTGCAGGCAGCTCCTCCTTAACGGAAGGAGGAGGCCTGCACTTCCCCAGCCTGCCGCACCGCATCGGGTGCCGCAGCGCCGGAATTGCGGCGCGAAACGGCAGTTAGCGCCCTTTTCCAGGCGCTAAGACCCTTCAGTAGCGCTGGCAGCCGTTTGGGCGTGGCGCCACTGAATTTTTGGCGCGCGCAGGGGACTTAGCGCCGGCACTAATTTCCGGCGCTAAAGCCCTGGCTAAGCCAAAACCCAATTTCTAGGCCCAAGTCTTTAAATATATTCAAGAAGGAGTTAGATATATTTCTTAGAGCTAAAGTTATCAAAGGATATGGGGAGAAGGCAGGTACGGGGTACTGAGTTTGGATGATCAGCCATGATCTCATCGAATGGCGGAGCAGGCTCGAGGGGCCGAATGGCCTACTCCTGCTCCTATCTTCTATGTTTCTATGTTTCTATGTTTCTTCACAGGCAGCTCTCCCATCACCCTCCTCACCCATCACACACCCACCCAGATGCTTCTGGACGGGAGGATCAAGGATGGAACAGTGAGCAGTGCCCGCATTGCCCGCTGGACCTTGCTCCTCCCCCAGATGGATCTTAAGGTGAAGGGTCTCTGCGAGCCAAAGCTCCGTAAAAGAGGGCATGCTGTTCCAGGGGGAACAGTGGGTTGTGCCGCAGCAGCACCGGAGGGAATTCCTTCAACTGGCCCATGAGGGTCCAGGAGCGGGACAGCCCAGGCCTGAGACCACCTGGCAGCGGGTGGAACAGGCGGGATGGTGGCCAGGACTCAGGGAAGATGTCCGCGAGTTCTGTGCAGGCTGTCTTGTGTGCGCTGCTAATAACCCTGACCCCCACAAAAGGATGGTACCTATGGGACACATCAGGAGGTTAGAGGGGCAATGGCAGTCGATACAGGTCGACTACATCGGGCCCCTGCCCACCGCCCAGGGAGGCTATAAGTAATGCCTAGTCCTGGTGGATGTGTTCACCAAATGGGTAGAGGCCTTCCCCTGCAGAACAGCCACAGCTCTGGGTACTGCCAGGATCCTGGTCCGGGAAGTGTTCTCGCGGTGGGGACTACCACAGTATGTGGAGTCCGACCAAGGGAGTCACTTCACCGGACAGGTGATGCAGAACACCCTTATGTTGCTAGGCATTGAGGGGAAATGGCACGTGGCCCACAACCCACAGTCATCCAGGATTGTGGAGAGAATGAATAGGACCCTAAAGGAAAGGTTGAGGAAGGAGACGGTGGACTCGCCCCGTAAATGGGTCGATGTCCTACCGTTGGTTCTGATGGGGATCCGGGCCAGCCAGTCCAAAAGCACGGGGTATTCCCCGTACGAGCTGATGACCGGCAGGGTTATGCGGACCCCCACCCATGTACTAGCCTCGGTGCTGACAGAAGGTCAGCTCAGAGAGGTAAACCGGGACAGGTTCGCCCGAAACCTTTTCGAGCACCTTAAACAGGTCCACAAGCAGGTGGCTGGGAACATGGGAAGACAGCATCGGAGTAACCGATTGCTGCTCGAACCCCGAAGGCACCACGAGTGGGAGGTAGGAGATCAGGTCATGGTGAGGAACTATGCCCGAGTAGGAAGTCTGGAACCATTGTACATGGGGTCCTACAGCATTGTAGATAAAGCCAGCCCCATGGTATATGCCGTTAAGATGCCCCGGCATACAAAATGGTTCCATATCAACCAGTGCAAGCTGTTCAAACCTGAAAGGGGAAAACAGCCAGTTGGAGTAAGGTCTGAGGATAGAAATCCTCAGCCTGCAGCAGGAGCGAGTTCACAGGCTGCACAGGCAGGCGCTGTGGCTTGTTTAAAGGGAGGGGCCATCCCGCCCATTGATTGGGACACTCCCCCACTCTTCTGGGACCCAGACGAGGAGGGGCCCGAGGGCAAAGACCCCGCCCCGGACCCAGTTTTGGGACCTGGGGGCGGAGACTCTCAGCCTACAGCAACAGGCTGCGAAGAGTTACCTGCCCCTAGCTCAGGTTCGGGAGAGGTCAAGCCTAAGGCAGAAGATCCCCGGCCAGCGGCAGTGGTTAGCCCACAGGCCGCAACGGAGGGGACAGCGGTTCTGGTTAAAGGTCCATCAGCCAAGAAAGCACCACCCACCAAGGTCCCTAGAAGGTCTCCACGGACGCCCCAGCCGAGAAAGCCATGGTCACCAGCTCCCCAGTTTAAAGGGACAGCGTCCCGAGTCAGGGGGAAGTCCAAGGACAGAGGTCCCCAGCCAGCAGCCACAGGCAGCGAGGGACCAACAGTGCAGGACGGTGCGGCCACGCCGGAGGTAGCGGTGTGCCGCAGTCCAACCAGGAATTAGCCTGGCCGCCCGGAGACGGGAGGCAGATGTACATAGTTTAGGTAAGGCAAGTTTGTTATTGTTAAGTTTAAGTATTTAGCTTAAGTTTGGGTGTTTTAGTTTAAGTTAAGTAAGGTGATGGGTAGTTTGAATTAAGTAGTAATCTGCTAAGAGTGTGTGTATTCAAGTCGAGGTCACGGGACCCGACTATGCTTCACCCGAGCCAGAGAATCTCTTGGGGACCTGGCTGCATGTTTTTGTATCTGTTACAGAAAGACTTTCAGGATGAAGGGGAGCATGATCCTATTCGCCCTGATAGGGATGAGCGTCGGAAAGTGAGGCGATGTGGAGGACTCTCATATCTACGGGTGCTTGGGAGAAAAAGCTCCAGTGGTGACTGCCGGGAGCAGCGAACAAGGCGCGGAGGGACTTGCCGTCTATGCCCACAAGGGAAGATGGCCCGGGTGGTTGGGATCCAACTCCACCTGGTACTCCAGCCAGACCGGATTCACCTACGGGGAGGCCTCCCTCCCCTGCCCCAGCGTACAGGTTGTGGCCTCACGGATCGGGGTCACTGAGGGGAAACGCGTGTGCCTGACTTGCACAGGACAGATTCCCCTGGGAAGATAGTGGTGGCTCAGGAAGCTGAGCACGGACATGGGGGATCGCACAGCCGACTGGGAACGGATGGGAAATGACACCCACCGAATGGTCACCGGGACCCAAGAAGGGACTAGTGTATGTTGGGACAAGTGGTGGGAATCGGAACAGGGGATCTATGTCTGTATGTGGGCATCGAAAAGGGCCTGCCCTACAGGCATATCTATCATCTTCTCTGCAGCCTGGCAGGATAAGGGGAAGGGGGTGGAATGGGATTCTCACCTACACACATGCATAGTCCCACGGTACCCAGCCCCAGTTAAAGCCACTGAGCTAGTGGCGCGCGCCCGAAAGCCCCTTGCCCATGACTCAGGTAGCAAGGACACGCCAGGAGGGGTGCCCCACCATCACCAAGGGACCAGGGAATGGGCTGGAGCTAGTGCCTACGGAACAGGTAATGTACCAGGGGGTACATTACGTGGTAGCCTCCATGATTTTAAATCTCACCGAGGTACATTTACCAGAGTGGTGTCCCAATGAAACAGAGCAGCTATACCAGGCCCTATTAAAGGACATGTTCAAGAAGTTTTATGAGTTCGATTTCGCCAATGTGGACAAAACCGAACTGTACACCACACACCGCGAGTTTTTGGGTAATGCAGGGAGACAAAGAAGGGGTGTATGGAATTATGTTTTTACTGCGTTTAACACTGGGACCTCTGTCATCAACAGTTTAGATGACATAGAGCTACAGACCCAGGTAAACGGATTAAAAACTCAGTTAAGGAAGATATTAATGGATGAGAACAAAGTAGTGGGCTCGGTGTTACATGAGGACCAGGCCATGATGGTCCATTTAAAAGAGATCACAGCGGAGTTGGAGAAGCACGCAAAGACTGTAAATGCCCTCATAAGGGAGGACAGAAATGCTTCTGACCAGGCTCTGCAGAACCAGGTGTGCGTGCTATACGGGGCATGGTTGCTGGGCAAGGGCCGCAGTAATCTGGAGGATTTAAAACAGGGTTTAGTCCCCTCCTGGATCAGCAACAAGCACCTCGCAGCCCTCCATCCATTTGAGAATGCATTAAGCCCGTGCCAACTCCGGCTAGCTTCCGAAGCCTACCCAGTCCCAGTGGATTGTGGGCGGTCCAACCACACAATCATGGGAGTAGTAGTTAGGATGCCGGTCATGGGTAGAACAGCCCAACCCGCACCAGTATACAGGGTTGAGAACATTGGAGTCATTCAAGGGGGTGCACACATTCGTTTCACAGCGGTCCCGCCTTACGTCATAAAGTGGGAGCACGCTATGGCAGGCACTGACCTCTCAGGGTGCCGGAGCCGGGGAGCACACATAATCCTCTGTCCCCAGCACTTGAATGCCTATTCAAAACCGCAGTGTGGGTTCAGAGCTGCTGGCGCGAAACCTATAAATTGTACCATGGAGGCAATGGCACAAGGCCATGTTTCCCCGCAGGTAGCATATTTAGGAGGTGGGACATATTGTGTCACCACAGGCGCGTCCCACTACCAGCATGGACAGCATAGCTGGTGTCCGGTCAGTGACAGCAGTTTCTGCTTTAAACCCGAGGCAGAAGTTCAAGTGGCCCAGGAGCAAATTGGCCCCATTCCTGAACCCTCCACTGTTCACCTCACTGTGAAGGAGAATTTTACCAACCTGCAGAAGTATGTAGCGCACTTTGGCTATGAAATTCCCCCCCTCCCAGAACACCTTACCAAAATACTCAAGGCTGTTATAGTTTCACAGAAACATTTTTACACTCTAGAGCAGAAAACAGTAGAGATAGGGGCTAAGATATTGGATATTGTGATTCCACCCTGGTGGGACATTTTCAATAACATAGAGGCCCCTTCGTGGGTCAGACTAGCTTCCCACATTCTCGTGGTTTGCCAGCTAGGGATAGTGCTGTACCTAGTCTGCATTCAGTGCAAGGGAAAAGGTCAGATATTAGAATTCCGAAACCAGAGGATCTGGAAGGAACATTATGTGAAGGTGGAGGGAAATACACCTGTTTCAGTTTTTCTTTGTATTTTTGATTAAAGATTGTTGGGGTTTCTTTGGGTTTGTTGTTTTTAATAAAGATTTTGCCACGCGTTGTTAATGAAGATGTATGTGTACCAAGTGGTGCAGGGGTGTTGGACCCCCTCCATGCTTGGATGTGTGTAAAAGACTGTAATTATTCTATGTATACTTATGTACACTACATTTTCGCAGAATGGGAAGTGCATGTGTCGTGGGTGTATTAGATAGGTAATTACCAGGGAAGGTTGACTATGGAGGGTCAGAAAATTTTGCTCACCTTGTAAGGATGATACTTCAAGCAAGTTTTAGTATCACAAGGGGGTGTGTAAGATTCACAAAATTCCCACATTCCCCCAAGGTTATTAATAAAAGGGACCCTGCATGGACATTTTAAAAGGGGTACCCAAAAGCTGGCATCCGCACCTCGTGACCAAAAGCCTGTAAGATTTTAAAAACTTGGACTCTGCAGCACAGAACAGGCTGCTCTGGGAAATCGAAACATAAAAAGCATTTCTGTGAAAAGGACTCTTGTATTTGAAAAACCAGACAGTTAAGTAAACATTGAATATGCATTACGTCAAATCAAAACAGATCAACCCAGTTAGGCCTAAGTGCAAGGCCATTAGTTTGTCCGCATAAATAATCAGAAACAGCTTATGGAAGCCATCAAGGCTGCACAGGCCGATTAAAATGCATTAATGACAATACAGCCTGGACATCGGGCCATTAGGTGCGATAAACGGCCATCTAAATTCAGTTAGTTTAGATTGGTATAATCATTTAAAACAGCCCACCAAAAGTGAAACAATGGACTGACCTGATTTGGCGCGCAGATAGGAGATGAAGCAACGGGTATAATTGTAGGCCCTCTGTAGCTATCGCTCTTACTCTTGCCCCTTACTCTTGCTCTCGTGGCTCCAGCCTCTTGGGGCTGCTGCCGCTCGTACTCATGCCCTGGCCTCGTGGTGGGTTCTCTTCTCTCTCCCCACATTGTGTTAGCAACCAAGGACATCCATACCAACTACAGAGAGGGGAAGGAGACCCGAGTCCAAAGTCATACAGGACACACGGGCCACGAAAAAGGGCGAGATGATACGAGACGAGGAGAGACGAAGAAGAAGGTAACAACTCGGTGAGAGCAGAGAAGGGCAGCGAAAGACGCATTGATAAAGACCGAGCCCCTAGTTATAAGCTGGCGCTTGGGGAAGAAATGTATGGACAGTGACAATAAGTTGGCTATTGAACACTGCGAATGAGCTGGCGTTAAACGCAGGTGTCTACGCCATAACGAATATACTGGCATTCAAAGAATGGGTAGAAAAATCTAAGCAGTAAAGACTGCCAACCGTCCCATAAACGCAACGTTACCGCCGACGACCGCCCGAGGGAGAAGAAGAGAACCCATCGCGACGAGACGATGATGGTGGCTGAGGCAAGGGAAGGTGTGTCGCAGCAGCAGCTCCAGCGCCATGCCCTGAGACCACGTGGCGACGGAGTACCTAAAAGGACAGAAGACCAAACCTCAAAACTCGCATCTGTTAAAGCAACAGGCTTTGGATTGGTGAGCATGAATTCTGGCCCCTCATAGCTTAATCTAGTTAGGCATAGGGGGTGGGATAAGGATAAGGGGATTGTTAATGCAGTTGTTTTTTTTCTCCCCTCGATGTGCCGTGTGTTTCCCATTCCCTGTATAAGTATAATTTTTGTATTTGCCTGTATTTTATACCAGTGAACTTCTCATAAGACTGTGTTTTATTTCTGTTTTAATAAAATCTTGGTTTTTCTTACACCAAGCCACTTGTCTACTCGATTTTCTGTATCGCCGCCTGTATCTAAGTCCGGTGTCTAGAACCCAGGGGTGTGGGAGTGATTCGAACCGCTCACAGGCAGTCAGGGGCATAACTGACTGGGCACACATGCCAGCCGCCACCCCCTACAGTAGTTTGAAGTGACCCAGTGGTTTGGATTGTTTCGGTAGTTTGGAGAGACTCATTAGTTTGGAGAGACTTGTTTTTTGGAGAGACTCATTAGTATGTAGGGACTTGGTGGTTTGGAGTGTTTCGGTAGTTTGGAGTGACGAGATAGTTTGGAGTCTTTCGGTTGTTTGGAGTAACTCGGTTGTTTGGAGTGTTTCGGTAGTTTGTAGTGTCTCGTTAGTTTGGAGTGTATCGGTAGTTTGGAGTGTATCGGTAGTTTGGAGGGACTCTGTTGTTTGCAGTCTTTCGGTCATTTGGAGTAACTCAGTTGTTTGGAGTGTTTTGGTAGTTTGGAGTGTTCGGTAGTTTGGAGTGACTCAGTAGTTTGGAGAGACTCGTTACTTTGGGGTGTTTTGGTAGTTTGTAGCGACTCAGTAGTGTGGAGTGTTTCTGTAGTTTGGAGCGACCAGTTATTTTGGAGTGTTTCGGTAGTTTGGAGTGACCAGTTATTTTGGAGTGTTTCGGTAGTTTGGAGCGACCAGTTATTTTGGAGTGTTTCGGTGGTTTGGGGAGACTCCTTAGTTTGGAGAAACTCGGTAGTTTGGAGTGATCAGTTAGTTTGGAGTGTTTTGGTAGTTTGGAGAGACTCCTTAGTTTGGAGAAACTCGGTAGTTTGGATCAACTCAGTAGTTTGGAGTGTTTCGGTAGTCTGGAATGTTTCGGTAGTTATAGAGTCATAACGTCATAGAGTAGTTTGGAGAGACTCGTTAGTTTAGAGTGTTTCAGTAGTTTGGAGAGACTCATTAGTTTGGAGTGTTTCAGTAGTTTTCAGTGACTCCTTAGTTTGGTGAAACTCAGTAGTTTGGAGAGACTCGGTAGTTTGGAGTGATTCGGTAGTTTGGAGAAACTCCTTAGTTTGGAGAAACTCGGTAGTTTCGAGAAACTCCTTAGTTTGGAGAAACTCGGTAGTTTCGAGAGACTCATTAGTTTGGAGTGTTTTGGTAGATTAGAGCGACTCATTAGTTTGGAGTCTTTCCGTAGTTTGGAGTGACTCGTTAGTTTTCAGGGTTTCCGTACTTTGGAGTCACACAACACCAGGTTATAGTCCAACAGCTTTATTTGAAATCACAAGCTTTCGGAGCGCTGCTCCTTCGTCAGGTGAAGTGGAGAAATGCATAAAGACACAGCTTATATAGTCAGAGAATCATGTCAGATGTTTACAGGTAATGTTTCCAACTGCCATTTATCACACCTCAGCAGAGAGATAATCACAGCAATCAAAGGTGTGAATGGTGTCCAAACAGGTCAGTCAGGAAAACATTACATCAAAGAACAATGAGGTGGGGTCACGAGGGGTCAAATATTGCAGATGCTGGGGTCTGTATGAAAAACAAAAAAGCAGACAAAAAACATATTTTTTGCTGGAAATCACAGCAGGTCCGGCCGCATCTGTGTAGAGAGAACAAGCCAATGTCGACTCGAGTCTGGATGACCCTGCGTCAGGTGGGGTTACATGTAGCGTGACATGAACCCAAGATCCCGGTGGAGGCCGTCCTCATGGTTGCGGAACTTGGCTATCAGTTTCTGCTCGACGATTTTGCGTTGTCGTGTGTCTCGAAGGCCGCCTTGGAGAATGCTTACCCGAAGATCGGAGGCTGAATGTCCTTGACTGCTGAAGTGTTCCCCGACTGGGAGGGAACACTGCTGCCTGGTGATTGTTGCGCGGTGTCCGTTGGAGTGACCAGTTACTTGGTGTGTTTCGGTAATTTTGAGAGACTCAGTAGTTTGGAGTGTTTCAGTAGTTTGGAGAGACTCGGTAATTTGTAGTGACTCGGTAGTTTGGAGATCTCGTTAGTTTGTAATGTTTTGGCAATTTGGAGAGACTCGTTAGTTTGGAGTGTTTCGGTAATTTGGTGTGACTCCTTAGTTTGGAGTGTTTTGGTAGTTTGGAGAGACTCATTAGTTTGGAGTGTTTTGGTAGTTTTGAGAGAGTCGTTAGTTTGGAGTGTTTTGGTAGTTTGGAGAGACTCATTAGTTTGCAGCGTTTTGGTAGTTTTGAGAGAGTCGTTAGTTGGGAGTGTTTTGGTAGTTTGGAAAGACTCATTAGTTTGGAGTGTTTTGGTAGTTTTGAGAGAGTCGTTAGTTTGGAGCGTTTTGGTAGTTTTGAGAGAGTCGTTAGTTTGGAGTGTTTTGGTAGTTTGGAGTGACTCCTTACTTTGGAGAAACTTGGTAGTTTGGAGAGACTCGGTAGTTTGGAGTGATTCGGTTGTTTGGAGAAACTCCTTAGTTTGGAGAAACTCGGTAGTTACGAGAAACTCCTTAGTTTGGAGAAACTCGGTAGTTTCGAGAGACTCATTAGTTTGAAGAGACTCGGTAATTTGGAGTGACTCGGTAGTTTGGAGAGACTCGGTAGTTTGGAGTGATTCGGTTGTTTGGAGAAACTCCTTAGTTTGGAGAAACTCGGTAGTTACGAAAAACTCCTTAGTTTGGAGAAACTCGGTAGTTTCGAGAGACTCATTAGTTTGAAGAGACTCGGTAATTTGAAGTGACTCGGTAGTTTGGAGCGACTAGGTATTTTGGAGTGTTTCGGTAGTTTAGAGAGACTCAGTAGTTTGCAGTGACACCTTAGTTTGGCAAAAGTCAGTAGCTTGGAGAGACTCAGTAGTTTGGAGTGATTCGGTAATTTGGAGAAACTCATTAGTTTGGATTGTTTCGGTAGTTTGGAGTGACTCCTTACTTTGGAGAAACTTGGTAGTTGGAGAGACTCATTAGATTGGAGTGTTTCAGTAGTTTGGAGAGACTCATTAATTTGGAGTGTTTCGGTAGTTTGGAGAGACTCGGTAATTTGGAGTGACTTGGTAGTTTGGAGAGACTCATTAGTTTGGAGTGTTTCGGTAGTTTGGAGAGACTTGATAGTTTGGAGCAACCAGGTATTTTGGAGTGTTTCTGTAGTTTAGAGAGACTCAGTAGTTTGGAGCAACTCGTTAGTTTGGCGAAACTCATTAGATTTGAGTGTTTTGGTAGTTTGGAGTTTTTCAGTAGTTTGGAGTGTTTTGGTAGTTTGGAGTCTTTCGGTAGTTTGGAGTGTTTAAGTAATTTGAAGTGACCCAGTAGTTTGGAGTGTCTTGGTAGTTTGGAGTGACTCGTTAGTTTTGAGTGTTTCGGTAATTTGGAGTTACTCGTTAGCTTTGAGTGTTTCGGTAGTTTGGAGAGATTCGTTATTTTGGAGTGTTTCGGTAGCTTGGAGAGACTCGTTATTTTGGAGTGTTTTGGTAGTTTGGAGAGACTCGTTAGTTTGGAGTGTTTCGGTAGTTTGGAGTGACTCGTTAGTTTGGATTTTTTCTGTAGTTTGGAGTGACCAGTTAGTTTGGAGTGTTTCGGTAGTTTACAGTGAATCCTTAGTTTGGCGAAACTCAATAGTTTGGAGAGACTCGGTAGTTTGGAGTGATTTGGTAGTGATGTAAGAAAACTACTAGGCTCTTGGTCTAAGCTGTAAACAAAGCTTTAATCAACTGTTCTAGAACATGGAGGTCTAGTTGTGTCCTTCACCAGTTCCTGTTAAGAATGTCCTGCGCAAGCTGGGCCCGTGCCTGAGAATTTATACTCTCCCTGGACAGCGCCACCCGCAGGCCACTCAGTATTATTTCAAAAGTCTTTCTTCCATGAATGACTGATCAGGTCAGGTAGTTTGGAGAGACTCCTTAGTTTGGCAAAACTCGGAAGTTTGGAGAGACTCGGTAGTTTGGAGTGATTCGGTATTTTGGAGAGACTCATTAGTTTGGAGTGTTTCGATAGTTTAGAGCGACCAGTTGGTTGAACTGTTTCGGTAGTTTGGAGTGACTCATTAGTTTGGAGTATTTCGATAGTTTGGAGCGACTCGTTAGTTTTGAGTGTTTCCATACTTTGGAGTGACCAGTTACTTTGGAATGTTTCAGTAGTTTTGAGCGACTCAGTAGTTTGAAGTGACCCAGTAGTTTGGAGTGTTTCGGTAGTTTGGAGAGACTCGTTAGTTTGGAGTGTTTCGGTAGTTTGGAGAGTCTCGGTAGTTTGGAGAGACTCGTTAGTTTGGAGTGTTTCAGTAGTTTGGAGAGACTCGGTAGTTTGGAGTGACTCGATAGTTTGGAGCGATTCGGTAGTTTGGAGTCTTTCGGTCATTTGGAGTAATTCTGTTGTCTGGAGTGTTTCGGTAGTTTGGAGCGATTCAGTAGTGTGGAGTGTTTCAGTAGTTTGGAGTGTTTCAGTAGTTATAGAGTCATAGAGTAGTTTGGAGAGACTCGTTAGTTTGGAGTGTTTCGGTAGTTTGGAGCGAGCAGTTAGTTTGGAGTGTTTCGGTAGTTTGGAGAGACTCGTTAGTTTGGAGTATTTCAATAGTTTTCAGAGACTCAGTAGTTTGAAATGACCCAGTAGTTTGGAGTGTTTCTGTAGTTTGGAGAGACTCGTTAGTTTAGAGAGACTCGGTAGTTTGGAGATCTCGTTAGTTTGTAGTGTTTCGGTAATTTGGAGAGACTCGTTAGTTTGGACTGTTTCGGTAGTTTGGAGAGACTCGGTAGTTTGGAGTGACTTGGTAGTTTGGAAAGACCAGGTATTTTGGAGTGTTTCAGTAGTTTAGAGAGACTCAGTAGTTTGGAGCAACTCGGTCGTTTGGAGAGACTCTTTAGCAATAGTACTGAAGACTTGTGCTCCAGAACTAGCTGCGCCCCTAGCCAAGCTGTTCCAGTACAGCTACAACACTGGCATCTACCCAGCAATGTGGAAAATTGCCCAAGTATGTCCTGTCTACAAAAAGCAGGACAAATCCAACCCGGCCAATTACCGTCCCATCAGTCTACTCTCAATCATCAGCAAAGTGATGGAAGGTGTCGTCGACAGTGCTATCAAGCGGCACTTACTCAGCAATAACCTGCTAACTGATGCCCAGTTTGGGTTCCGCCAGGGCCACTCAGCTCCTGACCTCATTACAGCCTTGGTCCAAACATGGACAAAAGAGCTGAACTCAAGAGGTGAGGTGAGAGTGACTGCCCTTGACATCAAGGCAGCATTTGATCGAGTGTGGCATCAAGGAGCCCTAGCAAAACTGAAGTCAATGGGAATCAAGGGGAAAACTCTCCATTGTTTGGAATCATACCTAGCACAAAGGAAGTTGGCTGTGGTTGTTGGAGGTCATTCATCTCAATCACATGACATCACTGCAGGAGTTCCTCAGGGCAGTGTCCTAGGCCCAACCATCTTCAGCTGTTTCATCAATGACCATCCCTCCATCATAAGGTCAGAAGTGGGGATGTTCGCTGATGATTGCACACTGTTCAGCACCATTCAAGACTCGTCAGATACTGACACAGTTCGTGTCCATATGCAGCAAGACCTGGACAACATTCAGACTTGGGCTGACAAGTGGCAAGTAACATTCGCACCACACAAGTGCCAGGCAATGACCATCTCCAACAAGCGAGACCCTAACCATCTCCCCTTGACATTCAATGGCATTGCCATCATTGAATCCCCCACTATCAACATCCTGGGGGTTACCATTGATCAGAAACTGAACTGGACCAGCCATATAAATACTGTGGCTACAAGAGCAGGCCAGAGGCTGGGAATTCTGCAGCGAGTGTCTCACCTCCTGACTCCCCAAAGCCTTTCCACCATCTACAAGGCACAAGTCAGGAGTGTGATGGAATACTCTCCACTTGCCTGGATGAGTGCAGCTCCAACAACACTCAAGAAGCTCGACACCATTCAGGATAAAGCAGCCCGCTTGATTGGCACTCCATCCACCACCTTCAACATTCACTCCCTCCACCACCAGCGCACTGTGGCTGCAGTGTGTACCATCTACAAGATGCACTGCAGCAACTCGCCAAAGCTCCTTCAACAGCACCTTCCAAAGCTGCGACCTCTACCACTTAGAAGAACAAGGGCAGCAGACGCATAGGAACATCACCACCTACAAGTTCCCCTCCAAGCCACACACCATCCTAACGTGGACCTGTATCACCGTTCCTTCACTGTCGCTGGGCCAAAATCCTGGAACTCCCTACCTAACAGCTTTGTGGGTGTACCTACACCATATGGACTGCAGCGGTTCAAGAAACATAGAGATAGGAACAGGAGTAGGCCATTCGGCCCTTCGAGCCTGCTCCGCCATTCAATGAGATCATGGCTGATCTTCGTCTGAGATCATAGCTGATCTTACCAGTTCAGTACCCCGTCCCCGCCTTTTCTCCGTAACCCTTAATCCCCTTAGCCTTCAGAAATATATCCAATTCTCTCTTGAAAATATTTATTGAATTAGCCTTCACAGCCCTCTGTGGCAGGGAATTCCACAGGCTCACCACTCTTTGAGTGAAGAAATTCTTCCTCATCTCTGTTTTAAATGATTTGCCCGCTATTTTTAGACTGTGGCCCCTGGTTCTGTGCTCCCCTGCCATTGGAAACATTCTCTCTGAATTCAGCCTGTCCAGGCCTGCCATAATTTTATATGTTTCGATGAGATCCCCTCTCAATCTTCTAAACTCCAGTGAGTACAAGCCCAAACTATTCAATCTCTCCTCGTAGGTCATTCCCGCCATTCCAGGTATCAGCCTGGTGAATCGCCGCTGCACTCTTTCCATGGCAAGAACATCCTTCCGCAGATGGGGCGACCAAAACTGTACACAATACTCCAGATGCGGTCTCACCAGCACCTTGTACAGCTGTAGTAAGGTATCCCTATTCCTATACTCGAACCCCCTTGATATGAAGGCCAACATACCATTTGCCTTCTTAATCGCCTGTTGCACCTGCATGCTCTCCTTCAGTGACTGGTGCACAAGAACACCCAGGTCCCTCTGCATTTCCCCATCTCCCAATCTATTGCCATTTAGATAATAATCCACCCTCCTGTTTTTAGCCCCAAAGTGGATAACCTCGCATTTATCCACATTATAGTGCATCTGCCACGTATCCGCCCATTCCCCCAACCTGTCCAAATCGCACTGTAGCCTCCTGACATCCTCATCAGAGCCCACCCCTCCTCCTAGTTTAGTGTCGTCAGCGAATTTGGAAATATTGCATCCAATTCCCTGATCCAGATCATTTATATATATTGTGAACAGCTGGGGTCCCAGGACAGATCCTTGCGGCACCCCGCTGGTCACTGCCTGCCACTCCGAAAACGAGCCGTTTATTCCAACTCTCTGTTTTCTATCCGCCAGCCAGTTCTCTATCCACGTTAATACTTTGCCCCCAATCCCATGAGCCTTAATTTTGCATGATAATCTTTTGTGTGGAACCTTATCGAAGGCTTTCTGGAAGTCAAGGTACACCACATCCACTGGCTCTCCCCCATCTATTTTACCAGTTACTTCCTCAAAAAATTCCAGCAGATTAGTCAAACACGATTTACCCTTTGTAAATCCATGTTGACTCTGTCCGATCCTTTCCCCATTTGTCAAGTGCTCCGCTATTTTATCCTTAATAATGGACTCTAGCATTTTGCCCACAACCGATGTAAGGCTTACTGGTTTATAATTCCCTGCTTTCTCTCTACCCCCCTTTTTAAATATTGGGGTAACATTAGCTACCCTCCAATCCACGGGTACTGTTCCCGAGTCAATGGAGTTCCGGAAGATGATCCTTAGAGTATCTGCTAGAAGGCGGCTCACCACCATCTTCTCAAGGGCAATTAGGGATGGGCACTAAATGCAGGCCTAGCCAGCCAGCGACGCCCGCATCCCATCAATGAATAAAAAATAAATTTAAAAAAGTTTTAAGTTTTTTGGTAGTTTGGAGAGACTGGGTAGTTTGGAGTGTTTCGGTAGTTTGGAGTGACTCGTTAGTTTTGAGTGTTTCTGTAGTTTGGAGTGACCAGTTAGTTTGGAGTGTTTCGGCAGTTTGCAGTGACTCCTTAGTTAGGGGAAACCCGATAGTTTGGAAAGACTCGGTAGTTTGGAGTGATTCGGTAGTTTGGAGAGACTCATTAGTTTGGAGTGTTTCGGTAGTTTGGAGAGGCTCGTTAGTTTTGAGCAACTCAGTTACTTTTGAGATACTCAGTAGTTTGAAGTGACCCAGTAGTTTGGATTGTTTTGGTAGTTTGGACAGACTCATTAGTTTGGAGAGACTCGTTAGTTTGGAGAGACTCGTTAGTTTGGAGAAACTCGGTAGTTTGGAGATCTCGTTAGTTTGGAGTGTTTCAGTAGTTTGAAGAGACTCGTTAGTTTGGAGAAACTCGGTAGTTTGGAGATCTCATTAGTTTGTAATATTTTGGTAGTTTGGAGAGACTCGGTAGTTTGGAGAGACCCATTAATTTGGAGTGTTTTGGTAATTTGGAGTGACCCGTTAGATTGGAGAGATCCTGTAGTTTGGAGTCTTTCGGTAGTTTGGTGTGTTTCGGTACTTTGGAGTGATTCCGTAGTTTGGAGTGTTTCGGTAGTTTGGAGAGACTCGGTAGTTTGGAGTGTTTTTGTAGTTTAGAGTGACCCGTAAGTTTGGAGACTTTCAGTAGTTTGGAGTGATTCAATAGTTTGGAGTGTTTCGGTAGTTTGGAGAGACTCGTTAGTTTGGAGAAACTCGGTAGTTTGGAGAGATTCAGTAGTTTGGAGTCTTTCGGAAGTTTGGAGCGACTCAGTAGTTTAGAAACATAGAAACATAGAAGAAATGAGCAGGAGTAGGCCATTCAGTTCAATTCAGTTCAGTTCAGCTTTATTTGCCATATGTAACCAGTACAAGTACAAGTACAATGGAATGCTTTTTCCCCGTAGGGACGCGTCAGCTATACATACAGCGCCGCGTTCAGTGTCAATACAATGGCTTCCCGTGGAAGTGGGAGCACGATGTCCCTCAGCCGCTCCATCCTCCTCTTCACCGCGGCCTCCTCCTCACTGTTGCCGGCTCCACGTGTGGTGGCCTGCTTCTCCCGCTCTGGCCACCATGCCCAGCTCCCCTCCTTCCAGCCGGACTGCGAGTTACCCGCCATGGAGCTGCTGGCCGACGTGCTGCAGCGTGTCGTCGAGTCTGCTGCTGCTGCTCGTTGCGCTGCTGCTCGTTGCGCCGCGCTCCTCCGCCAGACTCGCCGAACACATCGGCCCCTCGAGGCGGCTCCGCCATTCAATGCGATCATGGCTGATCATCCAAACTCAGTACCCCGTACCTGCCTTGTCCCCATACCCCTTGATCCCTTTAGACTTAAGAAATATATCCAAATCCTTCTTGAATATATTTAATGAATTGGACTCCACTGCCTTCTGTGGTAGAGAATTCCACAGGTTCACCACTCTCTGGGTGAAGAAATTCCTCCTCATTTTTGTCCTAAATGGCCTACCCCTTATCCTCAGACTGTGACCCCTGGTTCTGGACTCCCCGACCATCGGGAACACCCTTCCTGCATCTAGTCTGTCCAGTCCTGTCAGAATTTTATAAGTTTCAATAAGATCCCCTCTCATTCTTCTAAATTCCAGCGAGTACAAGCCCAATCGTCCCAATCTCTCCTCATACGTCATTCCTGCCATCCCAGGTATCAGCCTGGTGAATCTTCGCTGAACTCCTTCCATGGCAAGAACATCCTTCCTCAGATAAGGCAACCAAAACTGCACACAATACTCAAGATGTGGTCTCACCAAGGCCCTGTACAACTGCAGCAAGACATCCCTGTTCCTGTACTCAAACCCTCTCGCTACGAAGGGCAACATACCATTTGCCGTCTTAACCGCCTGCTGCACCTGCATGCTTACCTTCAGCAACTGGTGCACAAGGACACCCAAGTCTCGTTGCACATCCCCTTCTCCCAATCTATTGCCATTCAGATAATAATCTGCCTTCCTGTTTTTGCCACCAAAGTGGATAACCTCACATTTATCCACGTTATATTGCACCTGCCATGTTTTTGCCCAATCACCCAACCTATCCAAATCATCCTGGAGTTTCTCGGCATCCTCCTCACAGCACACACTCCCACCCAGCTTTGTGTCATCTGCAAATTTGGAGATATTACATCTAGTTCCCTTGTCTAGATCATTAATATATATTGTGAATAGCTGGAGTCCAAGGACCGATCCCTGTGGTACCCCACTAGTCACTGCCTGCCACTCGGAAAAAGACCCGTTTATTCCAACTCTGCTTTCTGTCTGCCAACCAGTTCTCTATCCAAGTTAATACCTTGCCCCCAATCCCATGTGCCTCAACTTTACACGCTAATCTCTTATGCGGGACCTTATCAAAAGCCTTCTGAAAGTCCAAATACATCACATCCACTGGTTCTCCCTTATCTATTTTACCAGTTACATCCTCAAAAAATTCCAGTAGATTAGTCAAGCACGATTTACCTTTTGTAAATCCATGTTGACTTTGTCCGATCCTGTCACTGTTTTCCAAGTGCTCTGCTATTACATCTTTTATAATGGAGTCTATCATTTTCCCCACTACCGATGTCAGGCTTACTGGTCTGTAATTCCCCGTTTTCTCTCTACCACCTTTTTTGAATAGTGGGGTAATATTAGCTACCCTCCAATCCATGGGTACTGTTCCAGATTCCATCGAATGTTGGAAGATGATCAGCAATGCATCTACTATTTCTAGAGCCACTTCCTTAAGTACCCTAGGATGTAGATTATCAGGCCCTGGGGATTTATCGGCCTTCGATCCCATCAATTTCCCTAACACCATTTCCCTACAAATACTGATTTCTTTCAGTTCCTCCCTCTCATTAGACCCTATGTTCCCCCTGACATCTCTGGGAGGTTATTTGTGTCCTCCTTTGTGAAGACAGAACCAAAATATGTATTTAATTGGTCTGCCATCTCTTTGTTCCCCATTATAAATTCCCCTGATTCTGACTGCAAGGGACCTACGCTTGACTTCACCAATCTTTTTGTCTTCACATATCTATGAAAGCTTTTACAGTCAGTTTTTATGTTCCCTGCAAGCTTACTCTCATATTCAATTTTCCCCTTCTTAATTAATCCCTTTGTCCTCCTCTGTTGAATCCTAAACTGCTCCCAATCCTCAGGTTTACTGCTTTTTCTGGCCAATTTATATGTCCTCTCCTTGGATCTTACGCTATCCCTAATTTCCCTTGTTAGCCACAGTTGAGTCGCCTTTTTTGTTTTATTTTTATGTCAAACTGGGATGAACAAATTCTGTAGTTCATCCATGCGGTCTTTGAATGTTTGCAATTGCCTATCCACCATCAACCCTTTGAGTGCCATTCCCCAATCAATTCTACCCAACTCACGCCTCAGGCCATCGTAGTTTCCTTTATTTAAATTCAGGACCCTAGTCTCTGAGTCAACTACTTCATTCTCCATCTTAACGAAGAATTCGATCATATTATGATCGCTCCGACCCAAGGGGCCTCGTACAACAAGATTGCTAATTAATCCTTTCTCATTACATAATACCCAGTCTAAGATGGCCTGATCTCTGGTTGGCTCCTTGACATATTGGTCCAGGAAACCGTCCCGTAAACGCTCCAGGAATTCCTCCTCCACAGTATTGTTACTAATTTGGTTAGCCCAATCTATATGTAGATTAAAGTCACCCATGATGACTGCTGTGCCCTTATTGCACGCTTCTCTAATTTCCCTTTTAATGCCATCCCCAACCTCCGCATTACTGTTTGGAGGTCTATATACCACTCCCACTAACGTTTTCTGCCCCTTGGTATTTCTCAGTTCTACCCATACAGATTCCACATCATCAGAGCTAATATCCTTCCTTACAATTGTATTAATCCCTTCTTTAACCAGCAATGCTACCCCACCTCCCTTTCCTTTTTGCCTATCTTTCCTGAATATTGAATACCCCTGGATGTTGAGTTCCCAGCCTTGGCCACCCTGGAGCCATGTTTCCGTAATCCCAATCAAATCATATTTGTTTACCTCTATTTGCGCAGCTAATTCATCCACCTTATTACGAATGCTCCTCGCATTAAGACACAAGGCCTTCAGGCTTGTTTTTTTTAACGCTCTTAGAACTATTAGAATTATTATTTACCGTGGCCATGTTTGATTTAAACCGTTGATTTCCCTGACTGCCACTTTTGTTTTTCTCCTTCCTATCTTTTGCTTTTATCCTTGTTTCCCTTTCCTCTGTCCCCCTGCTCCGGTTCCCAACCCCCTGCCATTTTAGTTTAAACCCTCCCCCAGAGCACTAGCAAACACTCCCCCTAGGACATCGGTCCTGGCCCTGCCCAGGTGCAAACCGTCCGGTTTGAGCTGGTCCCACCTCCCCCAGAACCGGTTCCAATGTCCCAGGAATTTGAATCCCTCCCGCTTGCACCATTCCTCTAGCCACGTATTTACCTGAAATATCCTTCTATTTCTACTCTGACTAGCATGTGGCACTGGTAGCAATCCTGAGATTACTACCTTTGAGGTCCTATTTTTTATTACCTCCTAACTCCCTATATTCAGCTTTTAGGACCTCATCCTGTTTTTTACCTATATCGCTGGTACCTATATGCACCATGACAACTGGCTGTTCACCCTCCCCTTCCAAAATGTTCTGCAGCCGCTCTGAGACATCCTTGACCCTTGCACCAGGGAGGCAACACACCATCCTGGAGTCTCATTTGCGGCCGCAGAAACGCCTATCTTTTCCCCTTACATTAGAATCCCCTATTACTGTAGCCCTACCCCTCCTTTTCCTCCTGTCCTGTGCAGCAGAGCCACCCCTGGTGCCAGGAATTTGGCTGCTGCTGCCTTCCTCTGATAAGCCATCCCCCCCAACAGTACTCAAAGTGGTGTATCTGTTTGAGAGGGGGATGGCCACAGGGGACCCCTGCACTACCTGCCTGCACCTAGCACTCTGTCTGTTGGTCACCCCTTCCCTTTCTGCCTGTCCATCCTTTGCCTGCGGTGTGACCAACTGCTTAAACGTGTTATCCACGACTTCCTCAGCATCGTGAATGGTCCAGTATGTATCCAATCGCAGCTCCAGCACCTCAATGCGGTCTGCCAGTAGCTGCAACTGGACACACTTCTTGCACACATAGTTGTCAGGGACACAGGAAGTGTCCCTGAGTTCCCACATAGCACAGGAGGAGCATGTCACGGGGCCGGGCTCTCCTGTCATGACTTACCCTTTAATTAATTGAAATTAAATTAAATCAAATCAATCCCACCAATTAAACTACAGTTAAATGGTATATTTAAGGGCCCTGGTTTACCAACAGTCCCCGGTACACCACAGAGAGCTTAAAAACTATAAACCACAGAGTTAACATTTAAAAAGAGAGAAATACTCACCAACCAATCACTTACCTGCTTTCTGGCGACGTCACACTTCAATTACTTTTTACTTCTCTCCTTCCCTCTGAGTTCGGAGATTGGAGATTAGCAAACCTACCTGGTTTCTGGGGCCTCTTTAAATACTCGCCGCGATTCCCGCCGCTACTCGCGCCGCTCTGAGCTTGGAGAGACTTGGTAGTTTGGAGTCTTTCGGAAGTTTGGAGTGACTCAGTAGTTTGGAGAGACCTGGTAGTTTGGATGACCTGCTAGTTTGGAGTGACTCTGTAGTCTGGAGTGACTCGGTAGTTTGGAGTGTTTCGGTAGCTGAAAGTGACCCGTTTGTTTGGAGAGATCCTGTAGTGTGGAGTATTTCGGTAGTTTGGTGTATTTCGGTAGTTGGGAGAGAATCGATCGTTTGGAGTGTTTAGGTAGTTTGACGTGTTTCGGTAGTTTGGAAAGACTAGGTAGTTCAGAGTTTTTCAGTAGTTTGGAGAGAATCAGTAGTTTGGAGCCACTCGTTAGCTTGGAGTGACTGGTTAGTTTGGAGTATTTCAGTAGTTTGGAGTGTTTCGGTAGTTTGGAGTTTTTCGGTAGTTGGGAGTGTTTGGGTAGTTTGGAGTGTTTCGGTAGTTTGGAGTGACTCTGTAGTTTGGAGTGTTTTGGTAGATTGGAGAGACTCGGTATTTTGGAGTGTTTTGGTAGTTTGGAGAAACTCGGTAGATTGGAGAGACTCGGTATTTTGGAGTGTTTTGGTAGTTTGGAGAAACTCGGTAGATTGGAGTGATTCGGTAGTTTGGAGAGACTTGTTAGTTTTGAGTGTTTTCGTAGTTTGGAGAGACTCGTTGATTTTGAGTGTTTTGGTAGTTTGGAGTGACTTGGCAGTTTGGAGTGTTTCGGTAGTGTAGGATTCGCAAAATTTCCACATTCTCCCAAGGTTATTAATAAAAGGGACCATATGGACAATTTAAAAAGGGTACCCAAAGATGGCGTCTGCACCTCGTGACCAAAAGCCTGTAAGATTTTAAAGGCTTGGACTCTGTGGCAGCACAAGCAGTTTTGGGAAATCGAAACTTAAAATGCATTTCTGTGAAAAAGACTTTTTATGTTTGAAGGGCCAGACAGCTAAGCAAACATTTGAATATGCATTTTCATCAAATTGGAACAGATCAACCCAGTTAGGCCTAAGTATGAGGCCATTAGTTTGTCCGCATAAATAATCAGAAACAGCTTAAGGAAGCCATCAAGGCTGGACAGGCCGATTAAAATGCATTAATGACAATACAGCCCAGACATCAGGCCATTAGGTGCGATAAACGGCCATCTAAAACTAGTTATTTTAGATTGGTACAATCATTTAAAACAGCCCGCCAAAATCGAAACAATGGACTAACCTGATTTGGCGCGCAGATAGGAGATGAAACGACGGGTATAACTGTAGGCCCTCTATAGCAAGCTCTCTCTCATGCTCTCGCTCTTGCGCTTGGCCCTCGCTCTTGGTTCTTGGCTCAGTCGTGCCCTGGCCTCGTGGCGGGTCTCTCCTCGCTCCCCGCGGTGAGATTCCAGCAGTCTAGAACACGATACCAACTGCAGGGGAGGGGAACGAGACCCGAGTCCCTAGTCATCCAGGACGCCCAGGCCGCAAAAAGGGGCAAGACAAAACCGAGCAGGTAGCCCAGGACTTGTATAGTAGCCCAACGAGGCAAGATGAATCGAGACGAAGAGTAAGGTAGGCCCGACCAAAAGCAGAGAAGGGCAGCAGAAGACGTATTAATTAAGACCGAGCGCCAAGTTATAAGCTGATGGTCGGGGAAGAAAGTATCTGAGGACAGTAAGGCAAGACATCTTGTTGAACACTGCGATAATGCAGGTGTCTACGCCACAATGAATATGCTGGCGTTTGACGCATGGGTAGTAAAATCTAAACAGTAAAGACTGCTAACTGTCCGATAAACATAACGATACCGCCGACGACCGTCCGAGGGAGAAGAAGAGGAGAACCCATCGCGACAAGACGAAGCCGGTAGCTGAGGAGAAGAAAGATGTGTCGCAGTAGCAGCTCCAGCACCGCGCCCTGAGACCATGTGGCGACGGGGTACCTAGAAGGACCAAAGACCAAACCTCAAAACCTGCATCCGCTAAAACCAGCTGGCTTTACTTTGGATTGGTGAGCATGAATTCTAACCACTCACAGCTTAATCTAGTTAGGTATAGGGGTGGGATAAGGATAAGGGGATTGTTAATGTAGTTGTTTTCCCTCGATGTGCCATGTGTTCCCCATTCCCTGTATAAGTATAGTTATTTTGTTCATGCCTGTAATTGTTTACCAGTGAACTTCTCATAAGACTGTGTGTTATTTCTGTTTAATAAAATCTTGGTTTTCTTACACCAAACCACTTGTCTACTCGAGTCTTTCTGTATCGCCGCCTGTACCTAAGTCCGGTGCCTAGAACCCAGGGGCGTGGGATTGATTCGAACCGCTCACAGTCAGGGGCATAACTGACTGGGTGCCTGCGCCAACACCCGCCACCACCCCCTACAGTAGTTTGGAGTGACTCGGTAGTTGGGAGACTTTCGGTAGTTTGAAGTGACTCTGTAGTTTGGAGAGACTCGGTAGTTTGGAGTGTTTCGGTACTTTGGAGTGACTCGGTAGTTTGGAGTGTTTCATTAGTTTGGAGTGACTCGGTAGTTTGGAGTCTTTCGGTTGTTTGCAGTGACTCGGTAGTTTGGAGTGACTCGGTTGTTTGCAGTGAGTCGGTAGTTTGGAGTGACTCTGTAGTTAGGAGTGTTTCGATATTTGAGAGTGACCCGTTAGTTTGGAGAGATCCTGTAGTTTGGAGTCTTTCGGTAGTTTGGTGTGTTTTGGTAGTTGGGAGATACTCGGTAGTTTGGAGTGTTTCAGGAGCTGAAGAGTGACCCATTAGTTTGGAAAGATCCTGTAGTTTAGAGTGTTTTGGTAGTTTGGAGTGTTTCGGTAGTTGGGAAAGACTCAGTAGTTTGGAGTGTTTCGGTAGTTGGGAAAGACTCAGTAGTTTGGAGTGTTTCGGTAGTTTGGAGTGTTTTGGTAGTTTGGTGTGTTTCAGTAGTTGGGATAGACTCAGTAGTTAGGAGTGTTTCAGTAGTTTGGAGTGTTTAGGTAGTTTGGAGTGACTCCGTAGTTTGGAGTTTTTCGGTAGTTTGGAGGGACTAGGTAGGTGAGAAGGATCGGTAGTTTGGAGTCTTTCGGATGTTTGGAGTCACTTGGTAGTTTGGAGTGTTTCGGTAGTTTGGGGAGACGCAGTAGGTTGGAGTGTTTCGGTAGTTTGGGGTGACTCGGTATTTTGGAGTGATCTGATAGTTTGGAGTGACTCGTTAGTTTGGAGTGACCGGTAGTTTGGAGAGACTCGGTAGTTTGGAGTGACTCGTTAGTTTGGAGAGACTCGGTAGTTTGGAGAGACTCGGTAGTTTGGAGAGACTCGGTAGTTTGGAGTGACTCGTTAGTTTGGATTGACTCGGTAGTTTGGAGAGACTCGGTAGTTTGGATTGACTCGGTAGTTTGGAGAGACTCATTAGTTTGGAGAGACTCGGTAGTTTGGAGAGACTCGGTAGTTTGGATTGACTCGGTAGTTTGGAGAGACTCGGTAGTTTGGAGAGACTCGGTAGTTTGGAGTGACTCGTTAGTTTGGATTGACTCGGTAGTTTGGAGAGACTCGGTAGTTTGGATTGACTCGGTAGTTTGGAGAGACTCGTTAGTTTGGAGAGACTCGGTAGTTTAGAGAGACTCGGTAGTTTGGATTGACTCGGTAGTTTGGAGAGACTCGGTAGTTTGGAGAGACTCGGTAGTTTGGAGAGACTCGGTAGTTTGGAGTGACTCGGTAGTTTGGAGAGACTCGGTAGTTTGGAGAGACTCGGTAGTTTGGAGTGACTCGGTAGTTTGGAGAGACTCGGTAGTTTGGAGAGACTCGGTAGTTTGGAGTGACTCGGTAGTTTGGAGAGACTCGGTAGTTTGGAGTGGCTCGTCAGTTTGGAGAGACTCGGTAGTTTGGAGTGGCTCAGTAGTTTGGAGAGACTCAGTAGTTTGGAGTGACTCGTTAGTTTGGAGAGACTCGGTAGTTTGGAGTGACTCGGTAGTTTGGATTGACTCGGTAGTTTGGAGAGAGTCGGTAGTTTGGATTGACTCGGTAGTTTGGAGAGACTCGGTAGTTTGGAGAGACTCGGTAGTTTGGAGAGACTCGGTAGTTTGGAGTGACTCGGTAGTTTGGAGTGGTAGTTTGGATTGACTCGGTAGTTTGGAGTGACTCGTTAGTTTGGATTGACTCGGTAGTTTGGAGTGACTCGGTAGTTTGGACAGACTCGGTAGTTTGGAGTGACTCGTTAGTTTGGATTGATTCGGTAGTTTGGAGTGACTCGTTAGTTTGGATTGACTCGGTAGTTTGGAGAGACTCGGTAGTTTGGAGAGATTCGGTAGTTTGGAGTGACTCGGTAGTTTGGAGAGACTCGGTAGTTTGGAGAGACTCGGTAGTTTGGGGAGACTCTGTAGTTTGGAGAGACTCGGTAGTTTGGAGAGACTCGGTAGTTTGGAGTGACTCGGTAGTTTGGAGTGACTCGGTAGTTTGGAGTGACTCGGTAGTTTGGAGAGACTCGATAGTTTGGAGAGACTCGGTAGTTTGGAGTGGCTCAGTAATTTGGAGAAACTCATTCGTTTTGAGTGTTTTCGTAGTTTGGAGTGACTCAGCAGTTTGGAATGTTTAGGTAGTTTGGAGTGACCCGGTAGTTCGGAGACTTTCGGCAGTTTGAAGGGACTTGGTAGTTTGGAATGTTTCGGTAGCTTGGAGCAACTCGGCAGTTTGGAGAAACTCGATAGTATGGAGAGACACGGTAGCTCGGAGACTTTCGGCAGTTTGAAGGGACTTGGTAGTTTGGAATGTTTCGGTAGCTTTGAGCAACTCGGCAGTTTGGAGAAACTCGATAGTTTGGAGTGACCCGGTAGTTCGGAGACTTTCGGTTGCTTGAAGAGTCTTGGTAGTTTGGAGTGACTCGGTAGCTTGGAGTCTTTCAGTAGATTGGAGTGTTTCAGTAGTTGGGAGAGACTAGGTAGTTTGGAGTGTTTCGGTAGTTTGGAGTGTTTCGGTAGTTTGGAGTGTTTCGGCAGTTTGGAGTGTCTCGGTAGTTTGGAGTGTTTCGTTATTTTGGAGTTACTCCATAGTTTGGAGTGTTTTGGTAGTTTGGAGTGATTCCGTAGTTTGGAGTGTTTCGGTAGTTTGGAGTGACTCCTTAGTTTGGAGAAACTCGGCAGTTTGGCGACACTCATTAGTTTGGAGTGTTTTGGTAGGTTGGAGTAACCAGTTACTTCGAAGTTTTTCGGTAGTTTTGAGAGACTCGGTAGTTTGGAGAGACTCGTTAGTTTGGAGAGACTAGGTATTTTGCAGAGACTCATTAGTTTGGAGAAACTCGGTAGTTTGGAGAGACTCGTTAGTTTGGAGAAACTCGGTACTTTGGAGAGACTCGTTAGTTTCGAGAAACTCGGTAGTTTGGAGAGACTCGTTATTTTGGAGTGTTTCGGTAGTTTGGAGAGACTCGGTAGTTTGGAGTGACTTGGTAGTTTGGACTGACTTGGTAGTTTGGAGCGACCAGGTATTTTGGAGTGTTTCAGTAGTTTAGAGAGACTCAGTAGTTTGGAGCAACTCCTTTGTTTGGAGAAACACAATAGTTTGGAGAGATCGTTAGTTTGGAGAAACTCAGTATTTGGAGAGACTCGTTAGTTTGGAGCATTTCGATAGTTTGGAGAGACCCGGTACTTCCAAGACTTTTGGTTGTTTGAAGAGTCTTGGTAGTTTGGAGTGACTCGGTAGTTTGGCGAAACTCGATAGTTTGGAAAGACTCGTTATTTTGGATTCTTTCAGTAGGTTGGAGTGTTTTGGTAGTTGGGAGACTTTTTGTAGTTTGGAGTGACTCAGTAGTTTGGAGAGGCTCGTTAGTTTGGTGTCTTTCGGTAGTTCGGAGTGACTCAGTAGTTTGGAGTCTTTCGGTAGTTTGGAATGACTCGGTAGTTTGCAGAGACTCGATAGTTTGGATGACCCGCTAGTTTGGAGTGACTCTGTAGTTAGGTTGTGTTTGAGTAGTTTGGAGTGACTCCTTAGTTTGAAGTGACCCGGTAGTTTGGAGAGACTCGGTAGTTTGGAGTGACTCCATAGTTTGGAGAGACTCGTTAGTTTTGAGTGTTTTCATAGTTTGGAGAGACTCATTAATTTTGAGTGTTTCGGTAGTTTGGAGCGACTTGGTAGTTTGGAGTGAACTGGTAGTTTGGAGAGACTCATTAGTTTTGAGTGTTTTGGTAGTTTGGAATGACTCTGTAGTTTTGAGAGGCTCGGTAGTTTAGAGTGTTTCGGTAGTTTGGAGAGACTCGGTAGTTTAGAGTGTTTCGGTAGTTTGGAGAGACTCGGTAGTTTGGAGTCTTTCGGTAATTTGGAGTGACTCACTAGTTTGGAGTCTTTCGGTTGTTTGGAGTGACTCGGTAGTTTGAAGTCTTTCAGTAGTTTGGAATGACTCGGTAGTTTGCAGAGACTCGGTAGTTTGGATGACCCGCTAGTTTGGAGTGATTCTGTAGTTAGGAGTGTTTCGGTAGTTTGGAGTGTCTCGGTAGTTTGGAGTGTTTCGTTAGTTTGGAGGGACTTGGTAGTTTGGAGTGACTCGGTAGTTTGGAGTCTTTCGGTCGTTTGGAGTAACTCGGTTGTTTGGCGTGTTTCGGTAATTTGGTGTGACTCAGTAGTTTGGAGTATTTCAATAGTTTGGAGTGACTCGGTAATTTGGAGTCTTTCGGTAGTTTGGAGTGAATCGGTACCTGAGGGTGACCCATTAGTTTGGAGAGATCCTGTAGTTTGGAGTCTTTCGGTAGTTTGGTGTGTTTTGGTAGTAGGGAGAGACTCTATAGTTTGGTGTGTTTCAGTAGTTGGGAGAGACTCGGTAGTTTGGTGTGTTTCAGTAGTTTGGTGTGATTCGGTACTTGGAAGAGACTCGGTAGTTTGGAGAGTTTCGGTAGTTTGGAGTGTTTAGGTAGTTTGTAGTGACTCCATAGTTTGGAGTTTTTCGGTAGTTTAGAGGGACTAGGTAGGTGAGAAGAATCGGTAGTTTGGAGTCTTTCGGACGTTTGGAGTCACTCGGTAGTTTGGAGTGTTTCGGTAGTTTGGAGTGTCTCGGTAGTTTGGAGTGTTTCGGTAGTTGAGAGTGACCCGTTAGATTGGAGAGATCCTGTAGTTTGGAGTCTTTCGGTAGTTAGGTGGGTTTCGGTAGTTGGGAGAGACTCGGTAGTTTGGAGTGTTTAGGTAGTTTGGTGTGTTTCAGTAGTTGGCAGAGACTCGGTAGTTTGGAGTGTTTTGGTAGTTTGGCGTGTTTTGGTAGTTTGGAGTGACTCCATAGTTTGGAGTTTTTCGGTAGTTTAGAGGGACTAGGTAGGTGAGAAGGATCGGCAGTTTGGAGTCTTTCGGACGTTTGGAGTCACTCGGTAGTTTGGAGTGTTTAGGTAGTTTGGTGTGTTTCAGTAGTTGGGAGAGACTCAGTAGTTTGGTGTTTTTCAGTAGTTTGGTGTTTTTCGGTACTTGGAAGAGACTCGGTAGTTTGGAGTGTTTCAGTAGTTTGGAGTGTTAAGGTTGTTTGTAGTGACTCCATAGCTTGGTGTTTTTCGGTAGTTTAGAGGGACTAGGTAGGTGAGAAGGATCGGTAGTTTGGAGTCTTTCGGACATTTGGAGTCACTCGGTAGATTGGAGTGTTTCGGTAGTTTGAAGTGTTTCGGTAGTTCGGAGTTTTTCGGTAGTTTGGAGATACTCGGTAGTTTGGAGAGACTCATTAGTTTTGAGTGTTTCGGTAGTTTGGAGTGACTCGGTAGTTTGGAGTCTTTTGGTTGTTTGGAATAACTCGGTTGTTTGGAGTGTTTCGGTAGTTTGGAGTGACTCACTAGTTTGGAGTCCTTCAGTAATTTGGTGTGACTCGGTAGTTTAGAGTCTTTCGATAGTTTGGAGTGACTCGGTAGTTTGCACAGACTCGGTTGTTTGGATGACCCGCTAGTTTGGAATGACTCTGTAGTTAGGAGTATTTCGGTAGTTTGGAGTGTCTCGGTAGTTTGGAGTGTTTTGTTAGTTTGGAGGGACTTGTTAGTTTGGAGTGACTCAGTAGTTTGGAGTCTTTCGGTCGTTTGGAGTAACTCGGTTGCTTGTAGTGTTTTGGTAATTTGGTGTGACTCAGTAGTTTCCTTTCGGTACTTTGGTGTATTTCGGTAGTTGGGAGAGACTCGGTAGTTTGGAGTATTTACGTAGTTTGAAGTGTTTCGGTAGTTCGGAGTTTTTCGGTAGTTTGGAGATACTCGGTAGTTTGGAGTGTTTTGGTAGTTTGGAGTGTTAAGGTAGTTTGTAGTGGCTCCATAGTTTGGAGTTTTTCAGTAGCTTAGAGGGAATAGGGAGGTGAGAAGGATCGGTAGTTTGGAGTCTTTCGGACATTTGGAGTCACTCGGTAGTTTGGAGTGTCTCGGTAGTTTGGAGTGTTTCGGTAGTTTGGAGTGTTTCGGTAGTTTGGGGAGACTCGGTTGTTTGGAGGGATTCGGTATTTTAGAGTGACTCAGTAGTTTGGTGTGTTTCAGTAGTTTGGTGTGTTTTGGTACTTGGAAGTGACTCGGTAGTTTGGAGTGTTTCAGTAGTTTGGAGTGTTAAGGTAGTTCGTAGTGACTCCGTAGTTTGGAGTTTTTCGGTGGTTTAGAGGGACTAGGTTGGTGAGAAGGATCGGTAGTTTGCAGTCTTTCGGACGTTTGGAGTCACTCGGTAGTTTGGAGTGTTTTGGTAGTTTGGAGTGTTTCGGTAGTTTGGGGAGTCTCGATTGTTTGGAGGGATTCGGTAGTTTGAGTGCCTCCGTAGTTTGGAGTGTTTTGGTAGTTTGGAGTGATTCCGTAGTTTGGAGTGTTTCCCTAGTTTGGAGTGACTCCTTAGTTTGGAGAATCTCGGTAGTTTGGTGAGACTCATTAGTTTGGAGTGTTTTGGTAGGTGGGAGAGACTCGTTATTTGGAGTGTTTCATTAGTTTGGAGTAACCAGTTACGTTGGAGTGTTTCGGTAGTTTTGAGAGACTCGTTAGTTTGGAGAGACTCGGTAGTTTGGATAGACTCGTTAGTTTGGGGAAACTCGGTAGTTTGGAGAGACTCGTTAGTTTGGAGTGTTTCGTTAGTTTGGAGAGACTCGGTAGTTTGGAGTGACTTGGTAGTTTGGAGAGAATCATTAGTTTGAAGTGTTTCGATAGTTTGGAGAGACCCGGTAGCTCGGAGTCTTTCAGTAGTTTGGAGTGACTCGGTAGTTCGGAGTCTTTCAGTGTTTGGAGTGACTCGGTAGTTTGGAGAGACGTGATAGTTTGGATGACCCGCTAGTTTGGAGTGACTCTGTAGTTAGGGGTGTTTCGGTAGTTTGGAGAGACTCGGTATTTGGGAGTGTTTCGATAGTTTGGAGTGACTAGTTAGCTTGGAGTGACTCAGTAGTTTGGAGAGACTCGGTATTTTGGAGAGTCTCGTTAGTTTTGAGTGTATCGGTAGTTTGGAGCGACTTGGTAGTTTGGAGTGTTTCGGTAGTTTGGAGTGACTCGGTATTTTAGAGTGTTTCGGTAGATTAGAGTGACTCGGTATTTGGGAGTGATCTGATAGTTTGGAGTGACTCGATAGGTTGGTGTGACTCGTTAGTTTGGAGTGACTCGTTAGTTTGGAGAGACTCGGTAATTTGGAGAGACTCGGTAATTTGGAGAGACTCGTTTGTTTTGAGTGTTTCAGTAGTTTGGAGAGACTCATTAGTTTTGAGTGTTTCGGTAGTTTGGAGTGACTCTGTAGATAGGATGACCCACTAGTTTGGAGTGACTCTGTAGTTAGGAGTGTTTCGGCAGTTTGGAGTGTTTCGGTATTTTGGAGTGTTAAGGTAGTTTGTAGTGACTCCGTAGTTTAGAGTTTTTCGGTAGTTTAGAGGGACTAGGTAGGTGAGAATGATCGGTAGTTTGGAGTCTTTCGGACATTTGGAGTCACTCGGTAGTTTGGAGTGTTTTGGTAGTTTGGAGTTTTTCAGTAGTTTGGTGTGTTTCGGTAGTTTGGTGTGTTTTGGTACTTGGAAGAGACTCAGTAGTTTGGAGCGTTTCGGTAGTTTGGAGAGTCTCGGTAGTTTGGAGTGTTTCAGTAGTTTGGTGTGTTTCGGTACTTGGAAGAGACTCGGTAGTTTGGAGTGTTAAGTTACTTTGTAGTGACTCGGTAGTTTGGAGTGTTTCGGTAGTTTGGAGTGTTTCAGTAGTTTGGGGAGACTCGGTTGTTTGGAGATACTTGGTAGTTTGGAGAGACTCGGTAGTTTGGAGTGTTTCAGTAGTTTGGAGTCTTTTGGCAGTTTGGAGACTTTCGGTAGTTTGGAGTCTTTGGTTAGTTTGGACTGTTTCGTTAGTTTGGAGTCTTTAGGAGGTTTGGAGTGTTTCGGCGGTTTGGAGTCTTTCGGTAGTTTGGAGTGTTTCGGTAGATTGGAGTGACTCGGTAGTCTGGAGTAAAACAGTAGTTCAGAGTGACCCGGTAATTTTGAGTGTTTTGGTAGTTTGGAGTGTTTCGGTAGTTTGGAGCAACTCGGCAGTTTGGAGTGTCTCGGTAGTTTGGAGTGTTTCGTTAGTTTGGAGTTACTCCGTAGTTTGTAGTGTTTCGGTAGTTTTGAGTGATTCCGTAGTTTGGAGTGTTCTGGTAGTTTGTAGAAACTCAGTAGTTTGAATGACCCGCTAGTTTGGAGTTACTCTGTAGTTAGGAGTGTTTCGGTAGTTTGGAGTGTCTCGGTGGTTTGGAGTATTTCGGTAGCTGAGAGTGACCCATTAGATTGGAGAGATACTGTAGTTTGGAGTCTTTTGGTAGGTAGGTGGGTTTCAGTAGTTGGGTGTGACTCAGTAGCTTGGAGTGTTTAGGTAGTTTGGTGTGTTTCAGTAGTTGGGAGAGACTCGGTAGTTTGGAGTGTTTCGACAGTTTGGAGTTTTAAGGTACTTTGTAGTGACTCGGTAGTTTGGAGTGTTTCAGTAGTTTGGAGTGTTTTGGTAGTTTGGAGTGACACCGTAGTTTGGAGTTTTTCGGTAGTTTAGAGGGACTAGGTAGGTGAGAAGGATCAGTAGTTTGGAGTCTTTCGGACGTTTGGAGTCACTCGGTAGTTTGGAGTGTTTCAGTAGTTTGGAGTGACTCGGTAGTTTGGAGTCTTTTGGTTGTTTGGAATAACTCGGTTGTTTGGAGTGTTTCGGTAGTTTGGAGTGACTCACTAGTTTGGAGTCCTTCAGTAATTTGGTGTGACTCGGTAGTTTAGAGTCTTTCGATAGTTTGGAGTGACTCGGTAGTTTGCACAGACTCGGTTGTTTGGATGACCCGCTAGTTTGGAATGACTCTGTAGTTAGGAGTATTTCGGTAGTTTGGAGTGTCTCGGTAGTTTGGAGTGTTTTGTTAGTTTGGAGGGACTTGTTAGTTTGGAGTGACTCAGTAGTTTGGAGTCTTTCGGTCGTTTGGAGTAACTCGGTTGCTTGTAGTGTTTTGGTAATTTGGTGTGACTCAGTAGTTTCCTTTCGGTACTTTGGTGTATTTCGGTAGTTGGGAGAGACTCGGTAGTTTGGAGTATTTACGTAGTTTGAAGTGTTTCGGTAGTTCGGAGTTTTTCGGTAGTTTGGAGATACTCGGTAGTTTGGAGTGTTTTGGTAGTTTGGAGTGTTAAGGTAGTTTGTAGTGGCTCCATAGTTTGGAGTTTTTCAGTAGCTTAGAGGGAATAGGGAGGTGAGAAGGATCGGTAGTTTGGAGTCTTTCGGACATTTGGAGTCACTCGGTAGTTTGGAGTGTCTCGGTAGTTTGGAGTGTTTCGGTAGTTTGGAGTGTTTCGGTAGTTTGGGGAGACTCGGTTGTTTGGAGGGATTCGGTATTTTAGAGTGACTCAGTAGTTTGGTGTGTTTCAGTAGTTTGGTGTGTTTTGGTACTTGGAAGTGACTCGGTAGTTTGGAGTGTTTCAGTAGTTTGGAGTGTTAAGGTAGTTCGTAGTGACTCCGTAGTTTGGAGTTTTTCGGTGGTTTAGAGGGACTAGGTTGGTGAGAAGGATCGGTAGTTTGCAGTCTTTCGGACGTTTGGAGTCACTCGGTAGTTTGGAGTGTTTTGGTAGTTTGGAGTGTTTCGGTAGTTTGGGGAGTCTCGATTGTTTGGAGGGATTCGGTAGTTTGAGTGCCTCCGTAGTTTGGAGTGTTTTGGTAGTTTGGAGTGATTCCGTAGTTTGGAGTGTTTCCCTAGTTTGGAGTGACTCCTTAGTTTGGAGAATCTCGGTAGTTTGGTGAGACTCATTAGTTTGGAGTGTTTTGGTAGGTGGGAGAGACTCGTTATTTGGAGTGTTTCATTAGTTTGGAGTAACCAGTTACGTTGGAGTGTTTCGGTAGTTTTGAGAGACTCGTTAGTTTGGAGAGACTCGGTAGTTTGGATAGACTCGTTAGTTTGGGGAAACTCGGTAGTTTGGAGAGACTCGTTAGTTTGGAGTGTTTCGTTAGTTTGGAGAGACTCGGTAGTTTGGAGTGACTTGGTAGTTTGGAGAGAATCATTAGTTTGAAGTGTTTCGATAGTTTGGAGAGACCCGGTAGCTCGGAGTCTTTCAGTAGTTTGGAGTGACTCGGTAGTTCGGAGTCTTTCAGTGTTTGGAGTGACTCGGTAGTTTGGAGAGACGTGATAGTTTGGATGACCCGCTAGTTTGGAGTGACTCTGTAGTTAGGGGTGTTTCGGTAGTTTGGAGAGACTCGGTATTTGGGAGTGTTTCGATAGTTTGGAGTGACTAGTTAGCTTGGAGTGACTCAGTAGTTTGGAGAGACTCGGTATTTTGGAGAGTCTCGTTAGTTTTGAGTGTATCGGTAGTTTGGAGCGACTTGGTAGTTTGGAGTGTTTCGGTAGTTTGGAGTGACTCGGTATTTTAGAGTGTTTCGGTAGATTAGAGTGACTCGGTATTTGGGAGTGATCTGATAGTTTGGAGTGACTCGATAGGTTGGTGTGACTCGTTAGTTTGGAGTGACTCGTTAGTTTGGAGAGACTCGGTAATTTGGAGAGACTCGGTAATTTGGAGAGACTCGTTTGTTTTGAGTGTTTCAGTAGTTTGGAGAGACTCATTAGTTTTGAGTGTTTCGGTAGTTTGGAGTGACTCTGTAGATAGGATGACCCACTAGTTTGGAGTGACTCTGTAGTTAGGAGTGTTTCGGCAGTTTGGAGTGTTTCGGTATTTTGGAGTGTTAAGGTAGTTTGTAGTGACTCCGTAGTTTAGAGTTTTTCGGTAGTTTAGAGGGACTAGGTAGGTGAGAATGATCGGTAGTTTGGAGTCTTTCGGACATTTGGAGTCACTCGGTAGTTTGGAGTGTTTTGGTAGTTTGGAGTTTTTCAGTAGTTTGGTGTGTTTCGGTAGTTTGGTGTGTTTTGGTACTTGGAAGAGACTCAGTAGTTTGGAGCGTTTCGGTAGTTTGGAGAGTCTCGGTAGTTTGGAGTGTTTCAGTAGTTTGGTGTGTTTCGGTACTTGGAAGAGACTCGGTAGTTTGGAGTGTTAAGTTACTTTGTAGTGACTCGGTAGTTTGGAGTGTTTCGGTAGTTTGGAGTGTTTCAGTAGTTTGGGGAGACTCGGTTGTTTGGAGATACTTGGTAGTTTGGAGAGACTCGGTAGTTTGGAGTGTTTCAGTAGTTTGGAGTCTTTTGGCAGTTTGGAGACTTTCGGTAGTTTGGAGTCTTTGGTTAGTTTGGACTGTTTCGTTAGTTTGGAGTCTTTAGGAGGTTTGGAGTGTTTCGGCGGTTTGGAGTCTTTCGGTAGTTTGGAGTGTTTCGGTAGATTGGAGTGACTCGGTAGTCTGGAGTAAAACAGTAGTTCAGAGTGACCCGGTAATTTTGAGTGTTTTGGTAGTTTGGAGTGTTTCGGTAGTTTGGAGCAACTCGGCAGTTTGGAGTGTCTCGGTAGTTTGGAGTGTTTCGTTAGTTTGGAGTTACTCCGTAGTTTGTAGTGTTTCGGTAGTTTTGAGTGATTCCGTAGTTTGGAGTGTTCTGGTAGTTTGTAGAAACTCAGTAGTTTGAATGACCCGCTAGTTTGGAGTTACTCTGTAGTTAGGAGTGTTTCGGTAGTTTGGAGTGTCTCGGTGGTTTGGAGTATTTCGGTAGCTGAGAGTGACCCATTAGATTGGAGAGATACTGTAGTTTGGAGTCTTTTGGTAGGTAGGTGGGTTTCAGTAGTTGGGTGTGACTCAGTAGCTTGGAGTGTTTAGGTAGTTTGGTGTGTTTCAGTAGTTGGGAGAGACTCGGTAGTTTGGAGTGTTTCGACAGTTTGGAGTTTTAAGGTACTTTGTAGTGACTCGGTAGTTTGGAGTGTTTCAGTAGTTTGGAGTGTTTTGGTAGTTTGGAGTGACACCGTAGTTTGGAGTTTTTCGGTAGTTTAGAGGGACTAGGTAGGTGAGAAGGATCAGTAGTTTGGAGTCTTTCGGACGTTTGGAGTCACTCGGTAGTTTGGAGTGTTTCAGTAGTTTGGAGTGACTCGGTAGTTTGGAGCAACTCCTTAGTTTGGAGAAACTCGATAGTTTGGAGAGACTCATTAGAGCGGAGTGACACGGTAGTTTTGAGTGTTTCGGTAGTTTGGAGCAACTCGGCAGTTTGGAGTTTCTCGGTAGTTTGGAGTGACTCCGTAGTTTGGAATGTCTCGGTAGTTTTGAGTGATTCCGTAGTTTCGAGTGTTCCGGTAGTTTGGAGAAACTCAGTCGTTTGGATGACCCGCTAGTTTGGAGTTACCTGTAGTAAGGAGTGTTTCGGTACTTTGGAGTGTCTCGGTAGTTTGGATAGTTTCGGTAGCTGAGAGTGACCCGTTAGATTGGAGAGATCCTGTAGTTTGGAGTCTTTCGGTAGTTAGGTGAGTTTTGGTAGTTGGGTGTGACTCGGTAGTTTGGAGTGTTTAGGTAGTTTGGTGTGTTTCAGTAGTTGGGAGAGACACGGTAGTTTGGAATGATCCGGTAGTTTGGAGTGTTAAGGTAGTTTGTAGCAACTCGGTACTTTGGAGAGTTTCAGTAGTTTGGAGTGTTTCGGTAGTTTGGAGTGACTCCGTAGTTTGGAGTTTTTCAGTAGTTTAGAGGGACTAGGTTGGTGAGAAGGATCGGTTTGGAGTCACTCGGTAGTTTGGAATGTTTCGGTAGTTTGGAGTGTTTAGGTAATTTGGTGTGTTTCAGTAGTTGGGAAAGACTCGGTAGTTTGGAGTGACTTGGTAGTTTGGAGTGACCAGGTATTTTGGAGTGTTTTGGTAGTTTGGAGTCTTTCAGTAGGTTGGAGTGTCTCGGTAGTTTGGAGTGTTTTGGTAGTTTGGAGTGTCTTGGTAGTTTGGAGTGCTTCGTTAGTTTGGAGTGATTCCGTAGTTTGGAGAGACTCGATAGTTTGGAGAGACTCAGTAGTTTGGAGAGACTCGATAGTTTGGAGTGTTTTGGTAGTTTGGAGTCTTTCGGCAGTTTGGAGACTATCGGTAGTTTGGAGTCTTTAATTAGTTTGGACTGTTTCGTTAGTTTGGAGTCTTTAGGAAGTTTGGAGTGTTTCGGCAGTTTGGAGTCTTTCGGTAGTTTGGAGTGTTTCGATCATTTGGAGTGACTCGGTAGTCTGGAGTGACAGGGTAGTTCAGAGTGACCCGGTAGTTTGGAGTGTTTCGGTAGTTTGGAGTGTTTCGGTAGTTTGGAACAACTCAGCAATTTGGAGTGTCTCGGTAGTTTGGAGTGTTTCGTTAGTTTGGAGTGACTCCGTAGTTTGGAATGTTTCGGTAGTTTTGAGTGATTCCGTAGTTTGGAGTGTTCCGGTAGTTTGGAGAAACTCAGTAGTTTGGATGACCCGCTAGTTTGGAGTTACTCTGTAGTTAGGAGTGTTTCGGTAGTTTGGAGTGTCTCGGTAGTTTGGAGTGTTTCAGTAGCTGAGAGTGACCCGTTAGATTGGAGAGATCCTGTAGTTTGGAGCCTTTCGGTAGTTAGGTGGGTTTCAGTAGTTGGGAGAGACTCAGTAGTTTGGTGTGTTTAGGTAGTTTGGTGTGTTTCAGTAGTTGGGAGAGACTCGGTAGTTTGGAGTGTTTCGGTAGTTTGGAGTGACTCTGTAGTTTGGAGTTTTTCGGTAGTTTAGAAGGACTAGGTAGGTGAGAGGATCGGTAGTTTGGAGTCTTTCGGACATTTGAAGTCACTCGGTAGTTTGAAGTGTTTCGGTAGTTTGGAGTGTTTAGGTAGTTTGGTGTGTTTCAGTAGTTGGGAGAGACTCAGTAGTTTGGTGTTCTCCAGTAGTTTGGTGTTTTTCAGTACTTGGAAGAGACTCGGTAGTTTGGAGTGTTTCAGTAGTTTGGAGTGTTAAGGTAGTTTGTAGTGACTCTGTAGTTTGGAGTTTTTTGGTAGTTTAGAGGGACTAGGTAGGTGAGAAGGATCAGTAGTTTGGAGTCTCTCGGTAGTTTGGAGTGTTTCGGTAGTTTGGAGTGTTTCGGTAGTTTGGAGTTTTTCGGTAGTTTGGAGATATTCGGTAGTTTGGAGCAACTCATTAGTTTTGAGTGTTTTCGTAGTTTGGAGAGACTCATTAGTTTTGAGTGTTTCGGTAGTTTGGAGAGACTCATTAGTTTTCAGTGTTTCAGTAGTTTGGACTGACTTGGTAGTTGGGAGACCTTTGGTAGTTTGGAGCGACTCTGTAATTTTGAGAGGCTCGATAGTTTGGAGTGTTTCGGTAGTTTGGAGTGACTCGGTAGTTTGGAGTCCTTCGGTAGTTTGGAGTGACTCGCTAGTTTGGAGTCTTTCAGTAGTTTGGAGTGACTCGGTAGCTTGGAGTCTTTCGGTCATTTGGAGTAACTCAGTTGTTTGGAGTGTTTCGGTAATTTGGTGTGACTCGGTAGTTTAGAGTCTTTCGATAGTTTGGAGTGACTCGGTAGTTTGCACAGACTCGGTTGGTTGGATGACCCGCTAGTTTGGAGTGACTCTGTAGTTTGGAGTATTTCGGTAGTTTGGAGTGTCTCGGTAGTTTGGAGTGTTTCGTTAGTTTGGAGGGACTTGTTAGTTTGGAGTGACTCGGTAGTTTGGAGTCTTTCGGTCATTTGGAGTAACTCGGTTGCTTGTAGTGTTTTGGTAATTTGGTGTGACTCGGTAGTTTATAGTCTTTCGATAGTTTGGAGTGACTCGGTTGTTTGGAGGGACTCACTAGTTTGGAGTGACTCGGTAGTTTGGAGTGACTCGGTAGTTTAGAGTGACTCGGTAATTTGGAGTGTTTCGGTAGCTGAGATAAACCCATTAGTTTGGAGAGATCCTGTAGTTTGGAGTCTTTCGGTACTTTGGTGTGTTTCGGTAGTTGGGAGAGACTGTAGTTTGGAGTGTTTAGGTAGTTTGGTGTGTTTCAGTAGTTGGGAGAGACTCGGTAGTTTGGTGTGTTTCAGTAGTTTGGTGTTTTTCGGTACTTGGAGGAGACTCGGTAGTTTGGAGTGTTTCGGTAGTTTGGAGTGTTTTGGTAGTTTGGAGCAACTCGGCAGTTTGGAGTGTCTCGGTAGATTGGGGTGACTCCGTAGTTTGGAATGTTTCGGTAGTTTTGAGTGATTCCGTAGTTTCGAGTGTTCCGGTAGTTTGGAGAAACTCAGTAGTTTGGATGACCCGCTAGTTTGGAGTTACTCTGTAGTAAGGAGTGTTTCGGTAGTTTGGAGTGTCTCAGTAGTTTGGATTGTTTCGGTAGCTGAGAGTGACCCGTTAGACTGGAGAGATCCTGTAGTTTGGAGTCTTTTGGTAGTTAGGTGAGTTTTGGTAGTTGGGTGTGACTCGGTAGTTTGGAGTGTTTAGGTAGTTTGGTGTGTTTCAGTAGTTGGGAGAGACACGGTAGTTTGGAATGATCCGGTAGTTTGGAGTCTTAAGGCAGTTTGTAGCGACTCGGTACTTTGGAGTGTTTCAGTAGTTTGGAGTGTTTCGGTAGTTTGGAGTGACTCCGTAGTTTGGAGTTTTTCGGTAGTTTAGAGGGACTAGGTAGTTGAGAAGGATCGGTTTGGAGTCACTCGGTAGTTTGGAATGTTTCGGTAGTTTGGAGTGTTTAGGTAGTTTGGTGTGTTTCAGTAGTTGGAAAGACTCAGTAGTTTGGTGTGTTTCAGTAGTTTGGTGTTTTTTGGTACTTGCAAGAGACTCAGTAGTTTGGAGTGTTTCAGTAGTTTGGAGTGTTAAGGTAGTTTGGAGTGACTCCGTAGTTTGGAGTTTTTTGGTAGTTTAGAGGGACTAGGTAGGTGAGAAGGATCGGTAGTTTGGAGTCTTTCGGACGTTTGGAGTCACTCGGTAGTTTGGAGTGTTTTGGTAATTTGGAGTGTTTCGGTAGTTTGGAGTTTTTCGGTAGTTTGGAGATACTCGGTAGTTTGGAGAGACTCATTAGTTTTGAGTGTTTTCATAGTTTGGAGAGACTCATTCGTTTTGAGTGTTTCGGTAGTTTGGAGAGACTCATTAGTTTTGAGTGTTTTTGTAGTTTGGAGAGACTCATTAGTTTTGAGTGTTTCAGTAGTTTAGACTGACTTGGTAGTTGGGAGACCTTTGGTAGTTTGGAGTGACTCTGTAGTTTTGAGAGGCTCGGTAGTTTGGAGTGTTTCGGTAGTTTGGAGTGACTCGGTAGTTTGGAGTCTTTCGGTAGTTTGGAGTGACTCGCTAGTTTGGAGTCTTTCGGTATTTTGGAGTGACTCAGTAGCTTGGAGTCTTTCGGTCGTTTGGAGTAACTTGGTTGTTTGGAGTGTTTCGGTAATTTGGTGTGACTCGGTACTTTAGAGTCTTTCGATAGTTTGGAGTGACTCGGTAGTTTGCACAGACTCGGTTGGTTGGATGACCCGTTAGTTTGGAGTGACTCTGTAGTTTGGAGTGTTCCGTTAGTTTGGAGGGACTTGTTAGTTTGGAGTGACTCGGTAGTTTGGAGTCTTTCGGTCGTTTGGAGTAACTCGGTTGCTTGTAGTTGTTATGTTCATTAATAACTAGTCATTTTTATTAAGAACAGCTAGCTTTTGCTAGACACTTTATTGAGCACGTGTGGACTAGGTACAGTATCTGTAGAGGCCTCCATCTTGACTGCTGCCTTGTGGGTAGCCTAGTGCATCCTGGGTAGACCACTCTTATATACATACAACACCACCTAGTGTAACATTCCAGAATGACAGGTTACTAATCATTACATCCCCCTTTCTTTGAGGTTAAACAAAATCAGTATCAATCAATATCAATCAATAACAACATAAACATCTTCAACAGTCAATACATTTTCAATGTTGTTTTCTTTGTACTCAAAGATTAAGTCTATCAGGCTTTTTTACTTCACGTGTGGATCTTCTCAGCACAGGTAAGTCTGATATGTTTTCATGAGAGCCTGTATGTGTATTTGTGTTAGATTGTTCTGGTGGTGAGTGACAAGATTCAGTTGCGGCATTGTCATCGATTTGCTCTTCGATAGTCTCTTGTGTTTTTAGGAGGGAACGGCGGTTCCTCCTGAGAATCTGTCCTTCCTCAGTTCTAACAGTGTATGACCTTGGTCCTACTTCCTCAAGAACTGTATCTTTCCTGTTCCATGCATCTGGATCCTCAATCCTGACAACATCATCCCTTGTCAATGGTTTCAGAGTTATGGATGACTTGTCATAGTATGATTTCTGTTTCAGCTTTAACAGTTGAAGTCTCTGTCTCAGTTCCTTACTCTGCTTTTCTTTTGCACAGCAGGGTAGTGTGGTACGCAACTTGCGACCCATTAGGAGTTCAGCAGGTGAAGAACCAGAGTCTAAAGGTGAGGCTCGGTAGCTCAGCAGGGCGAGATAAGGATCAGACTTGCTTTCTGTCACTTTCTTCAGTAGCTGCTTGAGAACTTGAACACCTTTCTCTGCCTTACCATTCGACTCAGCATACAAAGGACTGGATGTGATGTGTTGAAAGTCATAATGTGCTGCAAACTGTTGCCACTCCTTACAGTTGAAGCATGGACCATTGTCGCTAACGGCAATCCTGGGAATTCCATGTCTGGCAAAGATGGATTTCACATGCATTATGACACTGCTTGCTGTGGTGCTTGAGAGCAGCACCATCTCAGGATAGTTAGAATAGTAGTCAATCACTATTAGATAGTCTTTAACATTTAAATGAAAAAGGTCCGTACCAACCTTTTGCCATGGTGCTGTTGGTATGTCAGCTACTATCATTGATTCCTTTGCTTGTTTGTTTTGGTGTTTCTGACATGTCTCACATTTGCCTATCATGTTCTCAATGTCCTTATTTATGCCAGGCCAATAAACAGTGTCTCTTGCTCTCCTTTTGCATTTTTCAACTCTTAGGTGTCCCTCATGAATCCTTTTGAGCATGTCTTGATGTAGAGCCTGTGGAATGACTATTCTGTTCTGTTTTAGTAATAGTCCAGTTGCGACACTCAATTCTGAACTTATGTGAAAATATTTTGGACAGGAACCTTTTGGCCAACCATGATGAATGTTCTCTATTACTGTTTGTATTGCTGTATCTTTTACTGTTTCTTCTGCTATTTGCTTTGATTTTGTGTCTGACACGGGCAGCGCAGCAGTGACCATACTCACGTGAACATCCACGTCTTCTTCAGTAGAGCTCACATGACTCATTGTGGGTGCTCGGGATAGTGCATCTGCTAACACTGTGTATTTGCCTGGTGTGTAGATCAGTTCAAAGTCATATCTTTGCAGCTTCATCTTTTTTATGATGGCAACCAGTGGGCTGTGGTCTGTCTCAACTGTGAAGGTGGGAAGTCCATATATGTAGTCCATGAAACTTTTCTAGTCCAACTACCAAGCCTAGACATTCCTTTTCAATCTGGGCGTATCGACACTCAGTATCAGTCATAGACCTGGAGGCATAGGCAACAGGCTTCCAATCTACACCCTCTGCTTGTAGCAAGACCGCACCTAGGCCATCTTTTGATGCATCCGTTGACACTTTGATTCTTTTTGTTGGGTCAAAGAAGGTGAGTACAGGTGTGGTTGTCAGCACTGTTTTGAGGTTTATCCACTCTTGTTCATGTCTTTCTGTCCATGCGAACTCATTTGTTTTACGTAGCAGGTCTCGCAGACAGGCTGTCTTGGCTGACAAGTTAGGAATGAACTTTCCAATGAAGTTTATCATCTCCATGATGCGTAGCACTCCTTTTTTGTCAGTGGGTCAGGGCATTTTGAGTATGGCGTTTACTTTTTCCATATCTGGCTCTATTCCTTTACCAGGTAGATTATCTCCTAGGAAAGTGACTTCCTGGACACCAAACTGACACTTGGCTTTGTTGAGCTTCAGTCCATTCCGGCGTATGCTCTGTAGCACTTTAGTCAGTCTCTCATTGTGTTCTTTCAGTGTGGAGCCCCAGATGATGATGTCATCAACATAGACCCGAACTCCTTCCAGACCTTCAATTATGTGTTCCATCGCTCTATGAAAGATTTCAGATGCAGATATTATCCCGAAAGGCATTCTGAGGAAACAATACCTGCCAAATGGTGTGTTGAAAGTACAGTATTTGGTGCTCTCTTCATCCAGTTTTAGTTGCCAAAATCCTTGTGAGGCATCGAGCTTTGTAAAGTATCTGGCACCTGACATTTCACTGGTGATTTCTTCTTGCTTGGGAATCTGGTAGTGTTCACGTTTTATGTTTGCATTTAAGTCCTTTGGATCCATGCATATTCTTAGATCATTGTTCTTTTTCTTTACACATACCATGGAGTTAACCCAGTCTGTTGGCTCTTCGACTTTCCTGATGATTCCTAGTGTGGTCATTCTGTCCAGTTCATTCTTGAGCCGGTCACGCAGGGGTGCTGGAACTCTTCGTGGAGCATGTACCACTGGCTGAGCATCCTCCTTTAGCTGGATCTTGTAAGTGAATGGTAGAACTCCAAATCCTTTGAACACATCCTGGAAATGATTCACTACAGTATCCACCGAGTCATCTGGTCTGCTTATGGCACAGTTTATACGGTAGACTCTCTTGACCAGTTCTAAATCCATACAAGCTTTGTCACCTAATAGTGAATCAAGTCCTTCAGCCACAACAGAAAACATGAGATGATGCACTTTGTCTTTGACTGTCACTTTAAGTCTGCATACACCTAAGCTATCTATTTTCTGTCCATTATAGTCCTTCAGTAGTACTGACTTTTTCTGTATTTTGGGCTTTTCTTTCATATTGTTAATGTCACTCATACTGATTAAGTTTGCTTTTGCCCCAGTGTCTAGTTTCAATGTAACTAGTGCTCCATTTACCTGCAGTGGGATCATCCATTTGTCCTCTTTTACTGCATTAACTTTATGTTCAGCATTGTTCATTCCTGAGGGCTGCATATTTTCTGTATCCTTTTTGATATTGTCACATGACACCATTCCTACAAAACATGTCTCACTTAAATCAGTGTCCTCAATTACATTAACTCATTGCCCTTTCTTAGTTTTTACTTTTGAAAAGCATTGTTTGGCAAAGTGATTCTTTCCATGACATTTTGTGCACATTTTTCCAAACGCTGGACATTGTTTTAACTGGTGTTTGTAACCACAGCGTTTACAATTAAAAATTCCTTCCTCCGATTGCTTTTCACTTCTGTTCTGCCCATGTTTCTTCCCCTTGTAGGACAGAGCACCGACAGCAGCACTTACTGCAATCGCATCAGCATTGATTTCACTGAAAGTCTTGGCATGCTTTTGAGCTAGCTCGCTAGCTTGGCATATTTTCACAGCAATTTCCAGTGTTAGTTCGGTTTCTCTCAACAGATGTTCCCTGACTTTTTTATCATGAATACCAAACACAATCTGGTCACGAATCATGGATGCTTTCAGCTCAGAGAAATTACATGTCTGTGCTTTCAGTTTCAGATCAGTCAAAAAGCTATCAAAAGTCTCATTTTGCTGCTGTGTCCGAGAATGGAAGATGTACCTCTCATAGGTTTCATTCTTTTTGGGAGAACAATGTGTATCAAACTTCTTTAGCACATCGTCTAATTTTTCTCTGTTCGCCTCTGGATTAAATACAAATGTATTAAATACCTCTATCGACTGTGGGCCTGCAACCATGAGCAGCAATGCTATTTTCCTTGCGTCTGGCTTCGTACCGTACCCGATGGCAGCAATGTAGAGTTCGAATTGTTGTTTAAAAGTCTGCCAATTGTAGTCGACATTTCCTGTGAGTTTCAAATGCTCTGGTGGCTTCAAATTCTCCATGTCGCATTGCACAATATTCAGCAGAGCTTACCAATCCTGGTACCATGTTATGTTCATTAATAACTAGTCATTTTTATTAAGGACAGCTAGCTTTTGCTAGACACTTTATTGAACACATGTGGACTAGGTACAGTATCTGTAGAGGCCTCCATCTTGACTGCTGCCTTGTGGGTAGCCTAGTGCATCTTGGGTAGCCAACTCTTATATATACATACAGCACCACCTAGTGTACCATTCCAGAATGACAGGTTACTGATCATTACAGTAGTGTTTTGGTAATTTGGTGTGACTCGGTAGTTTAGAGTCTTTTGATAGTTTGGAGTGATTCGGTCGTTTGGAGGGACTCGCTAGTTTGGAGTGACTCGGTAGTTTGGAGTGACTCGGTAATTTGGAGTATTTCGGTAGCTGAGATAAACCCATTAGTTTGGAGAGATCCTGTAGTTTGGAGTCTTTCGGTACTTTGGTGTGTTTCGGTAGTTGGGAGAGACTCGGTAGTTTGGAGTGTTTAGGTAGTCTGGTGTGTTTCAGTAGTTGGGAGAGACTCGGTAGTTTGGTGTGTTTCAGTAGTTTAGTGTGTTTCGGTACTTGGAAGAGACTCGGTAGTTTAGTGTGTTTCAGTAGTTGGAAGAGACTCGGTAGTTTGGAGTGTTTCGGTAGTTTGGAGTGTTAAGGTAGTTTGTATTGACTCCATAGTTTGGAGTTTTTCGGTAGCTTAGAGTGAATAGGTAGGTGAGAAGGATCGGTAGTTTGGAGTCTTTTGGACGTTTGGAGTCACTCGGTAGTTTGGAGTGTCTCGGTAGTTTGGATTGTTTCGGTAGTTTGGAGTGTTTTGGTAGTTTGGGGAGACTCGGTTGTTTGGAGGGATTCGGTAGTTTAGAGTGACTCGGTAGTTTGGAGTGTTTCGGTACTTTGGTGTGTTTTGGTAGTTGGGAGAGACTCGGTAGTTTGGAGTGTTTAGGTACTTTGGTGTGTTTCAGTAGTTGGGAGAGACTCGGTAGTTTGGTGTGTTTCAGTAGTTTGGTGTGTTTCGGTACTTGGAAGAGACTCGGTAGTTTGGAGTGTTTCGGTAGTTTGGAGTGTTAAGGTAGTTTGTAGTGACTCCGTAGTTTGGAGTTTTGCGGTAGTTTAGAGGGACTAGGTAGGTGAGAAGGATCAGTAGTTTGCAGTCTTTCGGACGTTTGGAGTCACTCGGTAGTTTGGAGTGTTTCGGTAGTTTGGAGTGTTTTGGTAGTTTAGAGGGACTAGGTAGGTGAGAAGGATCGGTAGCTTGCAGTCTTTCGGACGTTTGGAGTCACTCGATAGTTTGGAGTGTTTCGGTAGTTTGGAGTGTTTTGGTAGTTTGGGGAGTCTCGGTTGTTTGGAAGGATTCGGTAGTTTGGAGTGACTCCGTAGTTTGGAGTGTTTTGGTAGTTTGGAGTGATTCCGTAATTTGGAGTGTTTCCGTAGTTTGGAGTGTATCCTTAGTTTGGAGAAACTCGGTAGTTTGGTGAGACTCATTCGTTTGGAGTGTTTTGGTAGGTGGGAGAGACTCATTATTTGGAGTGTTTCATTAGTTTGGAGTAACCAGTTACTTTGGAGTGTTTCAGTAGTTTTGAGAGACTCGTTAGTTTGGGGAGACTCGGTAGTTTGGATAGACTTGTTAGTTTGGAGAATCTCGGTAGTTTTGAGAGACTCGTTAGTTTGGGGAAACTCGGTAGTTTGGAGAGACTCGTTAGTTTGGAGTGTTTCATTAGTTTGGAGAGACTCGGTAGTTTGGAGTGACTTGGTAGTTTGGAGTGACCAGGTATTTTGGAGTCTTTCAGTAGTTTGGAGTGACTCGGTAGTTCGGAGTCTTTCAGTGTTTGGAGCGACTCGGTATTTAGAAACATAGAAACATAGAAGATAGGAGCAGGAGTAGGCCATTCGGCCCTTCGAGCCTGCTCCGCCATTCAATGAGATCATGGCTGATCATCCAAATTCAGTACCCGGTCCCTGCCTTCTCCCCATATCCCTTGATCCCTTTAGCCTTAAGAAATATATCCAATTCTTTCTTGAATATACTTAATGAACTGGCCTCCACCGCCCTCTGTGGCAGAGAATTCCACAGGTTCACCACTCTCTGCGTGAAGAAATTCCTCCTCATTTCAGTCCTAAATGTCTTACCCCTTATCCTTAGACTATGACCCCTGGTTCTGGACTCCCCAGCCATCAGAAACATCCTTCCTGCATCTAGTCTGTCCAGGCCTGACAGAATTTTATAGGTTTCGATGAGATCCCCTCTCAATCTTCTAAACTCCAGTGAGTATAAGCCCAATTGACACAATCTCTCCTCATACGTCATTCCTGCCATCCCAGGTATCAGCCTGGTGAATCTTCACTGCACTCCTTCCATGGCAAGAACATCCTTCCTCCGGTAAGGCGACCAAAACTGCACACAATACTCAAGGTGTGGTCTCACCAAGGCCCTGTACAACTGCAGCAGGACATCCTTGTTCTTGTACTCGAACCCTCTTGCTACTAAGGCCAACATACCATTTGCCTTCTTAACCGCCTGCTGCACCTGCATGCTTACCTTCAGCAACTGGTGTACAAGAACACCCAGGTCTCTTTGCACTTCCCCTTCTCCCAATCTATTGCCATTCAAATAATAATCTGCCTTCCTGTTTTTGCCACCAAAGTGGATAACCTCACATTTATCCACATTATAGTGCATTTGCCATGTTTCTGCCCAATCACCCAACCTGCCCAAATCGTGCTGGAGTTTCACGACATCCTCCTCACAGCATACCCTCCCACCCAGCTTTGTGTCGTCTGCAAATTTGGAGATATTACATCCAATTCCCTCGTCCAGATCATTAATATATATTGTGAACAGCTGGGTCCTAGGACCGATCCTTGCGGTACCCCACTAGTCACTGCCTGCCACTCAGAAAATGACCCGTTTATTCCAACTCTTTGCTTTCTGTCCACCAACCAGTTCTCTATCCAAGTCAATACCTTGCCCCCAATCCCATGTGCCTTAATTTTGCACGCTAATCTCTTATGCGGGACCTTATCGAAAGCCTTCTGAAAGTCCAAATACACCACATCCACTGGTTCTCCCTTATCTGTTTTACCAGTTACATTCTCAAAAAATTCCAGTAGATTAGTCAAGCATGATTTACCTTTTGTAAATCCATGTTGACTTTGTCCGATCCAGTCACTGCTTTCCAAGTGCTCTGCTATTACATCTTTTATAATGGACTCTAGCATTTTCCCCACTACCGATGTCAAGCTTACCGGCCTATAATTCCCCGCCTTTTCTCTACCACCTTTTTTGAATAGTGGGGTAACATTAGCTACCCGCCAATCCATGGGTACCGTTCCAGAGTCTATCGAGTTCTGGAAGATGACCAGCAATGCATCTACTATTTCTAGGGCCACTTCCTTAAGTACCCTGGGATGTAGATTATCAGGCCCTGGGGATTTATCGGCCTTCAGTCCCGTCAATTTTCCTAACACCATTTCCCTACAAAATACTGATTTCTTTCAGTTCCACCCTTTCATCAGACCCTATGTTCCCCAGCATCTCTGGGAGGTTATTTGTGTCCTCCTTTGTGAAGACAGAACCAAAATATGTATTTAGTTGGTCTGCCATTTCTTTGTTCCCCATTATAAATTCCCCCGATTCTGACTGCAAGGGACCTACGCTTGACTTCACCAATCTTTTTCTCTTCGCATATCTATAAAAGCTTTTACAGTCAGTTTTTATGTTCTCTGCAAGCTTACTCTCATATTCTATTTTCCCTTTCTTAATTAATCCCTTTGTCCTCCTCTGTAGTTAGGGGTGTTTCGGTAGTTTGGAGTGACTCGGTAGTTTGGAGTGTTTCGGTAGTTTGGAGAGACTCAGTAGTTTGAAGAGACTCGGTATTTTGGAGAGTCTCATTAGTTTTGAGTGTATCGGTAGTTTGGAGCGACTTGGTAGTTTGGAGTGTTTCGGTAGTTTGGAGTGACTCGGTATTTTAGAGTGTTTTGGTAGATTACAGTGACTCGGTATTTGGGAGTGTTTCGATAGTTTGGAGTGACTCGTTAGTTTGGAGTGACTCAGTACTTTGGAGAGACTTGGTATTTTGGAGAGTCTCATTAGTTTTGAGTGTATCGGTAGTTTGGAGCGACTTGGTAGTTTGGAGTGTTTCGGTAGTTTGGAGTGACTCGGTATTTGGGAGTGATCTGATAGTTTGGAGTGACTTGGTAGTTTGGAGTGACTCGGCATTTGGGAGTGATCTGATAGTTTGGAGTGACTCGGTATTTGGGAGTGATCTGATAGTTTGGAGTGACTCGGTATTTGGGAGTGATCTGATAGTTTGGAGTGACTTGGTAGTTTGGAGTGACTTGGTAGTTTGGAGTGATCTGATAGTTTGGCGTGACTTGGTAGTTTGGAGTGACTCGGTATTTGGGAGTGATCTGATAGTTTGGAGTGACTCGGTAGTTTGGAGTGACTTGGTAGTTTGAGTGACTCGGTACTTGGGAGTGATCTGATAGTTTGGAGTGGCTCAGTAGTTTGGAGTGACTCGGTATTTGGGAGTGATCTGATAGTTTGGAGTGACTCGGTAGTTTGGAGTGACTCGGTATTTGGGAGTGATCTGATAGTTTGGAGTGACTTGGTAGTTTGGAGTGACTCGGCATTTGGGAGTGATCTGATAGTTTGGAGTGACTCGGTATTTGGGAGTGATCTGATAGTTTGGAGTGACTCGGTATTTGGGAGTGATCTGATAGTTTGGAGTGACTTGGTAGTTTGGAGTGATCTGATAGTTTGGCGTGACTTGGTAGTTTGGAGTGACGCGGTATTTGGGAGTGATCTGATAGTTTGGAGTGACTCGGTAGTTTGGAGTGACTTGGTAGTTTGAGTGACTCGGTATTTGGGAGTGATCTGATAGTTTGGAGTGGCTCGGTAGTTTGGAGTGACTCGGTATTTGGGAGTGATCTGATAGTTTGGAGTGACTCGGTAGTTTGGAGTGACTCGGTATTTGGGAGTGATCTGATAGTTTGGAGTGACTTGGTAGTTTGGAGTGACTCGGCATTTGGGAGTGATCTGATAGTTTGGAGTGACTCGGTATTTGGGAGTGATCTGATAGTTTGGAGTGACTCGGTATTTGGGAGTGATCTGATAGTTTGGAGTGACTTGGTAGTTTGGAGTGACTTGGTAGTTTGGAGTGATCTGATAGTTTGGCGTGACTTGGTAGTTTGGAGTGACTCGGTATTTGGGAGTGATCTGATAGTTTGGAGTGACTCGGTAGTTTGGAGTGACTTGGTAGTTTGAGTGACTCGGTATTTGGGAGTGATCTGATAGTTTGGAGTGGCTCGGTAGTTTGGAGTGACTCGGTATTTGGGAGTGATCTGATAGTTTGGAGTGACTCGGTAGTTTGGAGTGACTCGGTATTTGGGAGTGATCTGATAGTTTGGAGTGACTCGGTAGTTTGGAGTGACTCGGTATTTGGGAGTGATCTGATAGTTTGGAGTGACTCGGTAGTTTGGAGTGACTTGGTAGTTTGGAGTGACTCGGTATTTGGGAGTGATCTGATAGTTTGGAGTGGCTCGGTAGTTTGGAGTGACTCGGTATTTGGGAGTGATCTGATAGTTTGGAGTGACTTGGTAGTTTGGAGTGACTTGGTAGTTTGGACTGATCTGATAGTTTGGAGTGACTTGGTAGTTTGGAGTGACTCGGTATTTGGGAGTGATCTGATAGTTTGGAGTGACTCGGTAGTTTGGAGTGACTCGGTATTTGGGAGTGATCTGATAGTTTGGAGTGACTCGGTAGTTTGGAGTGACTTGGTAGTTTGGAGTGACTCGGTATTTGGGAGTGATCTGATAGTTTGGAGTGACTCGGTAGTTTGGAGTGACTCGTTATTTGGGAGTGATCTGATAGTTTGGAGTGACTCGGTAGTTTGGAGTGACTTGGTAGTTTGGAGTGACTTGGTATTTGGGAGTGATCTGATAGTTTGGAGTGACTCGGTAGTTTGGAGTGACTCGGTATTTGGGAGTGATCTGATAGTTTGGAGTGACTCGGTAGTTTGGAGTGACTCGGTATTTGGGAGTGATCTGATAGTTTGGAGTGACTTGGTAGTTTGGAGTGACTCGGTATTTGGGAGTGATCTGATAGTTTGGAGTGACTTGGTAGTTTGGAGTGACTTGGTAGTTTGGAGTGATCTGATAGTTTGGAGTGGCTTGATAGTTTGGAGTGACTCGGTATTTGGGAGTGATCTGATAGTTTGGAGTGACTCGGTAGTTTGGAGTGACTCGGTAGTTTGGAGAGACTCAGTAGTTTGGAGCAACTCCTTAGTTTGGAGAAACACAATAGTTTGGAGAGACTCATTAGTTTGGAGTGTTTCAGTAGTTTGGAGAGACCCGGTAGCTCGGAGTCTTTCAGTAGTTTGGAGTGACTCGGTAGTTTGGAGAGACGTGATAGTTTGGATGACCCGCTAGTTTGGAGTGACCCTGTAGTTAGGGGTGTTTCGGTAGTTTGGAGTGACTCGGTAGTTTGGAGTCTTTCGGTAGTTTGGAGTGACTCAGTAGTTTGAAGAGACTCGGTATTTTGGAGAGTCTCATTGGTTTTGAGTGTATCGGTAGTTTGGAGCGACTTGGTAGTTTGGAGTGTTTCGGTAGTTTGGAGTGACTCGGTATTTTAGAGTGTTTCGGTAGATTAGAGTGACTCAGTAGTTTGGAGAGACTCGGTAGTTTGGAGTGACTCGTTAGTTTGCAGAGACTCGGTAGATAGGATGACCCACTAGTTTGGGGTGACTATGTAGTTAGGAGTGTTTCGGCAGTTTGGAGTTACAGTAGTTTGGAGTGTCTCGGTAGTTTGGAGTGTTTTGTTAGTTTGGAGTGATTCCGTAGTTAGGAGAGACTCGATAGGTTGGAGAGACTCAGTAGTTTGGAGAGACTCGGTAGTTTGGAGAGACTCGGTAGTTTGGAGGGACTCGGTAGTTTGGAGTATTTCGGTAGTTTGGAGTCTTTCGGCAGTTTGGAGACTTTCGGTAGTTTGGAGCCTTTAGTTAGTTTGGACTGTTTCATTAGTTTGGAGTCTTTAGGAAGTTTTGCGTGTTTCGGCGGTTTGGAGTCTTTCGGTAGTTTGGAGTGTTTCGGTAGTTTGGAGTGACTCCGTAGTTTGGAGATTTTCGGTAGTTTAGAGGGACTAGGTAGGTGAGAAGGATCAGTAGTTTGGAGTCTTTCGGACGTTTGGAGTCACTCGGTAGTTTGGAGTGTTTCGGTAGTTTGGAGTATTTAGGTAGTTTGGTGTGTTTCAGTAGTTGGGAGAGACCCGGTAGGTTGGTGTGTTTCAGTAGTTTGGTGTTTTTCGGTACTTGGAAGAGACTCGCTAGTTTGGAGTGTTTCGGTAGTTTGGAGTGTTAAGGTAGTTTGTAGTGACTCCGTAGTTTGGAGTTTTTCGGTAGCTTAGAGGGACTAGGTTCGTGAGAAGGATCAGTAGTTTGGAGTGTTTCGGACGTTTGGAGTCACTCAGTAGTTTGGAGTGTTTCGGTAGTTTGGAGTGTTTCAGTACTTTGGTGTGTTTCGGTAGTTTGGTGTGTTTCGGTACTTGGAAGAGACTCGGTAGTTTGGAGTGTTTCGGTAGTTTGGAGAGTCTCGGTAGTTTGGAGTGTTTCAGTAGTTTGGAGTGTTTTGGTAGTTTGGGGAGACTCGGTTGTTTGGAGGGTTTCGGTAGTTTGGAGTGTTTTGATAGTTTGGAGATTCTCGGTATTTTGGAGAGTTTCGATAGTTTGGAGTGACTCATTAGTTTGGAGTGACCCGGTATGTATGGAGAGACTCGTTAGTTTTGAGTGTTTCAGTAGTTTGGAGAGGCTCGTTATTTTGGAGTGTTTCGGTAGTTTGGAGTGACTCGGTAGTCTGGAGTGGTTCGGTAGTTCGGAGTGACCCAGTAGTTCGGAGACATTCGGTAGTTTGAAGAGACTTGGTAGTTTGGAATGACTTGTTAGTTTGGAGTCTTTCAGTAGGTTGGAGTGTTTCGGTAGTTGGGAGACTTTAGGTAGTTTGGAGTGTTTAGGTAGTTTGGAGTGTCTCGGTAGTTTGGAGTGTCTCGGTAGTTTGGACTGCTTCGGTAGTTTGGAGAGACTCGGTAGTTTGGAGTCTTTCATTAGGTTGGAGTATTTTGGTAGTTTGGAGTGGCTCGGTAGTTCGGAGTGACCCGGTAGTTTGGAGACTTTCGGTAGTTTGAAGAGACTTGGTAGTTTGGAATGACTCGTTAGTTTGGAGTCTTTCAGTAGGTTGGAGTGTTTCGGTAGTTGGGAGACTTTAGGTAGTTTGGAGTGTTTAGGTAGTTTGGAGTGTCTCAGTAGTTTGGAGAGTCTCGGTAGTTTGGACTGTTTCAGTAGTTTGGAGAGACTCGGTAGTTTGGACTGTTTCAGTAGGTTGGAGTATTTTGGTAGTTTGGAGTGATTCATTAGTGTGGAGTGTTTCGGTAGTTTGAAGAGATTTGGTAGTTTGGAATGACTCGGTAGTTTGGAGTCTTTCAGTAGGTTGGAGTGTCTCGGTAGTTTGGAGTGTTTCAGTAGTTTGGAGTGTCTCGGTAGTTTGGAGTGTTTCGTTAGTTTGGAGTGATTCCGTAGTTTGGAGAGACTCGGCAGTTTGGAGTGACTCGGTAGTTTGGAGAGACTTGGTAGTTTGGGGAGACTCGGTAGTTTGGAGTGTTTCGGTAGTTTGGAGTCTTTCGGCAGTTTGGAGACTTTTGGTAGTTTGGAGTCTTTAGTTAGTTTGGAGAGTTTCGACAGTTTGGAGTCTTTAGGAAGTTTGGAGTGTTTCGGTAGTTTGGAGTGTTTCAGTAGTATGGAGTGACTCAGTAGTATGAAGTGACTCAGTAGTTTGGAGTGACCCGGTAGTTTGGAGAGAATCGTTAGTTTGGTGTATTTCGATAGTTTGGAGTGACTCGTTAGTTTGGAGTGTTTCGATAGTTTGGAGTGACTCATTAGTTTTGAGTGTTTCGGTAGTTAGGAGCAATCGGGTAGTTTGGACTGACTCATTAGTTTTGGGTGTTTCAGTTGTTTGGAGTCTTTAGGTAGTTTGGAATGTTTCGACAGTTTAGTGTCTTTCGGTAGTTTGGAGTCATTAGGTATTTTGGAGTGACTATTGGTTTTGAGTGTTTCGGTTGTTTGGAGTCTTTAGGTAGTTTGGAATGTTTCGACAGTTTGGAGTCTTTCGGTAGTTTGGAGTCATTAGGTAGTTTGGAGTGACTCATTAGTTTTGGGTGTTTCGGTTGTTTGGAGTCTTTAGGTAGTTTGGAATGTTTCGACAGTTTGGAGTCTTTCGGTAGTTTGGAGTCATTAGGTATTTTGGAGTGACTCATTAGTTTTGAGTGTTTCGGTAGTTTGGAAGATCTCGTTAGTTTGTAGTGTTTCAGTATTTTGGAGTCTTTTCTTAGTTTGGAGTGACCTGCTAGTTTGGAGTTTCTCGGTAGTTTGGAGTGACCCAGTAGTTTGGAGAGACTCATTAGTTTGGAGTGTTTCGGTAGTTTGGAGTGACTCGCTAGTCTGGAGTGACACGGTAGTTCGGAGTGACCCGGTCGTTTGGATTCTTTCAGTAGGTTGGAGTGTTTCGGTAGTTTGGAGTGTTTCGGTAGTTTGGAGCAACTCGGCAGTTTGGAGTGTCTCGGTAGTTTGGAGTGTTTCGTTAGTTTGGAGTGACTTCCTAGTTTGGAATGTTTCGGTAGTTTGAGTGATTCCATAGTTTGGAGCGTTCCGGTAGTTTGGAGAAACTCAGTAGTTTGGATGACCCGCTAGTTTGGAGTTACTCTGTAGTTAGGAGTGTTTCGGTAGTTTGGAGTATTTCAGTAGTTAGGTGGGTTTCGGTAGTTGGGTGTGATTAGGTAGTTTGGAGTGTTTAGGTAGTTTGGTGTGTTTCAGTAGTTGGGAGAGACTCGGTAGTTTGGAGTGTTTAGGTAGTTTGGAGTGTTAAGGTCGTTTGTAGTGACTCCGTAGTTTGGACTTTTTCAGTAGTATAGAGGGACTAGGTAGGTGAGAAGGATCGGTAGTTTGGAGTCTTTCTGACATTTGCAGTCACTCGGTAGCTTGGAGTGTTTCGGTAGTTTGGAGTGTTTCGGTAGTTTGTGGAGACTTGGTTGTTTGGAGGGTTTCGGTAGTTTGGAGTGACTCATTAGTTTTGAGTAGTTCGGTAGTTTGGAGTGACTTGGTAGTTGGGAGCCTTTTGGTAGTTTGGAGTGACTCTGTAGTTTTGAGAGGCTCGGTAGTTTGGAATGTTTCGGTAGTTTGGAGTGACCCGTTAGTTTGGAGTCTTTCGGTTGTTTGGAGTGACTTTGTAGTTAGGAGTGTTTCGGTAGTTTGGAGTGTCTTGGTAGTTTGGAGTGACTCAGTAGTTTGGAGTCTTTCGGTCGTTTGGAGTAACTCAGTTGTTTGGAGTGTTTCGGTAATTTGGTGTGACTCGGTAGTTTGGAGTCTTTCGATAGTTTGGAGTGACTCGGTAGTTTGGAGTGACTCGGTAGTTTAGAGTGACTCAGTTGTTTTGAGTTTTTCGGTAGCTGAGAGTAACCCATTAGTTTGGAGAGATCCTGTAGTTTGGAGTCTTTCGGTACTTTGGTGTGTTTCGGTAGTTGGGAGAGACTCGGTAGTTTGGAGTGTTTAGGTAGTCTGGTGTGTTTCAGTAGTTGGGAGAGACTCGGCAGTTTGATGTGTTTCAGTAGTTTGGTGTGTTTCGGTACTTGGAAGAGACTCGGTAGTTTGGAGTGTTTCGGTAGTTTGGAGTGTTAAGGTAGTTTGGAGTGACTCCGTAGTTTGGAGTTTTTCGGTTGTTTAGAGGGACTAGGTAGGTGAGAAGGTTTGGTAGTTTGGAGTCTTTTGGACGTTTGGTGTCACTCGGTAGTTTGGAGTGTTTTGGTAGTTTGGGGAGACTCGGTTTTTTGGAGGGATTCAGTAGTTTGGAGTGACTCGGTAGTTTAGACTGTTTCGGTAGTTTGGAGAGTCTTGGGGGGAGAAATTCGGTATCGCCCATTTTGAGGCGCGAATATCGGCCGGGGGCAAAGTTTAGCACCCGGCTCAAATTATCGCCGCCGACTGCAAAATTCACCTCGATCACCCCTGGAGGTGATTGAAGCGCTAAATCAGGCGCTGTGCAACTCTCTTAAGGCGTTAAGCCCGAGGAGCGTGGCGCTACCTCAGAGGGCGGGCGCAGCGTAGGTGCTGTCAGTTAGCGATTGCACACAGACACACTGGCGCCGGTCAGTTCTTAAAGGGGAGAGTCGATCTTGCTTTGCAGCCGCACCCTGCTCATTGGAGCCTTGAATCTCGGCCTGGACAGACCTGTGGCTAAATCTTGCAGCCAAGTACAATGGAGAGGGCCAGGGAGCGAGCACAGTGCTTCAGCGAGCGGGTCTTGGAGGCTCTGGTTGGCGCGGTGGAGCGAAGAAGATCTCTACTGTACCCAGAGAGTGGCAGGAGGCCTTTGCCAAGCGAATACAGAAGAGCGTGGCGGGAGGTGGCTCACAGAGTGACCTCAAGCAGCATGGTGCCTAGGACCCCTGTGCAATGCAGGGAAAAGTTCAACGACCTCACTCGGGTCGTCAGGGTGAGTGCCTTTTTCCAAAACCTCTTCATCCCTCCATCTCCACCTCACTTTATGGCCAGAGGGTCTTGAAGGCCCCAATGCCCAGCACTCATCCAACACCTATGGCCCTTTCATGAAACACACACGCATATTCCACACTTTGCATACAGTAAGGGCTATTCGACCATGGGAGGCATTTCAGGCAAGATCATGGCTGCACACAGTAAGGGCTATTCGACCATGGGAGGCATTTCAGGCAAGATCATGGCTGCATACAGTAAGGGCTAGTTGACCATGGGAGGCATTTCAGGCAAGATCATGGCTGCATACAGTAAGGGCTAATCGACCATGGGAGGCATTTCAGCCAAGATCATGGCTGCATATTTACTCAGACGCCGTCCTTTTTCTTGCAGGCCAAGCTGGCTCATAATAGGAGACAGCAGCAATGGACCGGTGGAGGGCGGCCTCACCTTCAAGCCCTCAGCGATCTTGAGCAGCGCGTCCACTGGATTGTGGCAAGACGGATGCTTGGTCCCATCACCACTGGAGATGCTGACCCCGTTCTGGACAGCAATGGTAAGATCATCACCTTTTTGTCCTCTCTCCTTCCACTTGTTCCTCACAACAGCAGCCTTTGACACTTTCAATCCAAATCACTAAATCGCTGCACTCATGCCTCCCTTGCTGCCACCCTGTTCTCACGCTAAAGCCACTCTTGTACCTCCCTGCTTTCAGATGGTGAGTCACCAGGTGAGGAGATGGGCCCTCAAGCTGCCAGTGGGAGTGAAGCTGAAGGTGAGGAGGAAGAGGAAGCCGGACCATCAGCGCCACCCTCTGCCAAGGCAGCCCATGCCCACACTGGGAACACGCCTTCCCTGGAGGGGAGCAGGGGGGGAATGGTCTGATGAGGGTGAAGCTCCAGGACCCAGCGGGCTGCAGCAACGCGAGGGGGGTAGGGAAGCTCAGGGGCCTTCTCCCTGGAGGGAGAGTATGGCCTCGAGTCCTGCTGCACTGAACGCAGACAAGGTGCGTGTCCTCGCTGAAATGAGCGCCCAGGCGGAGCAAAGGCAAACTGAGCTCATGGCTGCAGTGGCAAGGATGCCTGAATCCATAGAATCACTGGTAAGGAGTGTGGAGCACTTCGGTGTAGCACAGGCGGCTGCCACGCAAATGCTAAGTGCTGCAATGCAGTCAGTGGCTGTTCTCATGCAGACGCAGATTGAAGCCACGTGAGCACTAACTGCTGCCACCCTCGCTGGATCAGGCAGATTTCCCCGGGGCCCTCACCGCGCCGCAGCAGGCCAGCAATCTGTGCTCCAGCAGATTGCTCCGCATGCTGAAGTGCTGCCCCGTGGGAGTGCCAGTGTGTCGGTCGAGCAGGGAGTTGCTGTCCTCCCTCAAGATGACAGCATTCCTGCTGCCAACACTGTCACTTCTCCACTGCAGTTGCCACCACCTGTAGGACAGACTGCTGCCGACCATGCAGAGTTGGTACAGTCAGCAGCCGGGCCCTCCAGGCCCAGAGCTGGTCTAGGCCGTCCCTCAAGGGCATCTGCAGTCTCAGTTTCTGACACTCAGCAGCCTTCCCCCAGCCTTGCTCCAGCCACTGGGGTCCCATTACGGAGGAGCTGCAGGGTGGGAAGGGGGCAATTTCGCAAAGGAAGCAGATCACCCTCGAAGGGCAAAAAAGTAGGAGGTGTGGCAAAACGTATTTCATTGTTTTATTGAAGGCCGAGGGTCGTGGTCAAATTTTTGTTACTGTTTTGGACATTGTCTCCAGGTTGTGAGAGCCAGTTATGTGAATGACTGCTTTTTTTTGTGTCTCTTTCTATTACTTTGTCATGAGGAAATGAGACACAGTTTGGTAAATAAAGAAGTGTCTGTATTCAAAATGTGCATGTTTGGTCTTTGCACTCATTGTTGCCTTGACTGGCTTAGGGGTTGCGGGATGGTTTCATTCAGGTTGTTTGAATGGCAGAAGCCATTCCTCAGAGGGGGCCTAGAAGCGACTTGCTATGAGGCTTTGACGGACGGCCCTTGCACTTTGTGCCTCCCTCCCGCCTTGGTGCTGCTGATCACCCTCCTCCTCCTCCTGCTCCTCCTCCTCCTCCTCTGCTGGTGCTCCAATGCCTGGTGGCATTGGCTGGGTCCTGAGGATTGCCAGGTTATGCAGCATGCAGCACACAACAACGAAGTGGGAGACTCGCTCAGGCGAGTACTGCAGGGCTCCTGCAGAATGGTCCAGACAGTGGAACCGTTGCTTGAGCACACTGATTGTGTGCTCAACGATGTTCCTGGTAGCTTGATGGCTCTCGTTGTATCGTTGCTCAGCAGGGGTGCTGGGCGAATGGAGCGGGGTCATCAACCAGGTGCACAGAGGATATCCCTTGTCCCCGAGAAGCCAACCTCCTGGGTGATGCGGTGCCTCGAAAAGGTCTGCCACAGAAGTCTGGCGCAGGATGAAGGCATCGTGGCTGCTGCCTGGAAAGTGGGCATTGACAGCGAGTATCAGCTGTCTGTGGTCACAGACCAACTGGACGTTTAAGGAATGGAAGTCCTTTCGGTCGCAGAAATCCTCGGCATTCTCTTGCGGTGCCCGCAAAGCCACATGGGTGCAGTCAATGGCACCCTGCACCATGGGAAAGCCCGCTATCCTTGCAAAGCCCGTTGCACGTTCTTGCTGCTTGTCCGGGGTCATGGGGAAAGAGATGTACTCTCGTCTCCTTTTAAAGAGGGCATTTGTGACCTGACGGATGCAGCAATGCACCGCGAACTGGGAGATATTGGCGATGTCCCCAGTAGCGGATTGAAAGGAGCCGGTGGCATAAAAGTTGAGAGCCACTCAATCTTCACTTCCACCGACAGAGATGTCCTGCTCCTCAGTTGAGGCTGTAGATCTGGCTGAAGCAGGTGGCAGAGCTCAGTGACCACCTCCTTGCTGAATCACAGCCTTCGCAAACACTGCTCCTCAGACATATTAACGTAGGAGAACTGTTGGTGAAAAACCCTGGGAGGGTTAAGGTCTCCTGTACCGACGCCTGTTGGCCCTCCTCTGTCTGGCCATGATTGCCACTCTCTCTCTGCATCTCTGTGCCCTCTCAATGTGATGGAGAAGGATGATGTTCCCATCCATTGCAGCCACCATAGTATGTGGGCAATCAAAGTTATGACGGTCAAAAAGCAAAATACCTGCAAAGTCAGACAGCGTTGACTCAATGCAGAAGTCTCTCTTTCTCTCTTTGTCTCTCTGCAAATCTCTCTCTCTCTCTCAGAACGAGTGATGCAAAAATGGCTACCACACAAAAGCCAGGAAGAGGCCCCCTTTACATAGCGTCCCCCCAGCCCCACAGCGACTGGGAAGCGTTCCAGTCAACCTGTTGTTGGTAGTGCCAGGCAGAAAGGAGGGGGGCGCCACTGAATTTCCGGTCCGGAGTGCCCCAAGGGCATTGCATTCTCAAATGATGTCAAGATCTGCGTGCGCAGGAGATCGGGCGGTATTGTTTAGCGCCGCCGCAAAATGTCCGCTCAATTTCGCGAGAGGCGCAGGTATCGCCGCGCCCGGGCGCTAGTTGGTTAGCGCCCCACTTAGCGCCCTCCTAAGGTGCTAACGGGTGGCGCCAACAACTGAATTTTGCCCCCTTGGTATTTTAGAGTGTTTCGATAGTTTGGAGTGACTCGTTAGTTTGGAGTGACCCGGTTGTTTGGAGAGACTCATTAGTTTTGAGTGTTTCAGTAATTTGGAGCGACTTGGTAGTTTGTAGTGTTTCGGTAGTTTGGAGTGTTTCGGTATATTAGTGAGACTCGGTAGTTTGGAGAGACTCGGTAGTTTGGAGAGACTCGTTAGTTTTGGGTGTTTCAGTAGTTCGGAGAGACTCGTTAGTTTTGAGTGTTTGAGTAGTTTGGAGAGACTCGTTAGTTTTGGGTGTTTCAGTAGTTTGGAGTGACTCGGTAGTTTTGAGTGTTTCGGTAGATCGGAGCAACTTGGTAGTTTGGAGATTTCGATAGCTTGGAGTGACTTGGTAGTTGGGAGACTTTCGGTAGTTTGGAGTCATGCTGTAGTTTTGAGAGACTCGGTAGCTTGGAGTGTTTCGGAAGTTTGGAGTGACCCGCTAGTTTGGAGTCTTTTTTTTGTTTGGAGTGACTCGGTAGTTTGGAGTCTTTCAGTAGCTTGGAGTGACTTGGTAGTTTGCAGAGACTCAGTAGATAGGATGACCCGCTAGTTTGGAGTGACTCTGTAGTTAGGAGTGTTTCGGTAGTTTGGAGTGTCTCACTAGTTTGGAGTGTTTCGGTAGCTGAGAGTGACCCATTAGATTGGAGAGATCCTGTAGTTTGGAGTCTTTCGGTATTTTGGTGTGTTTCGGTAGTTGGGAGAGACTCGGTAGTTTGGAGTGTTTCAGTAGTTTGGTGTGTTTCGGTACTTGGTAGAGACTCGGTAGTTTGGAGTGCTTCGGTAGTTTGGAGTGCTAAGGTAGTTTGTAGTGACTCAGTAGTTTGGAGTGTTTCAGTACTTTGGTGTGTTTCGGTACTTGGCAGAAACTCGGTAGTTTGGAGTGTTTCGGTAGTTTGGAGTTTTAAGGTACTTTGTAGTGACTCGGTAGTTTGGAGTGTTTCAGTAGTTTGGAGTGTTTCGGTAGTTTGGAGTGTTTCGGTATATTAGTGAGACTCGGTAGTTTGGAGTGACTCGGTAGTTTGCAGAGATTCGGTAGTTAGGATGACCCGCTAGTTTGGAGTGACTCTGTAGTTAGGACTGTTTCGGTAGTTTGGAGTGTCTCGGTAGTTGGGAGTGATGCGTTAATTTGGAGTGTTTCGGTATATTAGTGAGACTCGGTAGTTTGGAGTGACTTGGTAGTTTGCAGAGATTCGGTAGTTAGGATGACCCGCTAGTTTGGAGTGACTCTGTAGTTTGGAGTGTCTCGGTAGTTGGGAGTGACACGTTAGTTTGGAGTGTTTTGGTAGTTTGGAGAGACTCGGTAGTTTGGAGTGTTTCGGTAGTTTGGAGTGACTCGATAGTTTGCAGAGACTCGGTAGTTTGGATGACCCGCTAGTTTGGAGTGACTCTGTAGTTAGGAGTGTTTCGGTAGTTTGGAGTGACTCTGTAGTTAGGAGTGTTTCGGTAGTTAGGAGTGTTTCGGTAGTTTAGAGTGTCGCGGTAGTTTGGAGTGACTCTGTAGTTAGGAGTGTTTCGGTAGTTTGGAGTGTCTCGGTAGTTGGGAGTGACGCGTTAGTTGGGAGTATTTCGGTAGTTTGGAGTGTCTCTGTAGTTTGGAGTGACTCTGTAGTTAGGAGTGCTTCGGTAGTTTGGAGTGTCTCGGTAGTTGGGAGTGACGCGTTAGTTGGGAGTGTTTCGGTAGTTTGGATTGTCTCTGTAGTTTGGAGTGACTCTGTAGTGAGGAGTGTTTCGGTAGTTTGGAGTGTCACTGTAGTTTGGAGTGACTCTGTAGTGAGGAGTGTTTCGGTAGTTTGGAGTGTCTCGGTAGTTGGGAGTGACGCGTTAGTTGGGAGTGTTTCGGTAGTTTCGAGTGTCTCGGTAGTTTGGAGTGACTCTGTAGTTAGGAGTGTTTCGGTAGTTTGGAGTGTCTCGGTAGTTGGGAGTGACGCGTTAGTTGGGAGTGTTTCGGTAGTTTGGAGTGTCTCGGTAGTTTGGAGTGACTCTGTAGTTAGGAGTGTTTCGGTAGTTTGGAGTGTCTCGGTAGTTGGGAGTGACGCGTTAGTTGGGAGTGTTTCGGTAGTTTGGAGTGTCTCGGTAGTTGGGAGTGACGCGTTAGTTGGGAGTGTTTCGGTAGTTTGGAGTGTCTCGGTAGTTGGGAGTGACGCGTTAGTTGGGAGTGTTTCGGTAGTTTGGAGTGTCTCGGTAGTTGGGAGTGACGCGTTAGTTGGGAGTGTTTCGGTAGTTTGGAGTGTCTCGGTAGTTGGGAGTGACGCGTTAGTTGGGAGTGTTTCGGTAGTTTGGAGTGTCTCGGTAGTTGGGAGTGACGCGTTAGTTGGGAGTGTTTCGGTAGTTTGGAGTGTCTCGGTAGTTGGGAGTGACGCGTTAGTTGGGAGTGTTTCGGTAGTTTGGAGTGTCTCGGTAGTTGGGAGTGACGCGTTAGTTGGGAGTGTTTCGGTAGCTTGGAGTGTCTCGGTAGTTGGGAGTGACGCGTTAGTTGGGAGTGTTTCGGTAGTTTGGAGTGTCTCGGTAGTTGGGAGTGACGCGTTAGTTGGGAGTGTTTCGGTAGTTTGGAGTGTCTCGGTAGTTGGGAGTGACGCGTTAGTTGGGAGTGTTTCGGTAGTTTGGAGTGTCTCGGTAGTTGGGAGTGACGCGTTAGTTGGGAGTGTTTCGGTCGTTTGGAGTGTCTCGGTAGTTGGGAGTGACGCGTTAGTTGGGAATGTTTCGGTAGTTTGGAGCGTCTCGGTAGTTTGGAGCGACTCGGTAGTTTGGAGAGATTCCGTAGTTTGGAGAGACTCGGTAGTTTGGAGAGACTCGGTAGTTTGGAGAGATTCCATAGTTTGGAGAGACTCGGTAGTTTGGAGAGACTCGGTAGTTTGGAGAGACTCGGTAGTTTGGAGTGTTTTGGTAGTTTGGAGAGACTCGGTAGTTCGGAGTGTTTCGGTAGTTTGGAGAGACTCGGTAGTTTGGAGTGATTCCGTAGTTTGGAGTGACTCGGTAGTTTGGAGAGACTCGGTAGTTTGGAGAGACTCGGTAGTTTGGAGAGACTCGGTAGTTTGGAGAGATTCCATAGTTTGGAGAGACTCGGTAGTTTGGAGAGACTCGGTAGTTTGGAGTGTTTTGGTAGTTTGGAGAGACTCGGTAGTTCGGAGTGTTTCGGTAGTTTGGAGAGACTCGGTAGTTTGGAGTGATTCCGTAGTTTGGAGTGACTCGGTAGTTTGGAGAGACTCGGTAGTTTGGAGAGACTCGGTAGGTTGGAGAGACTCGGTAGTTTGGAGTGTTTTGGCAGTTTGGAGTCTTTCGGCAGTTTGGAGACTTTCGGTAGTTTGGTGTCTTTAGTTAGTTTGGACTGTTTCGGTAGTTTGGAGTCTTTAGGAAGTTTGGAGTGTTTCGGCAGTTTGGAGTCTTTCAGTAGTTTGGAGTCTTTCGGTAGTTTGGAGTGCTTCAGTAGTTTGGAGTGACTCGTTAGTTTGGAGTATTTTGATAGTTTGGAGTGACTCGTTAGTTTGGAGTGTTTCGATTGTTTGGAGTGACTCATTAGTTTTGAGTGTTTCAGTAGTTAGGAGCAACCAGGTATTTTGGACTGACTCATTAGTTTTGGGTGCTTTGGTTGTTTGGAGTCTTTAGGTAGTTTTGAATGTTTCGACAGTTTGGAGTCTTTCGGTAGTTTGGAGTCATTAGGTAGTTTGGAGTGACTCGTTAGTTTTGAGTGTTTTGGTAGTTAGGAGCAACCAGGTAGTTTGGCCTGACTCATTAGTTTTGGGTGTTTGGATTTTGGAGTCTTTCAGTAGTTTGGAGTGTTTCGGTAGTTTGGAGTGTCTCAGTAGTTTGGAGTTACCCGGTAGTTTGGAGAGACTCGTTAGTTTGGAGTATTTCGATAGTTTGGAGTGATTCGTTAGTTTGGAGTGTTTCGGTAGTTTGGAAGTTCTCGTTAGTTTGGAGTGATTCGGTAGTTTGGAGTCATTAGGTAGTTTGGAGTGACTCGTTAGTTTTGAGTGTTTTGGTAGTTAGGAGCGACCAGGTAGTTTGGCCTGACTCATTAGTTTTGGGTGTTTGGAGTTTGGAGCCTTTCAGTAGTTTGGAGTGTTTCGGTAGTTTGGAGTGTCTCAGTAGTTTGGAGTGACCCGGTAGTTTGGAGAGACTCGTTAGTTTGGAGTATTTCGATAGTTTGGAGTGATTCGTTAGTTTGGAGTGTTTCGGTAGTTTGGAAGTTCTCGTTAGTTTGGAGTGATTCGGTAGTTTGGAGTCTTTCGGTAGTTTGGAGTGACCCGGTAGTTTGGAGTTTTTCGGTAGTTTGGAGTGACCCGGTAGTTTGGAGAGACTCGGTAGTTTGGAGTCTTTCGGTAGTTTGGAGTGACGCAGTAGTTTGGAGTGTTTCGGCAGTTTGGAGTGTTTCAGTAGTTTGGAGTGTTTTGGCAGTTTGGAGTGTCTCGGTAGTTTGGAGTGTTTTGGTAGCTGAGAGTGACCCGTTAGATTGGTGAAATCCTGTAGTTTGGAGTCTTTCAGTAGTTAGGTGGTTTTCGGTAGTTTGGAGTGACTCTGTAATTTGGAGTTTTTCGGTAGTTTAGAGGGACTAGATAGGTGAGAAGGATCGGTAGTTTGGAGACTTTCGGACGTTCGGGGTCCCTCGGTAGTTTGGAGTGTTTCGGTAGTTTGGAGTGTTTAGGTAGTTTGGTGTGTTTCAGTCATTGGGAGATACTCTGTAGTTTGGTGTGTTTCGGTAGTTTGGTGTTTTTCGGTTGTTTAGAGGGACTAGGTAGGTGAGAAGGATCGGTAGTTTGGAGTCTTTCGGACGCTTGGTGTCACTCGGTAGTTTGGAGTGTTTCAGTAGTTTGGAGTGTTTAGGTAGTTTGGTGTGTTTCAGTAGTTGGGAGAGACTCATTAGTTTGGTGTGTTTCAGTAGTTTGGTGCTTTTCGGTACTTGGAAGAGACTCGGTAGTTTGGAGTGTTTCGGTAGTTTGGGAGACGCGGTTGTTTGGAGGGTTTCGGTAGTTTGGAGTCACTCGGTATTTTGGAGTTTTTCGGTAGTTTGGAGATGCTCGGTAGTTTGGAGCGACCAGGTAGTTTGGAGTGATTCGGTAGTTTGGAGAGACTCATTGGTTTTGAGTGTTTTAGTAGTTTGGAGAGACTCATTAGTTTTGAGTGTTTCGGTAGTTTGGAGTGACTTGGTATTTGGGAGACTTTTGGTAGTTTGGAGTGACTCTGTAGTTTTGAGAGGCTCGGTAGTTTGGAGTGTTTCGGTAGTTTGGAGTGACTCGGTAGTTTGGAGTCTTTCGGTAGTTTGGAGTGACTCGGTAGTTTGGAGTCTTTCGGTAGTTTGGAGTGACTCGATAGTTTGCAGAGACTCGGTAGTTTGGATGACCCGCTAGTATGGAGTGACTCTGTAGTTAGGAGTGTTTCGGTAGTTTGGAGTGTCTCAGTAGTTTGGAGTGTTTCGTTAGTTTGGAGGGACTTGTTAGTTTGGAGTGACTCGGTAGGTTGGAGTCTTTCGGTAGTTTGGAGTGACTCGATAGTTTGCAGAGACTCGGTAGTTTGGATGAGCTGCTAGTTTGGAGTGACTCTGTAGCTAGGAGTGTTTCGGTAGTTTGGAGTGTCTCGGTAGTTTGGAGTGTTTCGTTAGTTTGGAGGGACTTGTTAGTTTGGAGTGACTCGGTAGTTTGGAGTCTTTCGGTCATTTGGAGTAACTCGGTTGTTTGGAGTGTTTCGGTAATTTGGTGTGACTCTGTAGTTTGGAGTGTTTCGATAGTTTGGAGTGACTCGGTAGTTTGGAGTCATTCGATAGTTTGGAGTGACTCGGTGGTTTGGAGTGACTCGGTAGTTTGGAGTGACTCGGTAGTTTGGTGTGACTCGGTAGTTTGGAGTGTTTCGATAGTTTGGAGTGACTCGGTAGTTTGGAGTCATTCGATAGTTTGGAGTGACTCGGTGGTTTGGAGTGACTCGGTAGTTTGGAGTGACTCGGTAGTTTGGTGTGACTCGGTAGTTTGGAGTGTTTCGGTAGCTGAGAGTAACCCGTTAGTTTGGTGAGATCCTGTAGTTTGGAGTCTTTTGGTACTTTGGTGTGTTTCGGTAGTTGGGAGAGACTCGGTAGTTTGGAGTGTTTAGGTAGTTTGGTGTGTTTCAGTAGTTGGGAGAGATTCGGTAGTTTGGTGTGTTTCAGTAGTTTGGTGTGTTTCGGTACTTGGAAGAGACTCGGTAGTGTTTCGGTAGTTTGGATTATTAAGGTAGTTTGTAGTGACTCCGTAGTTTGGAGTTTTTTGGTAGTTTAGAGGGACTAGGTACGAGAGAAGAATCGGTAGTTTGAAGTCTTTCAGACGTTTGGAGTCACTCGGTAGTTCGGAGTGTTTCGGTAGTTTGGGGAGACTCGGTTGTTTGGAGGGATTCGGTAGTTTGGAGTGACTCGGTAGTTTGGAGTGTTTCGGTAGTTTGGAGAGTCTTGGTATTTTAGAGTGTTTCGATAGTTTGGAGTGACTCGTTAGTTTGGAGGGACCCGGTTGTTTGGAGAGACTCATTAGTTTTGAGTGTTTCAGTAATTTGGAGTGACTTGGTAGTTTGGAGTGTTTCGGTAGTTTGGAGTGACTCGGTAGTTTGGAGTGTTTCGGTAGTTTGGAGTGTTTAGGTAGTTTGGTGTGTTTCAGTAGTTGGGAGAGACTCATTAGTTTGGTGTGTTTCAGTAGTTTGGTGTTTTTTGGTACTTGGAAGAGACTCAGTAGTTTGGAGTGTTTCAGTAGTTTGGGGAGACTCGGTTGTTTGGAGGGTTTCGGTAGTTTGGAGTGACTCGGTATTGTGGAGTTTTTCGGCAGTTTGGAGATACTCGGTAGTTTGGAGCGACCAGGTAGTTTGGAGTGATTCGGTAGTTTGGAGAGACTCATTGGTTTTGAGTGTTTTAGTAGTTTGGAGAGACTCATTAGTTTTGAGTGTTTTCGTAGTTTGGAGAGACTCATTAGTTTTGAGTGTTTCAGTAGTTTGGAGTGACTTGGTAGTTGGGAGACTTTTGGTAGTTTGGAGTGACTCTGTAGTTTTGAGAGGCTCGGTAGTTTGGAGTTTTTCGGTAGTTTGGAGTGACTTGGTAGTTTGGAGTCTTTCGGTAGTTTGGAGTGACTCGCTAGTTTGGAGTCTTTCAGTAGTTTGGAGTGACTCGGTAGTTTGGAGTCTTTCGGTAGTTTGGAGTGACTCGATAGTTTGCAGAGACTCGGTAGTTTGGATGACCCGTTAGTTTGGAGTGACTCTGTAGTTAGGAGTGTTTCGGTAGTTTGGAGTGTCTCGGTAGTTTGGAGTGTTTCGTTAGTTTGGAGGGACTTGTTAGTTTGGAGTGACTCGGTAGTTTGGAGTCTTTCGGTCGTTTGGAGTAACTCGGTTCTTTGGAGTCTTTCGGTAGTTTGGAGTGACTCGCTAGTTTGGAGTCCTTCGGTAGTTTGGAGTGACTCGGTAGTTTGGAGTCTTTCGGTAGTTTGGAGTGACTCGATAGTTTGCAGAGACTCGGTAGTTTGGATGACCCGTTAGTTTGGAGTGACTCTGTAGTTTGGAGTGTTTCGATAGTTTGGAGTGACTCGGTAGTTTGGAGTCATTCGATAGTTTGGAGTGACTCGATAGTTTGGAGTGACTCGGTAGCTTGGAGTGACTCGGTAGTTTGGAGTGACTCAGTAGTTTGGTGTGACTCGGTAGTTTGGAGTGTTTCGGTAGCTGAGAGTAACCCATTAGTTTGGTGAGATCCTGTAGTTTGGAGTCTTTCGGTACTTTGGTGTGTTTCGGTAGTTGTGAGAGACTCGGTAGTTTGGAGTGTTTAGGTAGTTTGGTGTGTTTCAGTAGTTGGGAGAGATTCGGTAGTTTGGTGTGATTCAGTAGTTTGGTGTGTTTCGGTACTTGGAAGAGACTCGGTAGTTTGGAGTGTTTCGGTAGTTTGGATTATTAAGGTAGTTTGTAGTGACTCCGTAGTTTGGAGTTTTTCGGTAGTTTAGAGGGACTAGGTATGAGAGAAGAATCGGTAGTTTGAAGTCTTTCAGACGTTTGGAGTCACTCGGTAGTTTGGAGTGTTTCGGTAGTTTGGAGTGTTTCGGTAGTTTGGGGAGACTCGTTTTTTTGGAGGGATTCGGTAGTTTGGAGTGACTTGGTAGTTTGGAGTGTTTCGATAGTTTGGAGTGACTCGTTAATTTGGAGGGACCCGGTTGTTTGGAGTGACTCATTAGCTTTGAATGCTTCGGTAGTTTGGAGTGACTTGGTAGTTGGGGGACGTTTGGTAGTTTGGAGTGACTGTAGTTTTGAGAGGCTCGGTAGTTTGGAGCGTTTCGATAGTTAGGCGTGAAACGGTAGTTTGGAGTCTTTCGGTAGTTTGGAGTGACTCGCTAGTTTGGAGTCTTTCGGTTGCTTGGAGTGACCCAGTAGTTTGGAGTCTTGCGGTAGTTTGGAGTGACTCGCTAGTTTTCAGACACTTGTTAGTTTGGATGACCCGCTAGTTTGGAGTCTTTCGGTTGTTTGGAGTGACTCTGTAGTTGGAGTATTTTGATAGTTTGGAGTGTCTCGGTAGTTTGGAGTGTTTCGTTAGTTTGGAGGGACTTGTTAGTTTGGAGTGACTCGGTAGTTTGGAGTCTTTCGGTCGTTTGGAGTAACTCGGTTATTTGGTGTGTTTCTGTAATTTGGTGTGACTCGGTAGTTTGGAGTGCCTCGATAGTTTGGAGTGACTCGGTAGTTTGGAGTCTTTCGATAGTTTGGAGTGACCCGGTAGTTTGGAGTGACTCGGTAGTTTGGAGTCTTTCGGTATTTGGTGTGTTTCGGTAGTTGGGAGAGATTCGGTAGTTTTGAGTGTTTAGATAGTTTGGTGTGTTTCAGTAGTTGGGAGACACTCGGTAGTTTGGTGTGTTGCAGTAGTTTGGTGTGTTAAGGTAGTTTGTAGTGACTCCGTAGTTTGGAGTTTTTCGGTAGTTTAGAGGGACTAGGTAGGTGAGAAGAATCGGTCGTTTGAAGTATTTCGGACATTTTGAGTCACTCTGTAGTTTAGAGTGTTTCAGTAGTTTGGAGTGTTTCGGTAGTTTGGAGTGTTTCGGTAGTTTGGAGAGTCTTGGTATTTTAGAGTGCTTCGATAGTTTGGAGTGTCTCATTAGTTTGGAGTTACCCGGTTGTTTGGAGAGACTAATTAGTTTTGAGTGTTTCAGTAATTTGGAGCAACTTGGTTGTTTGGAGTGTTTCGGTAATTTGGAATGACTCGGTAGTCTGGAGTGACACGTTAGTTCGGAGTGACCCGGTAGTTTGGAGTCTTTCTGTAGGTTGGAATGTTTCGTTAGTTTGGAGTGATTCGTTAGTTTGGAGTGTTTCGGTAGTTTGGAGTGTTTCGTTAGTTTGGAGTGACTCCGTAGTTTGGAGTGTTTCGGTAGTTCTGAGTGATTCCATAGTTTGGAGTGTTCCAGTAGTTTGGAGAAATTCAGTAGTTTTGATGACCCGCTAGTTTGGAGTTACTCTATATTTAGGAGTGTTTCGGTAGTTTGGAGTGTCTCGATAGTTTGGAGTGTTTCAGTAGCTGAGAGTGACCCCTTAGATTGGAGAGATCCTGTAGTTTGGAGTCTTTCGGTAGTTAGGTGGTTTTCGGTAGTTGGCAGAGACTCAGTAGTTTGGAGTGTTTAGGTAGTTTGTTGTGTTTCCGTAGTTTGGAGAGACTCGTTAGTTTGGCATGTTTCGGTAGTTTGTAGTGACTCCGTAGTTTGGAGTTTTTCGGTAGTTTAGAGGGACTAGGCAGGTGAGAAGGATCGGTAGTTTGGTGTCTTTCGAATGTTTGGAGTCACTCGGTAGTTTGGAGTGTTTCGGTAGTTTGTAGTGTTTAGGTAGTTTGGTGTGTTTCAGTAGTTTGGTGTTTTTCGGTTCTTGGAAGAGACTCGGTAGTTTGGAGTGTTTCGGTAGTTTGGAGTGTTAAGGTAGTTTGTAGTGACTCCATCGTTTGGAGTTTTTCAGTAGTTTAGAGGGACTAGGTAGGTGAGAAGGATCGGTAGTTTGGAGTGTTTTGGACGATTGGAGTCACTCGGTAGTTTGGAGTGTTTCGGTAGTTTGGAGTGTTTTGGTAGTTTGGGGAGATTCGGTTGTTTGGAGGGATTCGGTAGTTTGGAGTGACTCGGTAGTTTGGAGTGTTTCGGTAGTTTGGAGAGTCTTGGTATTTTAGAGTGTTTCGATAGTTTGGAGTTACTCGTTAGTTTGGAGTGACCCGGTTGTTTGGAGAGACTCATTCGTTTTGAGTGTTTCAGTAATTTGGAGCGACTTGGTTGTTTGGAGTGTTTCGGTAATTTGGAGTGACTCGGTAGTCTAGAGTGACACGTTAGTTCGGAGTGACCCGGTAGTTTGGAGTCTTTCAGTAGGTTGGAGTGTTTCTGTAGTTGGGAGACACTTGGCAGCTTGGAGTGTTTCGGTAGCTTGGAATGTTTCGGTAGTTTGGAGTGACTCCGTAGTTTGTAGTGTTTCGGTAGTTTTGAGTGATTCCATAGTTTGGAGTGTTCCGGTAGTTTGGAGAAACTCAGTAGTTTGGATGACCAGCTAGTTTGGAGTGATTCTGTAGTTAGGAGTGTTTCGGTAGTTTGGAGTGTCTCGGTAGTTTGGAGTGTTTCGGTAGCTGAGAGTGACCCGTTGGATTGGCAAGATCCTGTAGTTTGGAGTCTTTCGGTAGTTAAGTGGTATTCGGTATTTGGGAGAGACTCGGTAGTTTGGAGTGTTTAGGTAGTTTGGTGTGTTTCCGTAGTTGGGAGAGACTCGTTAGTTTGGCGTGTTTCGGTAGTTTGAGTGACTCCGTAGTTTGGAGTGTTTCAGTAGTTTGGCGTGTTTCGGTAGTTTGGAGTGATTCCGTAGTTTGGGGGTTTTCGGTAGTTTAGAGGGACTAGGCAGGTGAGAAGGATCGGTAGTTTGGAGTCTTTCGAATGTTTGGAGTCCCTCGGTAGTTTGGAGTGTTTCGGTAGTTTGGAGTGTTTAGGCAGTTTGGTGTTTTTCAGTAGTTGGGAGAGACTCAGTAATTTGGTGTGTTTCAGTAGTTTGGTGTTACTCAGTCCTTGGAAGAGACTCGGTAGTTTGGAGTGTTTCGGTAGTTTGGAGTGTTAAGGCAGTTTTAGTGCCTCCGTAGTTTGGAGTTTTTCAGTAGTTTAGAGGAACTAGGTAGGTGAGAAGGATCGGTAGTTTGGAGTGTTTCAGACGTTTGGAGTCACGCGGTAGTTTGGAGTGTTTCGGTAGTTTGGAGTGTTTCGGTAGTTTGGGGAGACTCAGTTATTTGGAGGGTTTCGGTAGTTTGGAGTGTTTCGGTAGTTTGGAGAGTCTCGGTATTTTGGAATGTTTCGATAGTTTGGAGCGACTCGTTAGTTTGGAGTGACCCGGTAGTTTGGAGAGACTCGTTCATTTTGAGTGTTTCAGTAGTTTGGAGAGACTCCTTAGTTTGGAGTGTTTCGGTTGTTTGGAGTGACTCGGTAGTCTGGAGTGACTCGGTAGTTCGGAGTGACCCGGTAGTTCGGAGACTTTCGGTAGTTTGAAGAGACTTGGTAGTTTGGAATGACTCCCTAGTTTATAGTCTTTCAGTAGGTTGGAGTGTTTCGGTAGTTGGGAGACTTTAGGTAGTTTGGAGTTTCTCGGTAGTTTGGAGTGTCTCGGTAATTTGGAGAGACTCAGTAGTTTGGAGTGTTTCGGTAGTTTGGAGAGACTCGGTAGTTTGGAGTCTTTCATTAGGTTGGAGTGTTTCAGTAGTTTGGAGAGACTCGTTAGTTTGGAGTGTTTCGGTAGTTTGGAGAGACTCAGTAGTTTGGAGTGTTTCGGTAGTTTGGAGTGACTCGTTAGTTTGGAGTGTTTCGGTAGTTTGGAGAGACTCGGTAGTTTGGAGTCTTTCAGTAATTTGGAGTGTTTCAGTAGTTTGGAGAGACTCGGTAGTTTGGAGTCTTTCAGTAGTTTGGAGTGTTTCGGTAGTTTGGAGTGTTTCGGTAGTTTGGAGTCTTTCAGTAGTTTGGAGTGTTTCGGTAGTTTGGAGTGACTCGTTAGTTTGGAGTGTTTCGGTAGTTTGGAGAGGCTCAGTAGTTTGGAGTCCTTCAGTAGTTTGGAGTGTTTCGGTAGTTTGGAGAGACTCAGTAGTTTGGAGTCTTTCAGTAGTTTGGAGTGTTTCGGTAGTTTGGAGTGTTTCGGTAGTTCGGAGTGTCTCGGTAGTTCGGAGTGTTTCATTAGTTTGGAGTGATTCCGTAATTTGTTGAGACTCGGTAGTTTGGAGAGACTCGGTAGTTTGGAGAGACTCGGTAGTTTGGAGAGGCTCGGTAGTTTGGAGTGGTTCGGTAGTTTGGAGTCTTTCGGCTGTTTGGAGACTTTCGGTAGTTTGGAGTCTTTAGTTAGTGTAATGAAATCTGTTTGTCTTGATCCTGTATTCATTTTGCACTCATGTATATTACCCTCCCCCACTGTGTATAGTTTCACTTCCTCTTTCCCGACTAACCTGGGAGGTTCCAGGTCTTGGCTCTTGGCTCCGCCCCTGACTTCTCTTACTTAAAGATCCCAGGATCTGTATGACTCATTCCTGTGAACCAGTCGGCGTGTTGAGATGTTAGCTCTGATCTTAGTGATTAAAAGCCAACTTGTTTAAGTCTATAACTTCTAGTTTTGTGGTTATTGAAGGCCCATCAATTTTAATCACTAAAGAATACTAGGATGGATCGACTCCTAAAACCAGAGCGTCTGGACTTGGATCCACATTCTGCTGAAGCATCAAATCAATTTGGACACTGGCTCAAATGCTTCGAACTCTTTGCGGGGGCCTCATCCGCTAGCGAGGTAGATAAACTGAGTCTACTGACTACTCGCGTAAGTCATCGGATTTATTCGTTCATCCGGGACGCCACCTCTTACACGGAGGCCATCACTATCCTGAAGGCCCAATACCAGAGGCCGGTTAACGAAGTGTACGCCAGACATCTGCTGGCTACATGCAGGCAGCGACCAGAGGAATCAATGGACGATTTCTTACAGGGCCTAAAGGACCTGGTCCGGGACTGTAACTGCAAGGCCGTGACGGCCAACACGTACTCTGACGAATTGGTCCACGATTCCTTCATCACGGGCCTCAAATCGAATTATATCCGGCAGAGACTGCTGGAGAAGGAGGTCCTGGACTTAAAAAAGGCAGTGGCCACTGCGCGATCGCTGGACGTGGCCCAGAAAAACTCTGACTCTTATTCTTCCGGCCATGCGGCCCTCACCGCCTCGTGCGCACCGAGGGGGCCGCCATCTTGGAATCAGCCATCTTCCCCATCCAGGTCTCAGACCAGCTCTACGCCACCGGAGTCCCCACACAGAAGTTCACCCAGGAGTCCTACCACAGCGGCAATGTCTCGAGGCCCGAAATGCTACTTCTGCGGCCAGGCCAAGCACCCCAGACAACGATGCCCAGCGAAGGACGCTACATGCTTCAAATGTAAGAAAAAGGGGCATTTTAGCAAAGTCTGCAGGGGGAATCCGATTTCCAGCTCCGTCACCGCCTCGTGCGTGCCGTGCGGGCCGCCATCTTGGGATCTGCCATCTTTTCCCGACTCAACGGCCACCCAGGGCCCAACAGTGGCTTCGATCACGGTGGATCAATCCAGGCCACACCCGTTGACAAAATCCATGATGGACATACAGGTAAACGGGAATTTAATGAAATGTTTAATTGACTGTGGGAGTACCGAGAGTTTTATCCACCCTAGCCTGGTACGGCGGCACTCATTAACGGTAACCCCTACACGGAGCAGAATTGCTATGGCTGCTAAGCCCCACACTTTGGACATTTTGGGCTACTGTGTGGTAACACTGACTGTAAAAGGCACGGACTACAAGGATTTTAAACTCCTCGTGATGCCAGAACTCTGTGTTAATGTAATCTTGGGTCTGGACTTCCAGTGCCACCACGAAAGTGTCACGCTAGCATATGGCGGGTCCCAGCCGCCACTCACAGTCTGTGGCCTATCAACCTTAAAAATCAGCCCGCCCTCTTTATTCGCTAATCTCGCTCCGAACTGTAGGCCCATAGCGACCAAAAGTAGACGGTACAGTCTGGAAGACAGACACTTTATCAAGGCGGAAGTGGACAGACTCCTGCGGGAAGGCATTATTGAATGCAGTACCAGCCCGTGGCGTGCCCAAGTAGTCATAGTTAAAAATAGCGAAAAGAAACGGATGGTAATTGACTACAGCCAGACTGTTAATATTTATACCCAGCTGGACGCCTACCCTTTACCCCACATATCAGAAATGGTCAACCAGATTGCGCAATACCGAGTCTTCTCGACTATCGACCTCAAATCCGCGTATCACCAGCTCCCCATTAGAACGGAGGACCGCCCATACACCGCCTTCGAGGCGAACGGGCGCCTCTACCATTTTCTCAGAGTGCCCTTCGGAGTAACAAATGGGGTCTCGGCCTTCCAACGTGAGATGGACCACATGGTTGACGAGAATAAACTACAAGCTACCTACCCCTATCTGGACAATGTCACTATCTGCGGGCACAACCAGCAAGACCACGATCTAAACCTTGCGAGATTTTTAAAAACTGCCCTAAAGTTGAATCTAACCTACAACGAAGACAAATGTGTCTTCAACACAACCCGTCTCTGTATCCTCGGCTGTGTGGTGGAAGATGGGGTAATTGGACCGGACCCTGACCGATTACGCCCCCTAAAGGAACTGTCCCTGCCACACAATCCCAAAGCTTTAAAAAGGTGCCTGGGATTTTTTTCGTATTATGCCCAATGGGTGCCCAATTACTCTGATAAGGCCCGACCCCTCATTAAATCGACGTCCTTCCCACTATCAGCTGAAGCTCGGGAGGCTTTCACCAGTATTAAACAGGACATTGAAAGGGCTGCAGTGTGTGCAGTGGACGAATGCATTCCCTTTCAAGTCGAAAGCGATGCGTCAGACTTTGCCTTAGCTGCGACCCTCAATCAGGCTGGAAGACCTGTGGCCTTCTTCTCCTGAACCCTTCAGGGACCTGAAATCAGGCACTCTTCTGTCGAGAAGGAGGCACAGGCTATAGTGGAGGCAGTGCGGCACTGGAGACACTACCTAGCCGGCAAACGTTTCACCCTGCTCACCAACCAGCAGTCGGTGGCTTTCATGTTTAATAACAAACAAAGGGGGAAAATCAAGAATGACAAAATACTCAGGTGGAGGATCGAACTATCCACGTTCGACTATGATATTATGTACAGGCCGGGAGCCCTTAATGAACCCCCAGACGCCCTATCGCGGGGAATGTGTGCCAGCATTCATACGGGCAAATTACAGGGTCTCCACAACGACCTCTGTCACCCAGGGGTCACCCGACTATACCATTTTATAAAGTCCCGCAATCTGCCCCACTCCATCGAGGAGGTCAGGGCAATGACCAGAGCCTGCCGCATCTGTGCGGATGCAAGCCTCGTTTCTACAGGCCTGACCGTGCACACCTTATCAAAGCCACACGGCCATTCGAGCGCCTAAGTCTGGACTTCAAGGGGCCCCTTCCCTCTGCCGACCGTAACGTATACTTCCTCAATATCATTGATGAATATTCCCGCTTCCCCTTCGCCATTCCCTGCCCAGACATGACCAGTGCCACGGTCATCAAGTGTCTCTGTAATCTATTCTGCATGTTTGGCATGCCGAACTACATACACAGCGATAGGGGGACGTCATTTATGAGTGACAAGCTGCGCCAGTTCTTGCTCTCGAAGGGGATAGCCACTAGCAGAACCACTAGCTACAACCCCCGGGGTAATGGGCAAGTGGAAAGGGAGAATGCTACTGTTTGGAAGGCTGTCACATTAACCTTAAAGTCAAAAGGCCTTCCGACCTCCCGCTGGCAGGAAGTCCTCCCAGACGTGCTCCACTCCATAGGTCTCTGTTATGTACTGCCACTAACGCTACCCCTCATGAAAAGATGTTCATTTCCCCACGGAAATCCACCTCGGGCATATCTCTACCCACATGGCTGACGTCTCCGGGGACAGTACTATTGTGGAAGCACGTGAGAGGCCATAAAACGGACCCCCTTGTGGGAAAGGTACAGCTCCTCCATGCAAACCCTCAGTACGCCTATATCGAATACTCTGACGGGCGAGAGGACACTGTTTCCATAAAAGACCTCGCTCCCTCGGGGAGCGGAGAGAACGATGGGAGACTACCCAATGAAGACCTACACTACAAAGAGACAGGACGCCCAGAGGTATCAATACCCAACTTTAACCTGGAGGACACTGCAGATAACCTGGAAGACACTGCGGAGGCCCGGACAGCGGAGGAACCAGAATCCACTCCCCTAGAGGCACCCCAACCGGCTTTGCGCCGATCACTGAGAACTGCAAAACCTCCTGACAGACTCACTTATACCAACTTTTAAGAAACATCACCCCGATGGACTAAATCTATAGAAGGGGTGAATGTAATGAAATCTGTTTGTCTTGATCCTGTATTCGTTTTGCACTCATGTATATTACCCTCCCCCACTGTGTATAGTTTCACTTCCTCTTTCCCGACTAACCTGGGAGGTTCCAGGTCTTGGCTCTTGGCTCCGCCCCTGACTTCTCTTACTTAAAGATCCCAGGATCTGTATGACTCATTCCTGTGAACCAGTCGGCGTGTTGAGATGTTAGCTCTGATCTTAGTGATTAAAAGCCAACTTGTTTAAGTCTATAACTTCTAGTTTTGTGGTTATTGAAGGCCCATCAGTTAGTTTGGACTGTTTCGGTAGTTTGGAGTCTTTAGGAAGTTTGGAGTGTTTCGGCAGTTTGGAGTCTTTCAGTAGTTTGGAGTTTTTCAGTAGTTTGGAGTGACTCAGTAGTATGGAGTGATCTGGTTGTTTGGAGAGACTTGTTACTTTGGAGTGACCCAGTAGTTTGGAGTGTTTCGGTAGTTTGGAGCGACCCGGTAGTTTGGAGAGACTCGTTAGTTTGGTGTATTTCGATAGTTTGGAGTGACTCGTTAGTTTGGAGTGTTTCGATAGTTTAGAGAGACGCGTTAGTTTTGAGTGTTTTGGTAGTTAGGAGCAACCAGGTAGTTTGGACTGACTCATTAGTTTTGGGTGTTTCGGTTGTTTGGAGTCTTTAGGTAGTTTGGAATGTTTCGACAGTTTGGAGTCTTTCGGTAATTTGGAGTCATTAGGTATTTTGGAGTGACTCATTAGTTTTGAGTGTTTCGGTAGTTTGGAAGGTCTCGTTAGTTTTGATTGTTTTGGTAGTTTGGAGTGTTTCGGTAGTTTGGAGTGACTCGGTAGTTTGGAGTGACTCGGTAGTTTGGAGTGACCCGGTAGTTTGGAGAGACTCATTACTTTGGAGTGTTTCGGTAGCTTGGAGAGACTCGGTAGTTTGGAGTGACTTGATAGTTTGGAGTGACCAGGTATTTTGAAGTGTTTCGGTAGTTTAGAGAGAGTCAGTAGTTTGGAGCAACTCCTTAGTTTGGAGAAACTCGATAGTTTGGAGAGACTCGTTAGTTTGGAGAATCTCGGTATTTTGGAGAGACTCGTTAGTTTGGAGTATTTTGATAGTTTCGAGAGACCCGGTAGTTCTGAGACTTTCGGTTGTTTGAAGAGTCTTGGTAGTTTGGAGTGACTCGGTAGTTTGGAGTCTTTCGGTAGGCTGGAGTCTTTCGGTAGTTGGGAGACTTTTGGTAGTTTGGAGAGACTCAGTAGTTTGGAGTGACTCGGTAGTTCGGAGACTTTCAGTAGTTTGGAGTGACCAGTAGTTTGGAGTCTTTCGGTTGTTTGGAGTGACTCGGTATTTTGGAGTGTTTCGATAGTTTGGTGTGACCCGGTAGTTTGGAGTGACTCGTTAGTTTGGAGTGACTCGGTAGTTTGGAGTAACTCGGTAGTTTGGAGTGACTCGCTAGTTTGGAGTCTTTTGGTAGTTTGGAGTGACTCAGTAGTTTGGACTGTTTCGTTAGCTGAGAGTGACCTGTTAGATTGGAGAGATCCTGTAGTTTGGAGTCTTTCGGTAGTTCGGTGTGTTTCGGTAGTTGGGAGAGACTCGGTAGTTTGGAGTGTTTAGGTAGTTTGGTGTGTTTCAGTAGTTGGGAGAGACTCGGTAGTTTGGAGTGTTTCAGTAGGTTGGTGTGTTTCGGTACTTGGGAGAGACTCGGTAGTTTGGAGTATTTCGACAGTTTGAAGTCTTTCGGTAGTTTGGAGTGTTTCGGTAGTTTGGAGTGACTCGGTAGTTTGGAGAGACTCATTACTTTGGAGTGTTTCATTAGTTTGGAGAGACTCATTAGTTTGGAGTGTTTCGGTAGTTTGGAGAGACTCGGTAGTTTGGAGTGACTTGATAGTTTGGAGTGACCAGGTATTTTGAAGTGTTTCGGTAGTTTAAAGAGAGTCAGTAGTTTGGAGCAACTCTTTAGTTTGGAGAAACTCGATAGTTTGGAGTGACTCGGTAGTTTGGAGTCTTTCGGTTGTTTGGAGTGACTCGGTATTTTGGAGTGTTTTGATCGTTTGGAGTGACTCGTTAGTTTGGTGTGACCCAGTAATTTGGATTGACCCGGTAGTTTAGAGTGTTTAGGTAGTTTGGCATGTTTCAGTAGTTGGGAGGGACTCGGTAGTTTGGAGTGTTTCAGTAGGTTGGTGTGTTTCGGTAGTTGGGAGAGACTCGGTAGTTTGGGGTGTTTAGCTAGTTTGGCATGTTTCAGTAGTTGGGAGGGACTCGGTAGTTTGGAGTGTTTCAGTAGGTTGGTGTGTTTCGGTAGTTGGGAGAGACTCGGTAGTTTGGGGTGTTTAGCTAGTTTGGCATGTTTCAGTAGTTGGGAGAGACTCGGTAGTTTGGAGTGTTTCAGTAGGTTGGTGTGTTTCGGTACTTGGGAGAGACTCGGTAGTTTGGAGTGCTTCGGTAGTTTGGAGTGACTCGGTAGTTTGGAGTGACCCGGTAGTTTGGAGAGACTCATTAGATTGGAGTATTTCGATAGTTTGAAGTGACTCGTTAGTTTGGAGTGTTTCAGTAGTTTGGAGTCTTTTGGTAGTTTAGAGTGACCCGGTAGTTTGGAGTTTTTCAGTAGTTTGGAGTGTTCGGTAGTTTGGAGTCTTTCGGTAGTTTGAAGAGACTCGGTAGTTTGGAGAGACTCGTTAGTTTGGAGAAACTCGGTAGTTTGGAGAGACTCATTAGTTTGGAGAAACTCGGTAGTTTGGATTCTTTCGGTAGGCTGGAGTGTTTCAGTAGTTGGGAGACTTTTGGTAGTTTAGGGTGACTCAGTAGTTTGGAGAGACTCGGTAGTTTGGAGTGACTCAGTAGTTTGGAGTGACTCGGTAGTTCAGAGACTTTCAGTAGTTTGGAGTGACTCGGTAGTTTGGAGTCTTTCGGTTGTTTGGAGTGACTTGGTAGTTCGGAGTCTTTCAGTAGTTTGGAGGGGCTCGGTAGTTTGGAGAGACTCGATAGTTTGGATGACCCACTAGTTTGGAGTGACTCTGTAGTTTGGAGTGTTTCAGTAGTTTGGAGGGACTCAGTATTTTGGAGTGTTTCGATAGTTTGGAGTGACTCGTTAGTTTGGTGTGACCCGGTAGTTTGGAGTGACTCGGTAGTTTGGAGTGACTCATTAGTTTGGTGTGACCGGGTAGTTTGGAGTGACTCGGTAGTTTGGAGTGACTCATTAGTTTGGTGTGACCCGGTAGTTTGGAGTGACTCGGTAGTTTGGCTGACCCGCTAGTTTAGAGTGACTCTGTAGTCTGGAGTGACTCGGTAGTTTGGAGTGTTTCGCTAGCTGAAAGTGACCCATTTGTTTGGAAAGATCCTGTAGTTTGGAGTATTTCGGTTGTTTGGTGTATTTCGGTAGTTGGGAGGGACTCGATTGTTTGAAGTATTTAGGTAGTTTGGAGTGTTTCAGTAGTTTGGAAAGACTCGGTAATTCGGAGTTTTTCAGTAGTTTGGAGAGAATCAGTAGTTTGGAGCCACTCGTTAGTTTGGAGTAACTGGTTAGTTTGGAGTGTTTCGGTAAGTTTGGAGTGTTTGGGTAGTTTGGAGTGACTCCGTAGTTTGGAGTTATTCGGTAGGTTGGAGTTTTTCGGTAGTTGGGAGGGACTAGGTAGTTGAGAGGGACTCGCTAATTTGGAGTCTTTCGGTTGTTTTGAGTCACTCAGTAGTTTGGAGTGTTTCGGTAGTTTGGAGTTTTTCGGTAGTTTTGAGATACTCGCTAGTTTGGAGTGTTTCGGTAGTTTGGAGTGACTCAGTATTTTGGAGCATTTCGGTAGTTTGGAGATACTCGGTAGTTTGGAGTGACCTGGTAGTTTGGAGAGACTCGGTAGATTGGAGTGACTCGGTAGTTTGGAGAGACTTGTTAGTTTTGAGTGTTTTGGTAGTTTGGAGTGTTTCGGTAGTTTGGAGTGTTTCAGTAGTTTGGAGTGACTCGGTTGTTTGGAGAGTTTTGGATGTTTGGAGTGACTCGGTAGTTTGGAGTCTTTTGATTGTTTGGAGAGACTCGGTAGTTTGGAGTGGCCAGGTATTTTGGAGTGTTTTTGTAGTTTAGAGAGACTCGGTAGTTTGAAGTGACCCAGTAGTTTGGAGTGATTCGGTAGATTGGAGTGACTCGTTAGCTTGGAGAGGCTCGGTAGTTTGGAGAGACTCATTAATTTGGAGAAACTTGGTAGTTTGGATAGACTCGTTAGTTTGGAGAGATTCGGTAGTTTGGAGAGACTCGTTAGTTTGGGGAAACTCGGTAGTTTGGAGAGACTCGTCAGTTTGGAGTGTTTCGGTAGTTTGAAGAGACTTGGTAGTTTGGAGTGGCCAGGTATTTTGGAGTGTTTCGGTAGTTTTGAGAGACTCAGTAGTTTGTAGTGTCTTGGGAGTTTGGAGTGTTTCAGTAGCTGAGAGTGACCCATTAGATTGGAGAGATCCTGTAGTTTGGAGTCTTTTGGTAGTTTGGTGTGTTTCGGTAGTTGGGAGAGACTCGGTAGTTTGGTGTGTTTTGGTAGTTTGGTGTGTTTCGGTACTTGGAAGAGACTCGGTAGTTTGGAGTGTTTCGGTAGTTTGGAGTGTTAAGGCAGTTTGTAGTGACTCGGTAGTTTGGAGTGTTTCAGTAGTTTGGAGTGTTTCGATAATATGGAGTGACTCCGTAGTTTGGAGTTTTTCGGTAGTTTGGAGGGACTAGGTAGGTGAGAAGGATCGGTAGTTTGGAGTCTTTCGGATATTTGGAGTCACTCGGTAGTTTGGAGTGTTTCGGTAGTTTGGAATATTTTGGTAGTTTGGGGAGACTCGGTTGTTTGGAGGGATTCGGTAGTTTGGAGTGTTTCAGTAGTTTGGAGAGACTCGTTAGTTTGGAGTGTTTCGGTGGTTTGGAGTGACTCGGTAGTCTGGAGTGACTCGGTAGTTCGGAGTGACCCAGTAGTTCAGAGACTTTTGGTAATTTGATGAGATTTGGTAGTTTGGAATGACTCGGTAGTTTGGAGTCTTTCAGTAGGTTGGACTGTTTTGGTAGTTGGGAGACTTTAGGTAGTTTGGAGTGTCTCGGTAGTTTGGAGAGACTCGGTAGTTTGGAGTCTTTCAGTAGGTTGGAATTTTTCGGTAGTTTAGAGTGACTCGTTAGTTTGGAGTATTTCGGTAGTTTGGAGAGACTCGTTAGTTTGGATTGATTCCGTAGTTTGGAGTGTCTCGGTAGTTTGGAGTGTTTCGGTAGTTTGGAGAGACTCGTTAGTTTGGATTGATTCCGTAGTTTGGAGTGTCTCGGTAGTTTGGAGTGTTTCGGTAGTTTGGAGAGACTTGGTAGTTTGGATTGATTCCGTAGTTTGGAGTGTCTCGGTAGTTTGGAGTGTTTCGGTAGTTTGGAGAGACTCAGTAGTTTGGATTGATTCCTTAGTTTGGAATGTCTCGGTAGTTTGGAGTGTTTCGGTAGTTTGGAGTGTCTCGGTAGTTTGGAGTGTTTCGGTAGTTTGGAGTGTTTCGGTAGTTTGGAGAGACTCGGTAGTTTGGATTGATTCTGTAGTTTGGAGTGTCTCGGTAGTTTGGAGTGTTTCGGTAGTTTGGAGAGACTCGGTAGTTTGGATTGATTCGGTAGTTTGGAGTGTCTCGGTAGTTTGGAGTGTCTCGGTAGTTTGGAATGTTTCGGTAGTTTGGAGTGTTTCGGTAGTTTGGAGTGTCTCGGTAGTTTGGAGTGTTTCAGTAGTTTGAAGAGACTTGGTAGTTTGGAAGGACTCGGTAGTTTGGAGTGTTTCGGTAGTTTGGAGTGTCTCGGTAGTTTGGAGAGATTCGGTTGTTTGGAGTCTTTCAGTAGGTTGGAGTGTTTCGGTAGTTTGGAGTGACTCATTAGTTTGGAGTTTTTCGGTAGTTTGAAGAGACTTGGTAGTTTGGAAGGACTCGGTAGTTTGGAGTCTTTCAGTAGTTTGGAGTGTTTCGGTAGTTGGGAGAGACTCAGTAGTTTGGCGTGTTTTGGTATTTTGGAGTGTCTCGGTAGTTTGGAGTGTTTCGTTAGTTTGGATTGATTCCGTAGTTTGGAGAGACTCCTTAGTTTGGAGAGACTCGTTAGTTTGGAGAGACTCGGTAGTTTGGAGAGACTCGGTAGTTTGGAGAGATTCGGTAGTTTGGAGAGACTCGGTAGTTTGGAGTGTTTTGTTAGTTGGAGTCTTTTGGCAGTTTGTAGACTTTCGGTACTTTGGAGTCATTAGTTAGTTTGGACTGTTTCGGTAGTTTGGAGACTAGGAAGTTTGGAGTCTTTCGGCGGTTTGGAGTCTTTCGGTAGTTTGGAGTGTTTCAGTAGTTTGGAGTGACCCAGTAGTATGGAGTGTTTCAGTAGATTGGAGTGACTTGGTAGTTTGGAGTGACCCGGTAGTTTGGAGAGACTCGTTAGTTTGGAGTATTTCGATAGTTTGGAGTGACTCGTTAGTTTGGAGTGTTTAAATAGTTTGGAGTGACTCGTTAGTCTTGAGTGTTTCGGTAGTTAGGAGCAACCAGGTAGTTTGGATTGACTCATTAGTTTTGGGTGTTTCGGTTGTTTGGAGTCTTTAGGTAGTTTTGAATGTTTCGACAGTTTGGAGTGTTTCGTTAGTTTGGAGTGTCTCGGTAGTTTGGAGTGGCTCGGTAGTTTGGAGAGACTCGGTAGTTTTGAGTGTTTAGGTAGTTTGGAGAGACTCGGTAGTTTGGAGTCTTTCAGTAGGTTGGAGTGTTTCAGTAGTTTGGAGTGACTCGTTAGTTTGGAGTGTTTCAGTAGTTTGGAGTGACTCGGTTGTCTGGAGTGATTTGGTAGTTCGGAGCCTTTCGGTAGATTGGAGTGTTTCGGTAGTTGGGAGAGACTCGTTACTTTGGAGTGACCCAGTAGTTTGGAATGTTTCGGTAGTTTGGAGTGACTCGTTAGTTTTGAGTGTTTCGGTAGTTAGGAGCAACCAGGTAGTTTGGACTGACTCGTTAGTTTTGGGTGTTACGGTTGTTTGGAGTCTTTAAGTAATTTGGAATGCTTCGGTAGTTTGGAGTGACCCGGTAATTTGGAGTTTTTCAGTAGTTTGGAGTGACCCGGTAGTTTGGAGTGTTTCGGTAGTTTGGAGTCTTTCGGTAGTTTGGAGTGACCCGGTAGTTTGGAGTTTTTCAGTAGTTTGGAGTGACCCGGTAGTTTGGAGAGACTCGTTAGTTAGGAGAAACTCGGTAGTTTGGATAGATTCGTTAGTTTGGAGAAACTCGGTAGTTTGGGGAGACTCGTTAGTTTCGAGAAACTCAGTAGTTTGGAGAGACTCGTTAGTTTGGAGTGTTTCGGTAGTTTGGAGAGACTCATTACTTTGGAGTATTTCGTTAGTTTGGAGAGACTCATTAGTTTGGAGTGTTTCGATAGTTTGTTTGGAGTGACTTGATAGCCTGGAGTGACCAGGTATTTTTAAGTGTTTCAGTAGTTTAGAGAGAGTCAGTAGTTTGGAGCAACTCCTTAGTTTGGAGAAACTCGATAGTTTGGAGAGACTCGATAGTTTGGAGTGTTTTGATAGTTTCAAGAGACCCGGTAGTTCGGAGACTTTAGGTTGTTTGAAGAGTCTTGGTAGTTTGGAGTGACTCGGTAGTTTGGAGTCTTTCGGTAGGCTGGAGTGTTTCAGAGGTTGGGAGACTTTCGGTTGTTTGGAGTGACTCGGTAGTTCGGAGTCTTTCAGTAGTTTGGAGTGACTCGGTAGTTTGGAGAGACTCGATAGTTTGGATGACCCGCTAGTTTGGAGTCTTTCGGTAGTTTGGAGTGACTCGGTAGTTTGGAGTGACCCAGTAGTTTGGAGTCTTGCGGTAGTTTGGAGTGACTCGGTAGTTTGGAATCTTTCAGTTGTTTGGAGTGACTCTCTAGTTTGGAGTCTTTCGGTAGTTTGGAGTGACTCGGTAGTTTGCAGAGGCTCGGGAGTTTGGATGACCCGCTAGTTTGGAGTGACTCTGTAGTTAGGAGTGTTTTGGTAGTTTGGAGTATCTCGGTAGTTTGGAGTGCTTCGGTAACTGAGAGTGACCCGTTAGTTTGGAGAGATCCTGTAGTTTGGAGTCTTTCGGTAGTTTGGAGTGACTCGGTAGTTTGGAGTGACCCAGTAGTTTGGAGTCTTGCGGTAGTTTGGAGTGACTCGGTAGTTTGGAATCTTTCAGTTGTTTGGAGTGACTCTCTAGTTTGGAGTCTTTCGGTAGTTTGGAGTGACTCGGTAGTTTGCAGAGGCTCGGGAGTTTGGATGACCCGCTAGTTTGGAGTGACTCTGTAGTTAGGAGTGTTTTGGTAGTTTGGAGTATCTCGGTAGTTTGGAGTGCTTCGGTAGCTGAGAGTGACCCGTTAGTTTGGAGAGATCCTGTAGTTTGGAGTCTTTCGGTAGTTTGGTGTTTTTCAGTAGTTGGGAGAGACTCGGTAGTTTGGAGTATTTCAGTAGGTTGGTGTGTTTCGGTACTTGGGAGTGACTCGGTAGTTTGGAGTGTTTCGGTAATTTGGAGTGTTAAGGTAGTTTGTAGTGACTTGGTAGTTTGGAGTGTTTCAGTAGTTTGGAGTGTTTCGGTAATTTGGAGTGACTACGTAGTTTGGATTTTTTCGGTAGTTTGGAGAGACTCAGTAGTTTGAAGAGACTCATTAGTTTGGAGTGACCCGGTAGTTTGGAGAGACTCGTTAGTTTGGAGTCTTTCGGTAGTCTGGAGTGTTTCAGTAGTTTGGAGTGACTCGGTAGTTTGGAATGACCCGGTAGTTTGGAGAGACTCGGTAGTTTGGAGTGCTTTGGTAGTTCGGAGTGACTCGTTAGTTTTGAGTGTTTCAGTTGTTTGGAGTCTTTAGGTAGTTTGGACTGTTTCGGCAGTTCGGAGTCTTTCGGTGGTTTGGAGTGACCCGGTAGTTTGGAGTTTTTTGGTATTTTGGAGTGACCCGGTAGTTTGGAGTGTTTCGGTAGGTTGGAGCCTTTAGATAGTTTGGACTGTTTCGGCAGTTCGGAGTCTTTCGGTGGTTTGGAGTGACCCGGTAGTTTGGAGTTTTTCGGTATTTTGGAGTGACCCGGTAGTTTGGAGTGTTTCGGTAGGTTGGAGTCTTTCGGTAGTTAGGAGTGTTTCGGTGGTTTGGAGTGACCCGGTAGTTTGGAGTTTTTCGGTAGTTTGGAGAGACTCGGTAGTTTGGAGTCTTTCAGTTGTTTGGAGTGACTCGGTAGTTTGGAGGCTTTCGGAAGGTTGAAGTGACTCGGTAGTTTGGATTTTTTCGGTAGTTTGGAGTGATTCCATAGTTTGGAGAGACTCATTAGTTTGGAGTATTTCAATAGTTTGGAGTGACTCGTTAGTTTGGAGCGTTTCGGTAGTTTGGAGACTTTCGGTCATTTGGAGTGACCCGGTAGTTTGGAGTGTTTCTGTAGTTTGGAGCCTTTCGGTACTTTGAAGAGACTCGTTAGTTCGGAGTCTTTCGGTAGTTTGGAGTGACTCGGTAGTTTGGAGTCTTTCGGTTGTTTGGAGTGACTCGGTAGTTTGGAGTATTTCGGAAGTTTGGAGTGACTCGGTAGTTTGGAGAGACCCGGCAGTTTGGAGTATTTCGGAAGTTTGGATGATCCTATAGTTTGGAGTGACTCTGTAGTTACATAGAAACATAGAAACATAGAAGATAGGTGCAGGAGTAGGCCATTCGGCCCCTCGAGCGTGCTCCGCCATTCAATGCGATCATGGCTGATCATCCATATTCAGTACCCTGTCCCTGTTTTCTCCCCATATCCCTTGGAGTGTTTCTGTAGTTTGGAGTCGTTCGGTACTTTGAAGAGACTCGGTAGTTTGGAGTGTTTTGGTAGTTTGGAGTGACCCGGTAGTTTGGAGTGTTTCTGTAGTTTGGAGTCTTTCGGTACTTTGAAGAGACTCGCTAGTTTGGAGTCTTTCGGTAGTTTGGAGTGACTTGGTAGTTTGGAGTCTTTCGGTTGTTTGGAGTGACTCGGTAGTTTGGAGTATTTCGGAAGTTTGGAGTGACTAGGTAGTTTGGAGAGACCCAGTAGTTTGGAGTATTTCGGAAGTTTGCATGATCCGCTAGTTTGGAGTGACTCTGTAGTTACATAGAAACATAGAAGATAGGTGCAGGAGTAGGCCATTCGGCCTCTCGAGCATGCTCCGCCATTCAATGCGATCATGGCTGATCATCCATATTCAGTACCCTGTCCCTGCTTTCTCCCCATATCCCTTGGAGTGTTTCGGTAGTTTGGAGTGACTCCGTAGTTTGGAGTTTTTCAGTAGTTTGGAGGGAGTAGGTAGGTGAGAATGATTGGTAGTTTGGAGTCTTTCGGATGTTTGGAGTCACTCGGTAGTTTGTCGTGTTTCGGTAGTTTGGAGTTTCTCGGTATTTTGGAGTGATCCGATAGTTTTGAGTGACTCGGTAGTTTGGAGTGTTTCAGTAGTTTGGAGAGACTCGTTAGTTTGGAGTGTTTCGGTCGTTTGGAGTGACTCCATAGTTTGGTGTGACTTGGTAGTTGGGAGTGACCTGGTAGTTCGAAGACTTTCGGTAGTCTGAAGAGACTTGGTAGTTTGGAGTGACTCGGTAGTTTGGAGTCTTTCAGTAGGTTGGAGTGTTTCGGTAGTTGGGAGAGACTAGGTAGTTTGGAGTGTTTCGGCAGTTTGGAGTGTTTCGGTAGTTTGGAGCAACTCGGCAGTTTGGAGTGTCTCGGTAGTTTGGAGTGTTTCGGTAGTTTGGAGTGTTTCGATAGTTTGGAGTGTTTCTGTAGTTTGGAGTCTTTCGGTACTTTGTAGCGACTCGGTAGTTTGGAGTGTTTTGGTAGTTTGGAGTGTTTCGGCAGTTTGGAGTCTTTCAGTAGTTTGGAGTGTTTCAGTAGTTTGGAGAGACTCGTTACTTTGGAGTGACCCGGTCGTTTGGAGTGATCTGCTACTTTGGAGAGACTCGTTACTTTGGAGTGACCCGGTAGTTTGGAGTGTTTCGGTAGTTAGGAGCGACCAGGTAGTTTGGACTGACTCATTAGTTTTGGGTGTTTTGGTTGTTTGGAGTCTTTAGGTAGTTTGGAATGTTTCGACAGTTTGGAGTCTTTTGGTAGTTTGGAGTGTTTCGGTAGTTTGGACTGACCTGGTAGTTTGGAGAGACTCGTTAGTTTGGAGTGTCTTGGTAGTTTGGCGTGTCTCAGTAGTTTGGAGAGATTCGGTAGTTTGGAGTGTTTCAGTAGTTTGGAGAGATTCGGTTGTTTGGAGTCTTTCAGTAGGTTGGAGTGTTTCGGTAGTTTGGAGTGTCTTGGTAGTTTGGCGTGTCTCAGTAGTTTGGAGAGATTCGGTAGTTTGGTGTGTCTCGGTAGTTTGGAGAGATTCGGTTGTTTGGAGTCTTTCAGTAGGTTGGAGTGTTTCGGTAGTTTGGAGTGACTCATTAGTTTGGAGTGTTTCGGTAGTTTGAAGAGACTTGGTAGTTTGGAAGGACTCGGTAGTTTGGAGTCTTTCAGTAGTTTGGAGTGTTTCGGTAGTTGGGAGAGACTCAGTAGTTTGGAGTGTTTTGGTATTTTGGAGTGTCTCGGTAGTTTGGAGTGTTTCGTTAGTTTGGATTGATTCCGTAGTTTGGAGAGACTCCTTAGTTTGGAGAGACTCGTTAGTTTGGAGAGACTCGGTAGTTTGGAGAGACTCGGTAGTTTGGAGAGACTCGGTAGTTTGGAGAGATTCGGTAGTTTGGAGAGACTCGGTAGTTTGGAGTGTTTTGTTAGTTGGAGTCTTTTGGCAGTTTGGAGACTTTCGGTACTTTGGAGTCATTAGTTAGTTTGGAGTCTTTCGGCGGTTTGGAGTCTTTCGGTAGTTTGGAGTCATAGAGTCATAGAGTCATAGAGTTTTACAGCACAGAAAGAGGCCCTTCGGCCCATCGTGTCTGCGCCGCCCATCCATTCCTGTCCAGTCTAATCCCATTTTCCAGCATTTGGTCCATAGCCTTGTATGCAATGGCATTTCAAGTGCTCATCCAAATGCTTCTTGAATGTTGTGAGGGTTCCTGCCTCTACCACCCTTTCAGGCATTGAGTTCCACATTCCAACCACCCTCTGGGTGAAAAAGTTTCTCCTCAAATCCCCTCTAAATCTCCTGCCCCTTACCCTGAGTGTTTCAGTAGTTTGGAGTGACCCAGTAGTATGGAGTGTTTCAGTAGATTGGAGTGACTTGGTAGTTTGGAGTGACCCGGTAGTTTGGAGAGACTCGTTAGTTTGGAGTATTTCGATAGTTTGGAGTGACTCGTTAGTTTGGAGTGTTTAAATAGTTTGGAGTGACTCGTTAGTCTTGAGTGTTTCGGTAGTTAGGAGCAACCAGGTAGTTTGGATTGACTCATTAGTTTTGGGTGTTTCGGTTGTTTGGAGTCTTTAGGTAGTTTTGAATGTTTCGACAGTTTGGAGTGTTTCGTTAGTTTGGAGTGTCTCGGTAGTTTGGAGTGGCTCGGTAGTTTGGAGAGACTCAGTAGTTTTGAGTGTTTCGGTAGTTTGGAGAGACTCGGTAGTTTGGAGTCTTTCGGTAGGTTGGAGTGTTTCAGTAGTTTGGAGTGACTCGTTAGTTTGGAGTGTTTCAGTAGTTTGGAGTGACTCGGTTGTCTGGAGTGACTTGGTAGTTCGCAGCCTTTCGGTAGTTTGGAATCTTTCGGTAGTTGGGAGAGACTCGTTACTTTGGAGTGACCCAGTAGTTTGGAGTGTTTCGGTAGTTTGGAGTGACTCGTTAGTTTTGAGTGTTTCGGTAGTTAGGAGCAACCAGGTAGTTTGGACTGACTCGTTAGTTTGGAGTGTTTTGATAGTTTCGAGAGACCCGGTAGTTCGGAGACTTTAGGTTGTTTGAAAAGTCTTGGTAGTTTGGAGTGACTCGGTAGTTTGGAGTCTTTCAGTAGGCTGGAGTGTTTCAGAGGTTGGGAGACTTTCGGTTGTTTGGAGTGACTCGGTAGTTCGGAGTCTTTCAGTAGTTTGGAGTGACTCGGTAGTTTGGAGAGACTCGATAGTTTGGATGACCCGCTAGTTTGGAGTCTTTCGGTAGTTTGGAGTGACTCAGTAGTTTGGAGTGACCCAGTAGTTTGGAGTCTTGCGGTAGTTTGGAGTGTCTCGGTAGTTTGGAATCTTTCAGTTGTTTGGAGTGACTCTCTAGTTTGGAGTCTTTCTGTAGTTTGGAGTGACTCGGTAGTTTGCAGCGGCTCGGTAGTTTGGATGACCCGCTAGTTTGGAGTGACTCTGTAGTTAGGAGTGTTTTGGTAGTTTGGAGTATCTCGGTAGTTTGGAGTGCTTCGGTAGCTGAGAGTGACCCGTTAGTTTGGAGAGATCCTGTAGTTTGGAGTCTTTCGGTAGTTTGGTGTTTTTCGGTAGTTGGGAGAGACTCGGTAGTTTGGAATGTTTAGGTAGTTTGGAGCCACTCGTTAGTTTAGAGTGACTCGTTAGTTTGGAGTGTTTTGGCAGTTTGGAGTGACTCGGTGGTTTGGAGTGTTTCGGTAGTTTGTAGAGACTCGGTAGATTGAAGTGACTCGGTAGTTTGGAGAGACTCGTTAGTTTTGAATGTTTTAGTAGTTTGGAGAGACTCGTTAGTTTGGAGTGTTTCGGTAGTTTGGAGGTACTCGGTAGTTTGGAGGTACTTGGTAGTTGGGAGTGACCCGGTAGTTCGGAGATTATCGGTAGTTTGAAGAGACTTGGTAGTTTGGAGTGACTCAGTCGTTTGTAGTCTTTCAGTAGGTTGGAGTGTTTCAGTAGTTGAGAGAGACTCGGTAGTTTGGAGTGTTTCGGTAGTTTGGAGTGTTTCGGTAGTTATGAGTGACTCTGTAGTTTGGAGTGTTTCAGTAGTTTGGATGGACTTGGTAGTTTGGAGTGTTTCGGTAGTTTGGATGGACTTGGTAGTTTGGAGTGTTCGGTAGTTTGGATGGACTTGGTATTTTGGAGTGACTCGGTAGTTTGGATGGACTTGGTAGTTTGGAGTGACTCGGTAGTTTGGAGTCTTTCGGTCATTTGGAGTAACTTGGTTGTTTGGAGTGTTTCAGTAGTTTGGGGCGACCAGTTAGCTTGGAGTGTTTCGGTAGTTTGGAGAGACTCATTAGTCTGGAGTGTTTCTGTAGTTTGGAGAGATGCGTTAGTTTGGGGTGTTTTGGTAGTTTTGAGAGACTCGTTACTTTGGAGTGTTTCGGTAGTTTGGAGTGACTCGGTAGTTTGGAGTCTTTCGGTAGGTTGGAGAGTTTCGGTAGTTGGGAGAGACTCAGTAGATTGGAGTGTTTCGGTAGTTTGGAGCGTTTCGGTAATTATGAGTGACTCCATACTTTGGAGTGTTTCGGTAGTCTGGAGGGATTTGGTAGTTTGGAGTGTTTCTGTAGTTTCGAGCGACTCGGTAGTTTGGTGTGTTTCGGTATTCTGGAGTTACTCGTTAGTTTTGAGTGTTTCGGTAGTTAGGAGCAACCAGGTAGTTTGGACTGACTCGTTAGTTTGGAGTGTTTTGATAGTTTCGAGAGACCCGGTAGTTCGGAGACTTTAGGTTGTTTGAAAAGTCTTGGTAGTTTGGAGTGACTCGGTAGTTTGGAGTCTTTCAGTAGGCTGGAGTGTTTCAGAGGTTGGGAGACTTTCGGTTGTTTGGAGTGACTCGGTAGTTCGGAGTCTTTCAGTAGTTTGGAGTGACTCGGTAGTTTGGAGAGACTCGATAGTTTGGATGACCCGCTAGTTTGGAGTCTTTCGGTAGTTTGGAGTGACTCAGTAGTTTGGAGTGACCCAGTAGTTTGGAGTCTTGCGGTAGTTTGGAGTGTCTCGGTAGTTTGGAATCTTTCAGTTGTTTGGAGTGACTCTCTAGTTTGGAGTCTTTCTGTAGTTTGGAGTGACTCGGTAGTTTGCAGCGGCTCGGTAGTTTGGATGACCCGCTAGTTTGGAGTGACTCTGTAGTTAGGAGTGTTTTGGTAGTTTGGAGTATCTCGGTAGTTTGGAGTGCTTCGGTAGCTGAGAGTGACCCGTTAGTTTGGAGAGATCCTGTAGTTTGGAGTCTTTCGGTAGTTTGGTGTTTTTCGGTAGTTGGGAGAGACTCGGTAGTTTGGAATGTTTAGGTAGTTTGGAGCCACTCGTTAGTTTAGAGTGACTCGTTAGTTTGGAGTGTTTTGGCAGTTTGGAGTGACTCGGTGGTTTGGAGTGTTTCGGTAGTTTGTAGAGACTCGGTAGATTGAAGTGACTCGGTAGTTTGGAGAGACTCGTTAGTTTTGAATGTTTTAGTAGTTTGGAGAGACTCGTTAGTTTGGAGTGTTTCGGTAGTTTGGAGGTACTCGGTAGTTTGGAGGTACTTGGTAGTTGGGAGTGACCCGGTAGTTCGGAGATTATCGGTAGTTTGAAGAGACTTGGTAGTTTGGAGTGACTCAGTCGTTTGTAGTCTTTCAGTAGGTTGGAGTGTTTCAGTAGTTGAGAGAGACTCGGTAGTTTGGAGTGTTTCGGTAGTTTGGAGTGTTTCGGTAGTTATGAGTGACTCTGTAGTTTGGAGTGTTTCAGTAGTTTGGATGGACTTGGTAGTTTGGAGTGTTTCGGTAGTTTGGATGGACTTGGTAGTTTGGAGTGTTCGGTAGTTTGGATGGACTTGGTATTTTGGAGTGACTCGGTAGTTTGGATGGACTTGGTAGTTTGGAGTGACTCGGTAGTTTGGAGTCTTTCGGTCATTTGGAGTAACTTGGTTGTTTGGAGTGTTTCAGTAGTTTGGGGCGACCAGTTAGCTTGGAGTGTTTCGGTAGTTTGGAGAGACTCATTAGTCTGGAGTGTTTCTGTAGTTTGGAGAGATGCGTTAGTTTGGGGTGTTTTGGTAGTTTTGAGAGACTCGTTACTTTGGAGTGTTTCGGTAGTTTGGAGTGACTCGGTAGTTTGGAGTCTTTCGGTAGGTTGGAGAGTTTCGGTAGTTGGGAGAGACTCAGTAGATTGGAGTGTTTCGGTAGTTTGGAGCGTTTCGGTAATTATGAGTGACTCCATACTTTGGAGTGTTTCGGTAGTCTGGAGGGATTTGGTAGTTTGGAGTGTTTCTGTAGTTTCGAGCGACTCGGTAGTTTGGTGTGTTTCGGTATTCTGGAGTTACTCGTTAGTTTTGAGTGTTTTGGTGCTGTGGCATTTGAACAGAGTGCTGTGGCATTTGAATTGAGAGAGAGTGTGGTAAGTGAAAAAGTCATTTAAGTGTATTTTGTGAATTTTAGTGTGTTAAAAAGTTAATTATTTGAAGTGTGTTTAATTTTTTAAGTGTAAATTAAACTGCTGGGGAGTTTAAACCGGAAGTAGAATCTGGGTATAAAAGGGGCGGGACTAGTGCGGCAGCTCTGAGAGCGGTGCATTGAGTGTAAGCAGAGTTTGGTAAGTGGGAGAGTTCGGGCAAGTGGGAGGTGAGGGGGTGTTTTGGCTCTGTTTTGTTCCCCACTCCCAGGCTTAGACAGCACTGTGGAAGTGGAGCAGCGAGACGAGTCAACCAAACAGGCCCCACAGACAGCATTCAAAGAGGAGGTTGGTGATCAGCTGGTTGGTAGGTTCTCTTCCTTCTCTTTTATACCTTTTAAGTTGGTAAGTCCTATTGAATAGTGGTGTGATATTATTATCTATATCCAGGCAGGGTCTTCATAACTAATAATAAGACATTTAATTAATTATATAGAATGGAGCAGGTGATGTGTTATTGTTGCGAGATGTGGGAGCCGGTGGGCCTCATTGAGGCTCACAGTGATTACATCTGCGACAAGTTTTTGCTGCTAGAGGAACTCCGGCTCCGTATTGAGGTGCTTGAGACCGAGCTTCAGACACTGCGACACATCAGGGAGGGGGAGAAGTTTCTGGACTCTATGTTTCAGGAGGTAGTCACACCTATGAAATTAATTAATTCAGATGTAGTCCGTGGTCAGGGACAGGATGGTGTGACTATGAGTGAGGCAGGTACAGGGATCCAGGAGGTAGTGTTGAAGGAGCCGCAGCCCTTGCTCATGTCAAACAGTTTTGAGATTCTTTCTCCCTGTGAGGGCGGGAGCGGGGACTGCAGGGTGGATGAGCAACCTGGCCACAGTACCGTGGAACAGGGGGCCAATCAAGTGGGGGGAGTAAAAAGAAATGTTGTAGTGGTAGGGGATAGTATCATTAGGGGGATAGATAGGGTTCTCTGCAGTCGAGAGCGGGAGTCCCGAAGGCTGTGTTGTCTGCCCGGTGCCAGGGTTAAGGACATCTCTTCTGGGCTGGAAAGAAACTTGGAGTGGGAGGGGGAGGATCCAGTTGTCGTGGTCCATGTTGGTACAAATGACGTAGATAGGACAAGGAAGAAGGTTCTGTTAAAGGAGTATGAACAGCTAGGGGTCAAATTAAAAAACAGAACTTCAAGGGTAATAATCTTTGGATTATTACCTGAGCCACGAGCGAATTTGGCTAGGATAAATAAAATTAGAGAGTTAAATGCGTGGCTCCAAGACTGGTGTGGGAAAAATGGGTTTTTCTTCTTGGGACACTTGGACCAATACTAGGACAAGAGGGAGCTGTTCCGTTGGGACGGACTTCACCTGGCCAGTGCTGGGACTAGAATCCTGGCGAATCATATAACTAGGGCTGTAGAGAGGGCTTTAAACTAATTAGTGGGGGGGAGGTTTCTAGAGGGCAAATAATAAAAATGACTGCGGAGAAGGTCATAGACTTAGGTAGCAGTGGGGGAATTAAAAAACAGAGCGTGTCAGGAAGGGACAGAAGGTATGGAGTAAAAGGTAAAGTCGTAAAAGGGGAAAAAGCAGGAACTAAGTGTCACAAACATATTTGAAAGTTCTTTATCTGAATGCACGTAGCATTCATAACAAAATGGACGAGTTAACGGCACAAATAACTACATATGGGTATGATCTTGTGGCCATTACAGAAACATGGCTGCAGGGTGACCATGACTGGGAATTAAATATACCAGGTTATTTAACAATCAGGAAGGACAGGCAGGAAGGAAGGGGAGGTGGGGTGGCTATGTTAATAAAGGAAGGAATCACTGTAATACAGAGAAATGATATTAGGTCAAAGGATCAGGATAGTGAAACAGTTTGGGTGGAGATACGGAATAATAAGGGGAAAAAAACACTAGTGGGCGTAGTCTATAGGCCTCCGAACAGTCGCAACTCGGTTGGACGGAGTATTAATCAGGGAATAGTTGAGGCTTGTAATAAGGGAACAGCTATAATTATGGGGGATTTTAACTATCATATTAACTGGACAAATCAAATTGGGCAGGGCAGCCTTGAGGATGAGTTCCTTGAGTGTATTAGGGATGGGTTTCTTGAGCAGTATGTAACTGAACCGACCAGGGGGCAAGCAGCCTTAGATTTGGTCCTGTGTAATGAGGCAGGATTAATTAAAAATGTCCTAGTAAAGGATCCCCTTGGAATGAGTGACCATAACATGGTTGAATTCCATATTCAATTAGAGGGTGAGAAGGTTGGATCTCAAACAAGCATGCTGAGCTTGAATAAAGGAGACTATGAAGGTATGAGAGCGGAATTGATTAGAGTGGACTGGGAAAATAGATTAAAGGGTAAGACGGTACATGATCAGTGGTGTACATTTAAGGAGTTATTTTACAACTTCCAAAAAATATATATTCCACTGAGGAAAAAAGGGTGTAAAAGAAAAGATAGCCATCCGTGGCTAAGTAAAGTAATTAAGGATAGTATCTGACTAAAAACAAGGGCATATAAGGTAGCCAAATCTACTGGGAGGCTAGAAGATTGGGAAGTCTTTAAAAGAAAGCAAAAAATAACTAAAAGATTAAGAAAGGGAAGATAGATTATGAAAGTAAATTAGCAAAAAATATAAAAACAGATAGCAAAAGTTTCTATAGTTATATAAAAAGAAAAAGGGTGGCTAAAGTAAATGTTGGTCCCTTAGAGGATGAGACCGGGAAATTAATGGTGGGAAACATGGAGATGGCAAAAACGCTGAACAATTATTTTGTATCAGTCTTTACGGTAGAGGACACTAAGAATATCCCAACACTGGACAAACAGAGGGCTCTAGGGGGGGAAGAGCTAAATACGATTAAAATCACTAAGGAAGTGGTCCTCGGTAAAATAATGGGACTCAAGGCGGATAAATCCCCTGGACCTGATGGCTTACATCCTAGGTCTTGAGGGAAGTGGCGGTAGGGATTGTGGATGCATTGGTAATAATTTTCCAAAACTCCCTGGACTCAGCAAAGGTCCCGGCAGATTGGAAAACTGCTAATGTAACACCCTTATTTAAAAAGGGTAGTAGGCAGAAGGCTGGAAACTATAGACCTGTTAGCCTAACATCTGTGGTTGGTAAAATTTTAGAGTCCATTATTAAGGAGACAGTAACGGGACATTTGGATAAACATAATTTAATAGGACAAAGTCAGCATGGTTTTATGAAGGGGAAGTCATGTTTGACAAATTTGCTTGAGTTCTTTGAGGAAGTAACATACAGGGTGGATAAAGGGGAACCAGTGGACGTAGTGTATTTAGACTTCCAAAAGGCATTTGACAAGGTGCCACACAAAAGATTATTGCTCAAGATAAAAAATCATGGGATTGGGGGTAATATCCTGGCATGGGTGGAGGATTGGCTATCTAACAGAAAGCAGAGAGTTGGGATAAATGGTTCGTTCTCAGACTGGCAATCAGTAACTAGTGGTGTTCTGCAGGGGTCAGTGCTAGGTCCCCAACACTTTATAATCTATATTAATGATTTGGAGGAGGGGACCGAGTGTAACATATCAAAGTTTGCAGATGATACAAAGATGGGAAGGAAAGTAGTGAGTGAGGAGGACATAAAAAACCTGCAAAGGGACATAGACAGGCTAAGTAAGTGGGCAGAGATTTGGCAGATGGAATACAATACTGGAAAGTGTGAGGTTATGCACTTTGGCAGGAAAAATCATAGAGCAAGTTATTATCTTAATGGCAAGAAACTGGAAAGTACTGTAGTACAAAGGGATCTGGGGGTCCTGGTGCACGAAACTCAAAAAGTTAGTATGCAGGCGCAGCAAGTGATCAAGAAGGCCAATGGAATGTTGGCTTTTATTGCTAGGGGGATAGAATATAAAAACAGGGAGGTATTGTTGCAGTTGTACAAGGTATTAGTGAGACCACACCTGAAATACTGCATACAGTTTTGGTGCCCATACTTAAGAAAAGACATACTTGCTCTCGAGTCAGTACAAAGAAGGTTCACTCGGTTAATCCCGGGGATGAGGGGGTGGACATATGAGGAGAGGTTGAGTAGATTGGGACTCTACTCATTGGAGTTCAGAAGAATGAGAGGCGATCTTATTGAAACATATAAGATTGTGAAGGGGCTTGATCGGGTGGATGTGGTGAGGATGTTCCCAATGATGGGTGAAACTAGAACTAGGGGGCATAATCTTAGAATAAGGGGCTGCTCTTTCAAAACTGAGATGAGGAGAAACTTCTTCACTCAGAGGGTAGTAGGTCTGTGGAATTTGCTGCCCCAGAAAGCTGTGGAAGCTACATCATTAAATAAATTTAAAACAGAAATAGACAGTTTCTTAGAAGTAAAGGGAATTAGGGGTTATGGGGAGCGGGCAGGAAATTGGACATGAGTCTATGTTCGGAACGGTCATGGCCCTGTGGGTAACGGAGCGGGCCCAGGCGCCGTGTAGCCTGGTTCTGCTCCTACTTCTTGTGTTCTAATTATGTGTTAGATTTCAGGAGATGGTTCCATTCCTGTTCCTGGCTGGGGTGGCGATCACCTTTTACAGAAGGTAAGTACTGTAGAAAATATAGGGACAGTGATCTCCTGGACAAGTTTCGATCGTCTAGATGGGTCGGAGAGGAATTTCCCAGATTTTTTTCTCCCAAATTGGCCATTGGGTTTTTTATCTGGTTTTTCGCCTCTCCCAGGAGATCACATGGGTTCGGAAGGGATGTAGAGTGATAGTAGATTTGAGGTTAGGATCAGATCAGCCATGATCTTATTGAATGGTGGAGCAGGCTCAAGGGGCCGATTGGCCTACTCCTGCCGCTATTTCTTATGTCCTTATGTTCTTATGGTAGTTTGGAGCTACCAGTTAGTTTGGAGTGTTTCGGTCGTTTGGAGAGACTCGTTAGTTTGGAGTATTTCAGTAGTTTGGAGCGACTCGGTAGTTTGGAGTGTTTCGGTAGTTTGGAGAGACGCGGTAGTTTGGAGTGACTCGGTGGTTTGGAGAGACGCAATAGTTTGGAGTGTTTTGGTAGTTTGGAGCGACCAGTTAGTTTGGAGTGTTTCGGTAGTTTGGAGAGACTTGTTAGTTTGTATTTTTGTGGTAGTTTGGAGCGACCAGTTCATTTGGAGTGTTTCGGTAGTTTGGAGTGTTTTGTTAGTTTGTATTTTTGTGGTAGTTTGGAGTGACCAGTTAGTTTGGAGAGTTTCGGTAGTTTCGAGTGTTTCGTTAGTTTGGAGTGACTCAGTAGTTTGGAGTCTTTCGGTCATTTGGAGTAACTCGGTTGTTTGGAGTGTTTTGGTAGTTTGGAGCGACCAGTTAGTTTGGAGTGTTTCGGTAGTTTGGAGAGACTCGTTAGTCTGGAGTGTTTCGGTAGTTTGGAGAGACTCGGTAGTTTGGAGTTTTTCGGTAGGTTGGAGTGTTTCGGTAGTTGGGAGAGACTCGGTAGTTTGGAGTGTTTCGGTAGTTTGGAGCGTTTCGGTAGTTATGAATGACTCCGTAGTTTGGAGTGTTTCAGTAGTTTGGAGTCTTTCAGTCGTTTGGAGTGACTCGGTAGTTTGGATTGTTTCGGTAGTTTGGAGCGACCAGTTAGTTTGGAGTGTTTCGGTAGTTTGGAGCGACTCGGTAGTTTGGAGTGTTTCGGTAGTTTGGAGTGACGCGGTAGTTTGGAGTGACTCGGTGGTTTGGAGAGACTCAATAGTTTGGAGTGTTTTGGTAGTTTGGAGCGACCAGTTAGTTTGGAGTGTTTCGGTAGTTTGGAGAGACTTGTTAGTTTGTATTTTTGTGGTAGTTTGGAGCGACCAGTTAATTTGGAGTGTTTCGGTAGTTTGGAGTGTTTTGTTAGTTTGTATTTTTGTGGTAGTTTGGAGTGACCAGTTAGTTTGGAGTGTTTCGGTAGTTTGGAGTAACTCGGTTGTTTGGAGTGTTTTGGTAGTTTGGAGCGACCAGTTAGTTTGGAGTGTTTCAGTAGTTTGGAGAGACTCGTTAGTCTGGAGTGTTTCGGTAGTTTGGAGAGACTCGTTAGTCTGGAGTGTTTCGGTAGTTTGGAGAGACTCGGTAGTTTGGAGTTTTTCGGTAGGTTGGAGTGTTTCGGTAGTTGGGAGAGACTCCGTAGTTTGGAGTGTTTCAGTTGTTTGGAATCTTTCAGTCGTTTGGAGTGACTCGGTAGTTTGGATTGTTTCGGTAGATTGGAGTGACCAGTTAGTTTGGAGTGTTTCGGTAGTTTGGAGCGACTCGATAGTTTCGAGCGTTTCAGTAGTTTGGAGAGACTCGTTAGTTTGTATTTTTTTGGTAGTTTGGAGCTGTGGTAAACCACTTTTATCATTCACTATCGTTACACTATAGTTATCACTGTTATATTGTTCTCACTGTTCTCACTGTTGTATCACTATACGAGGTCGCCTCTTGTCATGCTGTTATACCTGGGCTGACCATCACTGACTCCGCCCATGGCTCCACCTACCTGCCCAGGTATAAAGGTAGTCGACTGGCTGGTATTCCTCCTTGTTGGATCCGATCACCCATGAGGGTGGGCTCTGTTATTTAGTCAATAAAAACCTATAGTTACTTTCCTAACTCGTCGCTTTTCATTGGACGAATTGATAGGTATATCAGGAGCGACCAGTTAGTTTGGAGTTTTTCGGTATTCTGGAGTGACTTGTTAGTTTTGAGTGTTGCTGTATTTTCGAGCGACCAATTAGTTTGGAGTGTTTCGATATTTTGGAGTGACTACTTAATTTCGAGAAACTCGGTAGTTTGGGGAGACTCATTCGTTTTGAGTGTTTCGGTACTTTGGAGTGACCAGTTACTTTAGAATGTTTCGGTAGTTTTGAGAGACTGGGTAGTTTGAAGTGACCCAGTAGTTTGGAGTGTTTCGGTAGTTTGGAGTAATTCGTTAGTTTGGAGAGCCTCGGTAGTTTGGAGAGACTCATTAGTTTGAAGTGTTTTGGTAGTTTGGAGAGACTCGGTAGTTTGGTGCAACTCCTTAGTTTGGAGAGACTCGTTAGTTTGGAGAAACTCGGTAGTTTGGAGAAACTCGGTAGTTTGGAGTGTTTCAATACTTTGGAGAGACCCGGTAGTTCGGAGACTTTCGGTAGTTTGAAGAGTCTTGGTAGTTTGGAGTGATTCAATAGTTTGGAGTCTTTCAGTAGGTTGGAATGTTTCGGTAGTTGGGAGACTTTTGGTAGTTTGGAGTGACTCAGTAGGTTGGAGAGACTCGGTAGTTTGGAGTGTTTCAGTAGTTTGGAGTGAGTCGGTAGTTTGGAGTCTTTCAGTTGTTTGGAGTGACTCGGTAGTTTGGAGTCTTTCGGTAGTTTGGAGTGACTCGGTAGTTTGGAGAGACTCGGAAATTTGGATGACCCGCTAGTTTGGAGTGGCTCAGTAGTTTGGAGTGTTTTGGTAGCTGAGAGTGATCCGTTACTTTGGAGAGATCCTGTAGTTTGGAGTCTTTCGGTAGTTTGATGTGTTTCGGTAGTTGGGAGAGACTCGGTAGTTTGGAATGTTTAGGTAGTTTGGAGCCACTCTTTAGTTTAGAGTGACTCGTTAGTTTGGCGTGTTTAGGTAGTTTGGAGCCACTCGTTAGTTTAGAGTGACTCGTTAGTTTGGAGTGACTCGTTAGTTTGGAGTGTTTCGGCAGTTTGGAATGACTCGGTAGTTTGGAGTGATTCAGTAGTTTGGTGTGACCTGGTAGTTTTGAATGTTTCGGTAGATTGATGTGAGCCGGTAGTTTGGAATGACTCGGTAGTTTGGAGTGTTTCAGTAGTTTGGAATGTTTCAGTAGTTTGGTGTGACGCGGTTGTTTGGAATGTTTCGGTAGTTTGGTGTGACCCGGTAGTTTGAAATGACTCGGTAGATTGGAGTGTTTCGGTAGTTTGGAGTGTTTCGGTAGTTTGGAGTGTTTCGGTAGTTTGGAGTGTTACGGTAGTTTGGAGATACTCGGTAGTTTGGAGTGACTTGGTAGTTTGGAGTGTTTCGGTAGTTTGGTGTGACGCTGTAGTTTGGAGTGTTTCGGTAGTTTGGAGTGTTAGGGTAGTTTGGAGTGACGCTGTAGTTTGGAGTGTTTCGGTAGTTTGGTGTGACGCTGTAGTTTGGAGTGTTTCGGTAGTTTGGAGTGTTAGGGTAGTTTGGAGTGTTACGGTAGTTTGGAGTGTTTCGGTAGTTTGGAGTGTTACGGTAGTTTGGTGTGTTAGGGTAGTTTGGAGTGTTACGGTAGTTTGGAGTGTTTCGGTAGTTTGGTGTGACGCTGTAGTTTGGAGTGTTTCGGTAGTTTGGAGTGTTAGGGTAGTTTGGAGTGTTAGGGTAGTTTGGAGTGTTACAGTAGTTTGGAGTGTTTCGGTAGTTTGGAGTGTTAGGGTAGTTTGGAGTGTTACGGTAGTTTGGAGTGTTTCGGTAGTTTGGTGTGATGCTGTAGTTTGGAGTGTTTCGGTAGTTTGGAGTGACTTGGTAGTTTGGAGTGTCTCGGTAGTTTGGTGTGACGCTGTAATTTGGAGTGTTTTGGTAGTTTGCTGTGACCCGGTAGTTTGAAATGACCCATTCGTTTGGAGTGTTAGGGTAGTTTGGAATGACTCGGTAATTTGGTGTCACCGGTAGTTTGGAGTGACCCGGTAGTTTGGCGTGATTCCGTAGTTTGGAGTGTTTTGGTCGTTTGGAGTGACTCGGTAGTTTGGTGTCTTTCGGTAGTTTGGACCAATTCGGTAGTTTCGAGTGACACGATAGTTTGGAGTGACTCAGCAGTTGGGAGTGTTTCGGTAGTTTGGAGTCTTTCGGTAGTTTGAAATGACCCAGTATTTTGGAGTGACATTGTAGTTTGGAGTGACTCAGTATTTTGCATTGTATCAGTAGTTTGGAGTGACTCCATAGTTTGGAGTGATTCAGTAGTTTGGAGTGTTTTAATAGTTTGGAGAGACTCGGTAGTTTGGAGTGACCCGGTAGTTTGGAATGACTCGGTAGTTTGGAGTGACTCGGTAGCTTGGAGTAACTCGGTAGTTTGGAGCGATTCTGTAGTTTGGAGAGACTCGGTAGTTTGGAGAGAATCGGTAGTTTGGAGTGATTCAGTAGTTTGGTGTGACCCGGTAGTTTGGAGTGAATTGGTAGATGGAGTGTTTTTTTAGTTTGGAGAAACTATGTAGTTTGGAGTGACTTGGTAGTTTGGAGTGTTTCGGTAGTTTGGAGTGTTTCGATAGTTTGGAGAGACTCGGTAGTTTGGAGTGACTCGGCAGTTTGGAGTGACTTGGTAGTATGTAGTGACCCGGTAGTTTGGAATGACTCGGTAGTTTGGAGTGTTTTGGTAGTTTGGAGTGTTTCGGTAGTTTGGAGAGACTCGGTATTTTGGAGTGACTCGGTAGTTTGGAGTGACTTGGTAGTGTGGAGTGTTTCAGCATTTTGGAGTGACCCGGTAGTTTGGAGAGACTCGGTAGTTTGGAGAGAATCGGCAGTTTGGAGTGTTTCAGTAGTTTGGTGTGACCCGGTAGTTTGGAGTGAATTGGTAGTTTGGAGTGTTTCGGTAGTTTGGAGTGTTTCGATGGCTTGGAGAGACTCGGTAGTTTGGAGTGACTCAGCAGTTTGGAGTGACTTGGTAGTATGTAGTGACCCAGTAATTTGGAGTGACTCGGTAGTTTGGAATGACTCGGTCGTTTGGAGTGTTTTGGTAGTTTGGAAAGACTCAGTAGTTTGGAGTGTTTCAGTAGTTTGGTGTGACGCGGTATTTTGGAATGTTTCGGTAGTTTGGTGTGACCCGGTAGATTGGAATGACTCGGTAGTTTGGAGTGATTCAGTAGTTTGGTGTGACCTGGTAGTTTTGAATGTTTCGGTAGATTGATGTGAGCCGGTAGTTTGGAATGACTCGGTAGTTTGGAGTGTTTCAGTAGTTTGGAATGTTTCAGTAGTTTGGTGTGACGCGGTTGTTTGGAATGTTTTGGTAGTTTGGTGTGACCCGGTAGTTTGAAATGACTCGGTAGTTTGGAGTGTTTCGGTAGTTTGGAGTGTTTCGGTAGTTTGGAGTGTTTCGGTAGTTTGGAGTGTTACGGTAGTTTGGAGATACTCGGTAGTTTGGAGTGACTTGGTAGTTTGGAGTGTTTCGGTAGCTTGGTGTGACGCTGTAGTTTGGAGTGTTTCGGTAGTTTGGAGTGTTAGGGTAGTTTGGAGTGACGCTGTAGTTTGGAGTGTTTCGGTAGTTTGGTGTGACGCTGTAGTTTGGAGTGTTTCGGTAGTTTGGAGTGTTAGGGTAGTTTGGAGTGTTACGGTAGTTTGGAGTGTTTCGGTAGTTTGGAGTGTTACGGTAGTTTGGAGTGTTTCGGTAGTTTGGTGTGTTAGGGTAGTTTGGAGTGTTACGGTAGTTTGGAGTGTTTCGGTAGTTTGGTGTGACACTGTAGTTTGGAGTGTTTCGGTAGTTTGGAGTGTTAGGGTAGTTTGGAGTGTTAGGGTAGTTTGGAGTGTTACAGTAGTTTGGAGTGTTTCGGTAGTTTGGAGTGTTTCGGTAGTTTGGAGTGTTAGGGTAGTTTGGAGTGTTAGGGTAGTTTGGAGTGTTACAGTAGTTTGGAGTGTTTCGGTAGTTTGGAGTGTTAGGGTAGTTTGGAGTGTTACGGTAGTTTGGAGTGTTTCGGTAGTTTGGTGTGACGCTGTAGTTTGGAGTGTTTCGGTAGTTTGGAGTGACTTGGTAGTTTGGAGTGTTTCGGTAGTTTGGTGTGACGCTGTAATTTGGAGTGTTTCTGTAGTTTGCTGTGACCCGGTAGTTTGAAATGACCCATTCGTTTGGAGTGTTAGGATAGTTTGGAATGACTCGGTAATTTGGTGTCACCGGTAGTTTGGAGTGACCCTGTAGTTTGGAGTGATTCTGTAGTTTGGAGTGTTTTGGTCGTTTGGAGTGACTCGGTAGTTTGGTGTCTTTCGGTAGTTTGGACCAATTCGGTAGTTTCGAGTGACACGATAGTTTGGAGTGACTGAGCAGTTGGGAGTGTTTCGGTAGTTTGGAGTCTTTCGGTAGTTTGAAATGACCCAGTCTTTTGGAGTGACATTGTAGTTTGGAGTGACTCAGTATTTTGCATTGTATCAGTAGTTTGGAGTGACTCCATAGTTTGGAGTGATTCAGTAGTTTGGAGTGTTTTAATAGTTTGGAGAGACTCGGTAGTTTGGAGTGACCCGGTAGTTTGGAATGACTCGGTAGTTTGGAGTGACTCGGTAGCTTGGAGTGACTCGGTAGTTTGGAGCGATTCTGTAGTTTGGAGAGACTCGGTAGTTTGGAGAGAATCGGTAGTTTGGAGTGATTCAGTAGTTTGGTGTGACCCGGTAGTTTGGAGTGAATTGGTAGATGGAGTGTTTTTTAGTTTGGAGAAACTATGTAGTTTGGAGTGACTTGGTAGTTTGGAGTGTTTCGGTAGTTTGGAGTGTTTCGATAGTTTGGAGAGACTCGGTAGTTTGGAGTGACTCGGCAGTTTGGAGTGACGTGGTAGTATGTAGTGACCCGGTAGTTTGGAGTGACTCGGTAGTTTGGAATGACTCGGTCGTTTGGAGTGTTTTGGTAGTTTGGAGTGTTTCGGTAGTTTGGAGAGACTCGGTAGTTTGGAGTGTTTTGGTAGTTTGGAGTGTTTCAGTAGTTTGGTGTGACGCGGTAGTTTGGAATGTTTCGGTAGTTTGGTGTGACCTGGTACTTTTGAGTGACTCGGTAGTTTGGAGTGATTCAGTAGTTTGGTGTGACCTGGTAGTTTGGAATGTTTCGGTAGATTGATGTGACCCAGTAGTTTGGAATGACTCGGTAGTTGGAGTGTTCCGGTAGTTTGGAATGTTTCGGTAGTTTGATGTGACCCGGTAGTTTGAAATGACTCGGTAGTTTGGAGTGATTCAGTAGTTTGGAGTGTTACGGTAGTTTGGAGTGTTTCGGTAGTTTGGAGTGTTTCGGTAGTTTGCAGATACTCGGTAGTTTGGAGTGACTTGGTAGTTTGGAGTGTTTCAGTAGTTTGGAGTGACTCGGTAGTTTGGAGTGTTTTGGTAGTTTGGAGTGATTCAGTAGTTTGGAGTGTTTCGGTATTTGGAGTGTTTCGGTAGTTTGGAGATACTCGGCAGTTTGGAGTGACTTGGTAGTTTGGAGTGATTCGGTAGTTTGGAGTGTTTCGGTAGTTTGGAGATACTCGGCAGTTTGGAGTGACTTGGTAGTTTGGAGTGATTCGGTAGTTTGGAGTGTTTCGGTATTTGGAGTGTTTCGGTAGTTTGGAGATACTCGGCAGTTTGGAGTGACTTGGTAGTTTGGAGTGACTCGGTAGTTTGGAGTGTTTCGGTAGTTTGGAGTGATTCGGTAGTTTGAAGAGACCTGGTAGTTTGGAGTGTTTCGGTAGTTTGGAGTGACTCAGTAGTTTGGTGTGACCCGGTATTTTGGAGTGACTCGGTAGTTTGGAGTGACTCGGTAATTTGGAGTGACTCGGTAGTTTGGAGTGTTTTGGTAGTTTGGAGTGGTTCAGTAGTTTGGAGAGACTCGGTAGTATTGGAGTCTTTCAGCAGTTTGGAGATACTCATTCGTTTGGAGACTTTTGGTAAATTGGAGTCTTTCGGTAGTTTGGAAAGACATGTTAGTTTGGAGACTTTCGGTAGTTTGCAAAGACTCTGTACTTTGGAGTGACCTGGTCGTTTGGAGTGTTTCGGTAGTTTGGAGTATTTCGGTAGTTTGGAGTGTTTCGATAGTTTGGAGAGACTCTGTAGTTTGGAGTAACTCGGTAGTCTGGAGTAACTCGGTAGTTTGGAGTGACCCAGTAGTTTGGAGAGACTCGATAGTTTGGAGTCCTTCGGCAGTTTGGATAGACTCGGTACTTTGGAGTCTTTCCCTAGTTTGGATTGACTCAGTAGTTTGGAGCGACCCATTAGTTTGGTGTGTTTCTGTAGTCGGAGTGACTCGGTAGTTTGGAGTGATTCGGTAATTTGGAGCGATATGGTCGTTTAGAGTCTTTTGGTAGTTTGGAGTGTTTCCGTCGTTTGGAGTCGTTCGGTAGTTTGGAGTGACTCAATAGTTTGGTGTCATTCGATAGTTTGCAAAGACTCGGTAGTTTGAAGTCTTTCAGCAGTTTGGAGAGACTCGTTAGTTTGGAGTCTTTCAGTAGATTGGAGTCTTTCGGTAGTTTGGAGAGACTTGTTGGTTTGGAGTGACCCGGTAGTTTGGAGTGTTTTGTTAGATTGGAGTGACTCGGTAGTTTGGAGTCTTTCGGTAGCTTGGTGTGACTCGGTTGTTTGGAGTGATTTGGTAGTTTGCCGTGACCCGGTAGTTTGCAGTGACTTTGTAGTTTGGTGTGACCCAGTAGTTTGGGGTGACTTGGTAGTGTAGTGTGACCTGGTAGTTTGGAATGACTAAGTAGTTTGGAGTTACCCAGTAGTTTAGAGCGTTTTGGTAGTTTGGTGTGACCCGGTAGTTTAGAGTGTTTCGGTAGTTTGGAGAAACTCAGTAGTTTGGAGTGTCTCGGTAGTTTGGAGTGATTCGGTAGTTTGGAGTGTTTCGGTAGTTTGGAGTGATTCGGTAGTTTGGAGTATTTCGGTAATTTGGAGTAATTCGGTAGTTTCGAGAGACTCGGTAGTTTGGAGTGATACGGTAGTTTGGAGTATTTCGGTAATTTGGAGTAATTCGGTAGTTTCGAGAGACTCGGTAGTTTGGAGTGATACGGTAGTTTCGAGAGACTCGGTAGTTTGGTGTGATACAGTACTTTGGAGTGATTCGGTAGTTTGGATTGTTTCAGTAGTTTAGAGTGATTCAGTAGTTAGGAGAGACCCCAGTAGTTTGGAGTCTTTTGATCATTTGGAGTGATTCTCTAGTTCGGAGTGACTCGATAGTTTGGAGTGACCCGGTAGTTTGGAGTGATCCAGTATTTTGGAGTCTTTTGGTCGTTTGGATTGACTCGGTAGCTAGGAGCGACTCGGTAATTTGGAGTGACTCGGTAGTTTTGAGTTTTTCATTTGTTTGGAGAGACTCGGTAGTTTGTAGAGACTCGGTAGTTTGGAGAGACTCGATAGTTTGGAGTGATTCTGCAGTTTGGAGTGACTCTGTATTTTGAAGGAACCCGATAGTTTGGAGTTTTTCAGTAGTTTGGAGTGACTCAATAGTTTGGAGTCTTTCGGTAGTTTGGAGTCTTTCGGCAGTTTGGAGAGACTCTTTAGTTTGGAGTCTTTCGGTAGATTGGAGTCTTTCGGTAGTTTGGAGAGACTTGTTAGTTTGGAGACTTTCGGTAGTTTGCAGAGACTCGGTACTTTGGAGTGACCTGGTCGTTTGGAGTGTTTCGGTAGTTTGGAGAGACCCGGTAGTTTGGAGTGTTTTGGTAGTTTGGAGTGACAAAGTTGTTTGGAGAGACTCGGTAGTTTGGAGTGTTTCGGTAGTTTGGTGTGACCCGGTAGTTTGGAGTGACTCGGGATTTTGAAGTCTTTCGGTAGTTTGGAGTGACTTGGTAGTTTGGTGTGACCCGGTAGTTTGGAGTGACTCAGTTGTTTGGAGTTACCCACTAGTTTAGAGTGTTTCAGTAGTTTGGTGAGACCCGGTAGTTTAGAGTGTTTCGGTAGTTTGGTGTGACCCGGTAGTTTGGAGTGATTCGGTAGTTTGGAGTGTTTCGGTAGTTTGGAGTATTTTGGTAGTTTGGAGAAACTCAGTGGTTTGGAGTGACTCGGTAGTTTGGAGTGTTTTGTTAGATTGGAGTGACTCGGTAGTTTGGAGTCTTTCGGTAGCTTGGTGTGACTCGGTTGTTTGGAGTGATTTGGTAGTTTGCCGTGACCCGGTAGTTTGCAGTGACTTTGTAGTTTGGTGTGACCCAGTAGTTTGGGGTGACTTGGTAGTGTGGTGTGACCTGGTAGTTTGGAATGACTAAGTAGTTTGGAGTTACCCAGTAGTTTAGAGCGTTTTGGTAGTTTGGTGTGACCCGGTAGTTTAGAGTGTTTCGGTAGTTTGGAGAAACTCAGTAGTTTGGAGTGTCTCGGTAGTTTGGAGTGATTCGGTAGTTTGGAGTGTTTTGGTAGTTTGGAGTGATTCGGTAGTTTGGAGTATTTCGGTAATTTGGAGTAATTCGGTAGTTTCGAGAGACTCGGTAGTTTGGAGTGATACGGTAGTTTCGAGAGACTCGGTAGTTTGGTGTGATACAGTACTTTGGAGTGATTCGGTAGTTTGGATTGTTTCAGTAGTTTAGAGTGATTCAGTAGTTAGGAGAGACCCCAGTAGTTTGGAGTCTTTTGATCATTTGGAGTGACTCTCTAGTTCGGAGTGACTCGATAGTTTGGAGTGACCCGGTAGTTTGGAGTGATCCAGTATTTTGGAGTCTTTTGGTCGTTTGGATTGACTCGGTAGCTAGGAGCGACTCGGTAATTTGGAGTGACTCGGTAGTTTTGAGTTTTTCATTTGTTTGGAGAGACTCGGTAGTTTGTAGAGACTCGGTAGTTTGGAGAGACTCGATAGTTTGGAGTGATTCTGCAGTTTGGAGTGACTCTGTATTTTGAAGGAACCCGATAGTTTGGAGTTTTTCAGTAGTTTGGAGTGACTCAATAGTTTGGAGTCTTTCGGTAGTTTGGTGTCTTTCGGCAGTTTGGAGAGACTCTTTAGTTTGGAGTCTTTCGGTAGATTGGAGTCTTTCGGTAGTTTGGAGAGACTTGTTAGTTTGGAGACTTTCGGTAGTTTGCAGAGACTCGGTACTTTGGAGTGACCTGGTCGTTTGGAGTGTTTCGGTAGTTTGGAGAGACCCGGTAGTTTGGAGTGTTTTGGTAGTTTGGAGTGACAAAGTTGTTTGGAGAGACTCGGTAGTTTGGAGTGTTTCGGTAGTTTGGTGTGACCCGGTAGTTTGGAGTGACTCGGGATTTTGAAGTCTTTCGGTAGTTTGGAGTGACTTGGTAGTTTGGTGTGACCCGGTAGTTTGGAGTGACTCAGTTGTTTGGAGTTACCCACTAGTTTAGAGTGTTTCCGTAGTTTGGTGAGACCCGGTAGTTTAGAGTGTTTCGGTAGTTTGGTGTGACCCGGTAGTTTGGAGTGATTCGGTAGTTTGGAGTGTTTCGGTAGTTTGGAGTATTTTGGTAGTTTGGAGAATCTCAGTGGTTTGGAGTGACTCGGTAGTTTGGAGTGATTCGGTAGTTTCGAGAGACTCGTTAGTTTGTAGTGATTCGCTAGTTTGGAGTTTTTCGGTAGTTTGGAGTGATTCGCTAGTTTAGAGTGTTTTGGTAATTTGGAGTGATTCGGTAGTTTCGAGAGACTCAGTAGTTTGGATTGATTTGATAGTTTCGAGAGACTCGGTAGTTTGGTGTGATTCGGTAGTTTGGAGTGTTTCAGTAGTTTGGAGTGACTTGGTAGTTTGGAGTGATTCGGTAGTTCGGAGTGACTCGATAGTTTGGAGTGACTTGGTAGCTAGGAGTGACTCGGTAGTTTGGAGAGACTCGTTAGTTTGGAGAGACTCGGTAGTTTGGAGAGACTCGTTAGTTTGGAGAGACTCGTTAGTTTGGAGAGACTCGGTAGTTTGGAGTGATTCTGCAGTGTGGAGTGACTCGGTATTTTGAAGTGACCCGATAGTTTGGAGTGACTCGGTAGTTTGGAGCATTTCGGTAGTTGGGAGTGTTTCGGTAGTTTGGAGTATTTTGGTAGTTTGGAGTGACTCGGTAGTTTGGAGTCTTTCGGTAGTTTGGAGTGACTCGGTAGTTTGGAGTGACTTGGGAGTTTGGAGTTTTTCAGTAGTTTGGAATGTTTTGTTATTTTGGAGTGTTTCGGTAGTTTGGAGAGACTCAGTATTTTGGAGTGTTTCGGTAAGTTTGGAGTGACTTGGTAGTTTGGTGTGGCCCGGTAGTTTGGAGTGACTCAGTTGTTTGGAGTTATCCACTAGTTTAGAGTGTTTCAGTAGTTTGGTGAGACCCGGTAGTTGGAGTATTTTGGTAGTTTGGAGAAACTCAGTGGTTTGGAGCGACTCGGCAGTTTGGAGTGATTCGGTAGTTTGGAGTGATTCGATAGTTTGGAGTGTTTCGGTAGTGTGGAATGATTCAGTAGTTTGAAGTGTTTCGGTAGTTTGGAGTGATTCGGTAGTTTCGAGTGACTCGTTAGTTTGGAGTGATTCGCTAGTTTGGATTTTTTCGGTAGTTTGGTGTGATTCGCTAGTTTAGAGTGTTTTGGTAATTTGGAGTGATTCGGTAGTTTCGAGAGACTCGGTAGTTTGGATTGATTTGATAGTTTCGAGAAACTCGGTAGTTTGGTGTGATTCGGTAGTTTGAGTGTTTCAGTAGTTTCGAGTGACTTGGTAGTTTGGAGTGATTCGGTAGTTCGGAGTGACTCGGTATTTTGAAGTGACCCGATAGTTTGGAGTGTTTCGGTAGTTTGGAGTATTTCGGTAGTTTGGAGTGCCTCGGTAGTTTGGAGTGACTCGGTAGTTTGAGTTTTTCGTTTGTTTGGAGAGACTCGTTAGTTTGGAGAGACTCGGTAGTTTGGAGAGACTCGTTAGTTTGGAGAGACTCGGTAGTTTGGAGTGATTCTGCAGTGTGGAGTGACTCGGTATTTTGAAGTGACCCGATAGTTTGGAGTGACTCGGTAGTTTGGAGCATTTCGGTAGTTGGGAGTGTTTCGGTAGTTTGGAGTATTTTGGTAGTTTGGAGTGACTCGGTAGTTTGGAGTCTTTCGGTAGTTTGGAGTGACTCGGTAGTTTGGAGTGACTTGGGAGTTTGGAGTTTTTCAGTAGTTTGGAATGTTTTGTTATTTTGGAGTGTTTCGGTAGTTTCGAGAGACTCAGTATTTTGGAGTGTTTCGGTAAGTTTGGAGTGACTTGGTAGTTTGGTGTGACCCGGTAGTTTGGAGTGACTCAGTTGTTTGGAGTTACCCACTAGTTTAGAGTGTTTCAGTAGTTTGGTGAGACCCGGTAGTTTAGAGTGTTTCGGTAGTTTGGTGTGACCCATTAGTTTGGAGTGATTCGGTAGTTTGGAGTGTTTCGGTAGTTTGGAGTATTTTGGTAGTTTGGAGAAACTCAATGGTTTGGAGCGACTCGGTAGTTTGGAGTGATTCGGTAGTTTGGAGTGACTCAATAGTTTGGAGTCTTTCGGTAGTTTGGAGTCTTCCGGCAGTTTGGAGAGACTCTTTAGTTTGGAGTCTTTCGGTAGTTTGGAGTCTTTCAGTAGTTTGGAGTGACTCGGTAGTTTGGAGTGACCTGGTAGTTTGGAGTGACTTGGGAGTTTGGAGTTTTTCAGTAGTTTGGAATGTTTCCTTATTTTGGAGTGTTTCGGTAGTTTGGAGTGTTTCGGTAGTTTGGAGAGCCCCGGTAGTTTGGAGTGACCTGGTAGTTTGGTTTGACTCGACAGTTTGGAGTGTTTCGGTCGTTCAGTTTAACAGTTCCATGAAAGGACTGATGTTTGAATTCCAGCCTCAGCTGACACTTGACTCAAGTGTCTTCTGTTGCTTCCCTCTTGGTGGAGGATCTCACAGTGATGAGTTCTCTATTTCTAGGAGAATCAGCAGGAGGATGGTCGGAATCCACCCTGCAATGTGTACCTCCTGTTAGCCAAGGAGGAGCAGTATTGATGGCAGCCAATTATTAGCTCATGGCCAGGGTCCCGGAGTGACCAGCCCCCTCTCATCTAGAGAGTCATTGTGTGGGGACGGAAGGGAGAGGTGTTAAAAACTGACAGGAAAGGCATAGAATTCCAACCACTTATTTTCAACCTTACTTTACACCTATTTGTATATGTTAAATTTCTCTCTAACAATTAGCCTTTCACTTTAGCTTTCCCTCTCTGCCATACTACGACTCCTGATTAGATACGTTTTTCACAGCTCCCTCATTAATGGAATAAAACCATATAATGCACTCGCTGTACGGAGCCCCTTTACTTCAACACGATGTCAGTGAACTTCCTAAAGACAGCATTATGGAGAGAGGCCATTGTGTGTTCCCACTGACTTCAGATGCAAAATTTGTCAGATTAGTATCTGGCCAATTGTCTGAACAAAGAATTTCACATGGGATGCCCAGAGCTACAAAGCTGAAGCTAGAAGTTATTTTGAAAGGTTATGCAGTTCATGCAGACGACACAGTTCGCTCTCGGGGCTCCTAACACTGATTCAGTTTGTGATAATTGCTGAATATATTTCCCCAGAAAAAAAACATTTCTTCGAACAATGCAGCCGATGGTATTATAGCAATAGTGCCTCATTCAATTTTTAAATAAGAACAACCGAAAGGTCACCTTATCTCCCTGCCACATTTCTGACAACAATGGAATTTCTTAAGTCATACAATGAACGAAGATTCCATCTCAAATCAAATATTGTGTGGACACCTAGCAACCCCAAGGGTCTGAGAGTGCAGGACACTTTTAATCACCAGGCAATCATGAAGATTTTGTGCATGCTCTCTGTAATCTTCATGTGCTCTCCGACCGCCCCCCCCTCCCCTCAACCCCTCCCCTCCCCGCCAAACAACCTCTCCCATGTATCAAGGTCTTTTGCATCTAAAGGAGCAGTGAATAGCTGGATGCCATTAGCCTGATTCAGGCTCAAGTGTAGTCAGCTGTTCATCTGCATTGAAGGAGAGGTGGCGGTGTTGCGGGGGGGGGGGGGGGAGAAAAGAGAAAAAAAAGCCTTGGCTAAGGTCACATTAAAATGTATAAGAGCTTTATTCTCGAGCTGTATTATCTACAGCAGCAGAGAGCAATGTCACTGGCCACAGTTTTGTGGCAGGAACAAAAGTGATAGCAGGGCTTTCTTTGTCTGAAGGTTTCTCTGATTGCTTTCACTCCAGGCCCTGAGGCAAAGTGGGTAACATTTCAGAGGCAGCGCTGGGGCATGTGAAAGCGAAGGATTAATAAATAAAAAAAGATACAAGTTCAACTGCTACCTGAGTAGGTCTGTCTCCAACCTGTTGTAAACATGGCTCGAAGTCCACTTAAAAAGGCAATATTGTGCCTACGAGTATAACAATGGTGTCTGGGCGTGAGTTTTAGAGGACAGGAAGATGCACAACAAGGGGTTTGTATGGATTGCCAGGAAGCTGACAGTCTAGCGCAGCCGTTACTAAAATGAATTTGAGCTGACTTAAATTCAATTGGCAGATTTGTTATTTTATGCTCCATACAGTGACTATTTTTTAATTATCAGCTGTTTACTTGAAGAAATGGTTATCCTTACATAGAATTGCATAGAACGTACAGCACAGGAACAGGCCATTCGGCCCAACTGGACCATTCCGGTGTTTATGCTCCACACGAGCCTCCTCCCGCCCTACTTCATCTCACCCTATCGGCATATCCTTCTATTGCTTTCTCCCTCATTTATTTATCTAGTTTACCCTTAAATGCATCGAAGCTAATTTCCTCAACTACTCCATAAGAACATAAGAATTAGAAGCAGGAGTAGGCCATTCAGCCCCTCAAGCCTGCTCTGCCATTCAATAAGATCATGGCTGATCTTCGACCTCAACTCCACTTTCCCGCCCGATCCCCATATCCCTTCATTCCTCTGGAGTCCAAAAATCTATCTATCACAGCTTTGAATATACTCAGAGACTCAACATTCACAGCCCTCTTGGGTAGAGAGTTCCAAAGATTCACAACCCTCTGAGTGAAAAAATTCCTCCTCATCTCAGTCCTAAATGGCCAACCCCTTATCCTGAGACTATGCCCCCCTAGTTCTAGACTCTCCAGCCGGAGGACACAATCTCGCAGCATCTATTCTGTCAATCCCCTTCAGAATCTTATATGTTTCAATGAGATCACCTCTCATTCTTCTAAACTCTAGAGAGATGGGAGGGAAAGCAGTGAGTGAGGAGGACATAAAAAACCTGCAAAAGGACATAGACAGGCTAAGTGAGTGGGCAGAGATTTGGCAGATGCAATATAATGTTGGAAAGTGTGAGGTTATGCACTTTGGCAGAAAAAATCAAAGAGCAAGTTATTATCTAAATGGAGAGAAACTGCAAAGTGCTACAGTATAAAGGGATCTGGGGGTCCTGGTGCATGAAACACAAAAAGTTAGTATGCAGGTGCAGCAGGTGATCAGGAAGGCCAATGGAATCTTGGCTTTTATTGCAAGGGAGATGGAGTATAAAAACAGGGAAGTCTTGCTGCAGTTATACAGGGTATTGGTGAGGCCACACCTGGAATACTGCGTGCAGTTTTGGTTTCCATATTTAAGAAAAGATATTCTTGCTCTCGAGGCGGTTCAGAGAAGGTTCACTCGGTTGATTCCAGAGATGAGGGGGTTGATGTATGAGGAAAGGTTGAGTAGGTTGGGACTCTACTCATTGGAGTTCAGAAGAATGAGAGGCGATCTTATCGAAACATATAGGCCTAGAAATTGGGTTGTTTGCGCCAGCGGTTAGCGCCTTAAGAGACCGAGAATTGGGGCGTTGCCTAATGTTGGGGCGGGCGCAATAAAGATAGCGACAACTCCCATATTGACTATACATTTAACGCCTGCGCTAAGTGTTTGCATGCGCGCGCGAGCGCAAGCACATAATGACGTCATTTCATCGTGCAATGCCTTTTAGGGGCGCCTGAGCGGATATTGGGTGGCGCCCGGAGCCTTAACGCCTAGCGCTATTAGTGACAGTTCGAGGGAGCGTTAGCAGGCCCTTCTCGGAGTCGGGGGCGCTATTTAAAGGGGACAGCTCTAGTATAGAAGCTTCAGCCACTTGGCCTGTTCATTGCGATCGTTGGTGGAGAGATTTGGGGAGCTACTGTGGAGCAGAGTTTTTGGATTTTAGCATTAGAGTACTTGGGACCCTCAAACCTGTCCGGAGCAGTTGGAGCACTAGACCTAACAGCCTTCTGACCAACTGGCATCGGAATGGGAGATGCTTTGGAGGGCGACGGGCTCCTGGCCGAACACTATGAAGGGGCAGAAAGACGGCGGGAGAGAGGACCGGGATTGGCCAGAAGGAGGAGGGGCAATGGAGGTTGCCCAATCCGAGGGTATGCTGCAAGGGTCTTTAGGGGTCATACCTTGACATGTCGGAGGAGCAGTGTGTGCGAAGGCTCCGAATTGGGATGGACGTTGTTACTGAGCTGTGCCACCTGCTTACTGAGGATCTGCAGCCGCGTCAACGGTGCATGACCTCTCTGTCGGTGGCCGCTAAACTGACTGTTGGCCTCAATTTTTATGGCAACGGATCCTTTCAGTGAGCCATTGGGGACATCGTGATTATCTCTCAGGCTGCAGTCCACTGCTGCATCCGACAAGTTACAGCTGCCCTTTATAGGAGAAGGCGTCAATTCATCACCTTCCCTCTGACCCTGGAGAGGAGGAGGAGGAGCATGCGGACGAGGAGGAGGAGGAGCAGGAGCAGGAGGAGGAAGATGGAAGGGCTCCTGAAAGTGGAAGGGACATCCGTCACTGGCTCATGAGGAGTTGTCTCGAGGCCCCTCTGGCAGAATGATGAGTGTCTTAACTGCTGCGCACTTTGGATGTTAGAAAGCATCTGAAGGCCAGCATCACTGTAATTATTCACGTACACCTTAGCACATTTAAACTTCTCTTTATTGTCACAAAAGTCTTTCCTTACAGCAAAACAACGTCATGTCACCAGAAACCATAACAAACAAAATAACAATAAACTCTTCGGCAAAGCTGCCAAACTGAACAAACTTTTCCCAACAATTCCAACAGGTGAGGGTCTCCTTGAGTTTGACCAAACAAACATCTCAGGACCTCCCTCTACTGCTGGCCCCTTGATGGAGAACGACTTCTCTTTCGCGCTCGGCCCCTTCCCTCCCTGCTGCTCCTACGTAATTGAACCCCAGTGGCGGGGTGAAGGCTGGGGGACGCCTGCTGACTGTCTGGAAGCGCAGAAGCCCCTGATGGACGGCCTGGATGACCTCTGGGCTTGGAGGGTGCGGAGGCTGGCTGCTTGATCTGGCCATGGCTGGAAGCAGTGTGAACTGCAGGTGGTGGCAGCTGGACTGCAGACGTTCCAGCGGTGGCATGAGCAATGGTCACCTGCCGAGAGAGGACACCTGCACCATGGTCGGACGACACACTGGCTCTCGGAGGGGACCGGCTCAGCTCCACCGCCACAATCGCATGCTCCACTGATTCCTGGCCTCGTGTGGTACTGGAAGGGCCCGGGGTGATCCTAGCTGGGGCAGATAGGGTGGCTGCAGTGAGAGTTCGCGTTGCCTCAATCTGGGTGTGGACGAGGCCGGCAAGTGACTGTGTGGCAGCAGTGAGGACCTGTGAGCCAGGTGCCAGTGCTTCGGAGAAGCCCTGGACAGTTCTTTCCATTGCTTCAGACAAGGCCGGTGCTGACCGCTCCACTGCCTTGGACAAGCCCTGGACAGACCTTTCCAGGGATTGTCCGAAGCCCTGAACAGTCCTTTCCATAGCGGCCTCGAAGCCCTGGACAGTCCTCTCCATTGTTGGTGCAAAGCCCTCGACAGACCTCTCCATTGTTGCCCCGAAGCCCTGGAGAGTCCTGTCCATTGTTGCCCCGAAGCCGTGGAGAGTCCTGTCCATTGTTGCCCCGAAGCCCTGGAGAGTCCTCTCCATTGTTGCCCCGAAGTCCAACACACTCTTTGCCAGTGAATCTATTGGCTGAGGCATCCTCCCACTGCAGCCATCAGCTCAGTGTGCCTGAGCCGGGCCTGGGTGCTCATTTCAGCCAGGCGACGCACCTCCTCTGCACTCTGTGCAGCAGTCATCACTACCTGCCTTGCCCTCCGGGGAGACGGTGGCCGAACTTGCCTACCCCCTTGTGTTGCTGCATGCCGCTTGGTCCGGCAACTGCCTGATCATCAGAGCCACCACCCCCCCCTCCCCTCCAGGGAACTACTATCCCCAGTCTGTACATGTGTATGCTCCTCTGAGATTGGAGCGGATGGGCCGGCTTCCTCCTGATCCTCAACTCCGGAGGCACTGGCACTGGCAGCTTCAGGGCGTTGATCCCCAGTTGGGGATGCATCATCTGAAAGCAGGGAGGTGGAAGAGTGGCTTTAGCAAAAGGACAGGTTGGCGGAAAGGCATGGCAGATTGCGGCAAGGCTCTGACATGGCTGCACACTGAGGAAGCATGCTGGCGGGGGGACCAAGTGGAAGGAAACAGCTGAAAAAGGAGATAGCCTTACCCTCGCTGTCGGAAATGGGGTCGGCAGCTGCAGAGGTTACAGGACCAGACAGACGTCCTCCAAGAATCTGGTGTACTCTCTCCTCGAGATCCGTCAGAGTGACGACTTGTGGAGGTCCGCCACCGGTTCAAGTCTGCTCCCTCCGCATCGCCGCCAGCTTGGACTGCAGGGGAAAGAAGGGGAAGTTCTGTAACATAATGCCTTGAGAGATCATCTCATGCCCCCCATGGTGCAACAGCCCTTACATGATGCCTTGAGAGATGATCTCATGCTCCCCATGGTGCAACAGCCCTTACATGATGCCTTGAGAGATCATCTCATGCCCCCCATGGTGCAACAGCCCTTACATGTGGCCTTGAGAGATCATCTCGTGCCCCCCATGGTGCAACAACCCTTACATGTGGCCTTGAGAGATCATCGCATGCCCCCCATGGTGCAAGGGCCCTTACATGATGCCTTGAGAGAAATGTCCATGTGTGTGCCCAGAAAGGGCCATGGGTGCTTGCTGACAGATGGCCATTGGGGCATCATGGCAACAGGGTCCTCGAAGTTAGGTGCAGATGGAGGGAATCAGAAGTTTGCATAACCAACACTCACCCTAACGACCCGAGTGAGGTCGTTGAATTTCTTCCTGCACTGGACAGGGGTCCTGGTCGCCAAGCTGTTGGAGTTGACCCTCTGAGAAACCTCCCTCCAAGATCGCCGGTAAGCCTTTTGATTCGGCCTCTTGCCATTGTCAGGATACAGAACATCTCGACGGAGCTCAACTGCAGACATCAAGTGGTCCAGGGCCTCAGTGCTGAAGCGCTCTGCTCTCTGTCTCACCTTCTCCATCCTCACCAAGCTTGTTGCGCCAGAGAAGGGCGAGCGCTGATTCTGAGGCCTACAGGGCGTTGAGTGTAGCAGCTCAGGCTGACTGACCCACCCCTTTAAGAGCCGGCCGGCGCCTGGAAGTCTCGTGGTTTCCGGTAATTGAGATCACCTGCGCTGTGCCCGTCCGCGACGATATTGGGTAGCGCCTGAACTTTTGCGCCTTAGGAGCCTCGTGCAACGTCTGAGTTAGCGCCTCAATCCCCTTTGGGGGCGATGCAACCCAATATCTCGCCAGGCAGCGATAAGTTTCGTCTGGCTATAAACTTTGCGCAGCGCCAGTTCCAACGCCTCCAGCGGGGCTACACCCAATTTCTAGGCCATAAGATTGTGAGGGGGCTTGATCAGGTGGATGTGGTGAGGATGTTTCCACTGATGGGTGAGACTAGAACTAGGGGGCATAATCTTAGAATAAGGGGCTGCCTTTTCAAAACTGAGATGAGGAGAAACTTCTTCACTCAGAGGGTAGTAAATCTATGGAATTTGCTACCCCAGAGAGCTGTGGAAGCTGCAACATTAAATAAATTTAAAATGGAGATAGACATTTTCCTAGCAGATAAGGGAATTAGGGGTTACGGGGAGAGGGCAGGGAAGTGGACGTGAGTCTAGATTCAGATCAGCCATGATCCTATTGAATGGCGGAGCAGGCCCGAGGGGCCGTATGGCCTACTCCTGCTCCTATTTCTTATGTTCGTATGTTCTTATGTTCAATCTGCTCAATTGATGAGGCCACGAGTTCCACATTCTCACCATTCTCTGGATAAAAAGTGTGATAAATCCATGTAGTGAGACAAGGACTCAAAGAGGCAATATCGTAGAATTAGCACGAGTACTTTATTAACAAACAGAGTAACAAACATCATGCCTGCATCCTGGCATTTCACCTTTGCTGACCTTGACAGGAAGCAAACCTCTGACCTTAGCAGCAGCATTGGCTACAGCACCACCTGGTAGATAACCTTAATCATAACATCCCAGATTACTATATCCCTCCCCCCTTAAGATTTCAGTATGAATTTCTTAACAAACAACCATTCCTGAGGGTCACATAAGGAGTCTCCATTCATCATGTTCCATACTTGATGAATCTAACAGTTCAGTATCAATCTCTCTGGTGGCTTGCGAGTCCTTTGTGAATGTCTAACAGTAAAGTCCCTGCTTGTTTGTGGTGAAGCCACCAGCCGCTCCTGAGCAGTGCTCAGAGTATCTGACTCTGCAACAATGGTTTCCTCTTGACGAATAGGTTCCTGTGGAATTGTCTCTGTCCCTGGTGGTGGCACCACAGATGCACTTGGATAACTGGGGGCAACCCTGTCTTCAGTCATTGCATCTGGAACCTTCATTTCAATTTCCCCTTGTCTGGGAAGTATCTGATGTACATGTCTGCATACTACCCTACCATCTCCCAACATGACCTTGTACGATACTGGACCTGTCATTGAGTCTATGAAGCCAGGAATCCACCTTGGTCCATAACTGAAATTCCTGGTAAGGACCGCATCTCCTTCTCCAAAACTTCGGCTCTTTGTTCTTTTGTCATGGTTCTCTTTTTGTTTGTTTTGTCTATTTTCCATTTTCCTTTTTAGGTCTGGGTGGACAAGGTCAAGAGTGGAGCGTAGTCTATGACCTAATAACATCTCAGCAGGAGAGAGTCCTGTGGTGGATTGAGGTGTTATTCTGTAGCTGAACAGAACCCGTGACACTTTGGCTGCTAAACTCCCTTCTGCACTTTTTTTCATCATCTCCTTAAATGTTTGTACGGCTCTCTCCGCAAGTCCATTCGAGGACGGATGATATGGAGCCGAGGTCACCTGCACTGTGCCATTTTTTCTCAAGAACTCTTTTGTCTCTGTACTCACAAAACAAGTGGCATTGTCACTCACCACGATCTCCGGTAGCCCTTGATTACTGAAGCTCTGACGCAGGCAGTCTATAGTAGTAGTGGCGGAAGCAGAATTTACAGGATAAACATCCATCCATTTGGAATGTGCATCAATGATTATGAGGAACATCTTCCCCATGAATGGACCCGCATAATCTAAGTGCAATCTTCTCCATGGTTTATCCGGCCACTCCCAGGGGTGGAGAGGAGCCGCTGCTGGTGCCTTCCGGTGTTCCTGACAAGTGCTGCATGTCTTGACTAGATTTTCTATCTCCTCATCTAGCTTTGGCCACCACAAGTAACTCCTAGCCAAGGCTTTCATACGCGAGACCCCAGGATGACACTGATGTACTTGCTCTAGGATAGACTGTCATGCTGGCTGTGGAATAATCACTCGTGCTCCCCACAACACGCAACCATCCTGCACACTCAGCTCTGTTTTCCTGACACTGTAGGGTGTGAAGTCAGCCCCTTCTGGATGCTGTGGCCATCCCCTCACCGCATATTCTCGAACTCTAGACAGTACTGGATCTTTACCTGTCCATGTTCTTACTTGCTCTGCAGTCACAAGTGCCGTGTCAGTGTCCTCCAACATCAAAACTCTGTCCTCTGGAGCTGCATGGATAGGTGTGCCTGGCAGTGGAAGACGGCTCAAGGCATCTGCGTTCCCATGGTACTTGCCCGCCTTGTAGACAATGACATACTCATATGCCCTCAATGTCACTGCCCACCTCTGGATCCGGGGTGACACCATCTGTGGAACTGCTTTCATTTCATTGAAAAGAGAGCGAAGAAGTTTATGAGCGGTGCATATGGTGAACTTCCTGCCATATATGTACTTGTGGAACCTCTGTAACCCAAACATTACTGCTAACCCCTCTTTGTCTAACTGGGAATAGTTTTTTTCCGCTGGTGTTAGAGTTCGGGACATAAACCCTATTGATCTTTCAGTTCCATCTTCCATGCAGTGTGAAAGAACTGCCCCCACCCCGTAAGGTGAAGCGTCACAAGAGAGAATGATGTCTTTCTCTGCATTGTAGTGAACCAGCACATCCGACGACAGCATCCGTTTCTTGGACTGTTCAAATGAAACCTCCTGCTCCTCTCCCCACTGTGTCTGCTTGCACAGTAGTTTGTGAAGAGGTGCTAACACAGTTGACAAGTTTGGTAAAAACCTGTTATAATAGTTCAGCAGTCCCAGGTAAGCTTTTAACTCAGCCACATTTGTAGGAGCAGGGGCATCCTGCAGTGCTTGTACCTTCTCCTTGAGTGGATGGAGCCCGGTGGCGTACACTCTGTGTCCCAGGAACACTGCCTCATTCCCCAGGAAAGTGCACTTACTCCTCTTGAGCCAGAACCCTGCCCTCTCCAATCTCTGTAGTACCTCTCTCAGAGTGCTCAGATGCTCCTGGTCGGTTCTTCCCATCACCAGAATGTCATCCAGATAGATGGAAACATGTGGAATCCCTTGCAGTACACCTTCGATTGTCCTCTGGAAGATAGCGGGACTAGATGAGACACCAAACGGTAAGCGGTTATATGTAAACAAGCCCTTGTGTGTATTTATAGTGACATACTTCTTTGATTCGTCATCCAGTGTAATCTACAAGTAGGCATGACTCATATCCAACTTTGTGAATTTCTTTCCTCCAGCCAGGTTTGCAAAGAGATCCTCTGTTTTGGGAATCGGATACTGCTCTAGTTTGGACACCCGATTGACTGTCAATTTATAGTCTCCACAGAATCTTACCGAATTGTCCGGTTTTAAAACAGGTACTATGGGAGCTGCCCATTCTGAACATTTTACTGGCTCCAGTATGTTCTCTCTCAATAGACGGTCAAGCTCAGCCTCTACCTTTGGCTTCATGGCATAAGGCACAGGTCGTTGTTTAAAAAACCTTGGCGGTGCCTCCTTGTCGCCAAACGTGATAAATCCATGTAGTGAGACAAGGACTCGAAGAGGCGTTATCATAGAATTAGCATGAGTACTTTATTAACAAACAGAGTAACAAACATCATGCCTGTATCCTGGCATTTCACCTTTGCTGACCTTGACAGGAAGCAAACCTCTGACCTTAACAGGAAGCAAACCTCTGACCTTAGCAGCAGCATTGGCTACAGCACCACCTGGTAGATAACCTTAATCATAACATCCCAGATTACTATAAAAAGGTTTGTGCAGCACTCATTGTGATGTAAATACCTGCAAGTTACCACTTTCTGACACGAGCGAGTAGATATTGATCATTAATGCAACTATATTCAGTGAGTAGCTGGTCCGTACAGACCAGTAATGCCTCGGGTAGCCACTCTGCCCTGTATCAACTAACCTCAGCTTAGGCGGCAGCTGATGAGGGCAGTGAAGGCAAGGAGGGCTTTGGGGAAGAGTTCTTGCCCCCACCGCCGCCCCCCCCCCCCACCCCCCAACTCCTCTTTTGGGAATGTCTCCTTTGAGTTACTGCTACAGGAGATGCAGCAAAGGAGGTTGGCCCTGCTTAGAGGGGGAGGACACCATGCGGTCAAAGTGGAGGTTAAAGCTCTCTGGAAGGAGGCTGCCAAGATACGATATGGAATCTCCCAGGTCCACGGGATCTGGGAATAAACAGGGAAGAGGTTTTGTGATACAATCAATCTCCGTGTTCCAGGGTTTAGGAAGGGAAAGTCGGCTAGGCATCCTGCTCCCAATCATTATCCAGCAACTCCTTGGAGCAGAGAAGGTTGAGAGGAGATTTGATAGAGGTGTTCAAAATTATGAGGGGTCTGGACAGCGTAGATAGAGAGAAACTGTTCCCATTGGCAGAAGGATCGAGAACCAGAGGACACAGATTTAAGGTGATTGGCAAAAGAACCAAAGGCGACATATGAAAAAACGTTCTTACTCAGCGAGTGGTTAAGATCTGGAATGCACTGCCTGAAAGTGTGGTGGAGGCAGACTCCATCTTATTTTTCAAAAGGGAGTTGGATAAGTATCTGTAGGAAAAACAATTTGCAGGGCTACGGGGAAAGGGTGGGTGAGTGTGACTAGCTGAGAGTCAGCACGGGCTCGAATGGCTTTCTTCCGTGCTGTAACCATTCTATGATTCCAGCTGGAAGTGTGGACTTGTGGAAATGTGAATGCATGGAAGTGTGTCTGTGTGGATGTGTGCACGCGTGAAAACGTGCCTGTGTGGAGTCTGCCAGGTCATCAATGCTTGAGAATGAATGAAGAAGTCTTGTCCTATCAGGAAGAATGTCAAAGTAAGTGCCCACATACATTATGCATACATTATTTTACTATTGGAGCATAGTTCATAGTTTGCATGGCACAGATCAAAGCTGTTGTTGAACGCCCTCAGGGAGAGAATATGGAAAGTGTGGATACAACAGCCCTGAAAATGCTCCGACATGATCCTGGCGGTTATCCCAGCACTAATCCCGCAGGTTGCTGGGAGAGTACCTAATTTAACTGGGCCAGGTTGGCATAAATATTCTGGAATGCACTGCCTGAAAGGGCAGAGGAAGCAGATATAATAGTAACTTCCAAAAGGGAGTTAGATATATACTTGAAAAGGAAAGATTTGCAGGACGTATGAGAAAAGACCAGGGAAGTGGATCGAATTGAAAAGCTCTTATGTGGAGCTGGCACGATGGGCCGAATGGCCTCCTTCTGCGCTGTATGATTCTATGATTGCACAATAAGCACCATTGCGGGCACATCCAATGCAGCCTGCAAGTAGGTTCTGGCGGTGGTCCTGGTTCAGAGCACACTTTCCAACCTGGTGCTGAGCAAGCGGTTTGTACGCTTTTCAAAAATTGTGTCCTCTAGCTTTACTGCAATAAAAGAATGTCTAGGAAACGAAGGTCCTGAACATCTGCTACTGGGGTTCAGGCTTCTACACCAGACCCAGGGCAGCCGATCAAGATATTGATATTTAAAGACCTTTCTATGGGAGTCCAGGCCGCACGCCTGGCCTGTACATCTCACCTGGATCATGAATGAGCCAAGGAAGTGGGAAGTTCTGTGTGTGGCAAGACCCCCCTCCCTCCTCCCTACCTCCCTACCTCCACCCCCAACCACCCCCCCCGCCACCCCCCAACGACAATGGCATTGTAAGGAGCAGGCAAAAGTTCCACCCTTTACAAGGCATGCCAGAGTATAACTGGGTCCCTACCATTTTCCAATGGCCACAGAGATGTCAATGATTCTGCGAGAATGCTGCCCGCAAACCCCCTGAGTACACGCACAACAGCACGGTCTCCCACTTCAAATGCCGGTCTGAGGAGCTGGCCCTCAGCACTTTTTGGCCAGGATTCTGTGGAAGAACAAGGGGAGATAGGGTTTGGAGGCATGGTGCCACTGCTTGTCTTACTCTCATTGTTACCCTTTACTCACTCTTACTCTCAGTAGCACAGAGGGATGCATAACACAACAGTAGCTTGGCACCCAATATATTGGCATCTTGTCTCTGTTCGAAGGCGTGTTAACACATCTTCCCCCCCCGGGTCTTCCCCAAGGTATCGCGGCATCATGTGATGGAAGCCAGTACTCGAACGTTTGACAGCAGCTTCCGTCACACACTTCAACAGGTCCAAGCACCAATGCAAATTCAAGCATTCCAGCAGACATTGATAGTAAGACTGAGGGCAGGGCACCAGGGGAAGCACAAGTGAGGAGGAGCAATTAGAGGAGGCAGCCAAGGAACAGCAAGCTGCCGAAAGGGAAGGAATTGGTGCCGTACTGGTCTTCCTGGTTGCTCTGCGGCTTCTTCCATTTCCTCCTCCTCTGCTAGTGCTGCACCATGGGCCTCCTCTTTGCCCTGTTGGGTGTCTACTCCTCTTTGCATTGCAATTATTTTGGACACTTTTGCTGGGCTATCAAGGCGAACCCTGCCTGAGCAGTCCAAATGGCTTTCGCCTCTCAAATGGTGCGCTGTATGATAATTCTGTCTGAGGCGTGCGCCTCATTGTATTTGCACTGTGCTGCTGTTTGGGGGTTGCTCGGAGTTCTGGCATATAGTCCCATGGGCACCTCCCACTCTCCAACGCCCAACTCAGGAGAAGGAGTGTTGGCAGACTGTTTTACCGTGAAAGACACCACAGTCGAGCCTGACACTCACCTAGGGGTTGAATTTCCGCCGAGGGTTCTTCCGATCATCTGCTCGGTGGGAGATTTGCGGAGACTGCTTCTCCAGGGTTTCAGCGGAACTCTCTCCCAAGTTACGGCAGACAATCGGGAGAGCCCTCCCCAATGTTCACAGCCTCGCCCTTTCCCTCAGGGAATGGCTCTGTACTGATCAGGAGGGAAACACTGGCTGATTTTTCCCTCCTCCCTCCCTAGCCCAGAGCCCATTCGTAACTCCTCAGATACTGAAGCAATCCTTGCCCGCATGCAACAAGACATGGACAACATTCAGGCTTGGGCTGATAAATGGCAAGAAACATTCACACCACAAAAGTGCCAGGCAATGACTATCTCCAACAAGAGAGTCTAACCACCTCCCCTTGACATTCAATGACATTAGCATCATCAAATCTCCCACCATCAACATCCTGGGGGTTACCATTGACCAGAAACTTAGCTGGACAGCTACATATATTTAGTGGCTATAAGAGCAAGTCAGAAGTTGGGTATTCTGCAGCAAGTGACTCACCTCCTGACTTCCCAAAGTCTTTTCACCATCTACAAGACACAAGTAAGGAGTGTGGTGGAACACCCTCCACTTGCCTGGATGAGTGCAGCTCCAACAACACTCAAGAAGCTCGACACCATACAGGACAAAGCAGCCCGCTTGATTGGCAGCCCTTCCACCACCTTAAACATTCACTCCCTCCACCACCGGTGCACGGTGGCTGCAGTGTGTACCATCCAAAAGATGCACTGCAGTAAATTGCCCAGGCTTCTTCGGCAGCACCGCACAAACCCGCAACCTTTACCACCTAGAAGGGTAGCAGGGATAAACCAGGGAATTACAGGCCAGTGAGTCTAACATCTGTGGTGGGGAAATTATTGGAAAAAATTCTGAGGGACAAAATTAATCTCCACTTGGAGAGGCAAGGATTAATCGGGGATAGTCAGCATGGCTTTGTCAAGGGTAAATCATGTCTAACAAATCTGATCGAATTTTTCGAGGGGGTGACTAGTGGGGTGGATGAGGGAAATGCTGTGGATGTGGTTTACATGGACTTCAGTAAAGCTTTTGACAAAGTCCCGCATAGGAGACTGGTCAAGAAGGTAAGAGCCCATGGGATCCAGGGTGCCTTGGCGCGTTGGATCCTAAACTGGCTGAGTGGCAGGAGGCAGAGGGTGATGGTTGAAGGTTGCTTTTGTGACTGGAAGCCTGTGTCCAGTGGGGTACCTCAGGGATCGGTGCTGGGTCCCTTATTGTTTGTGATCTACATAAATGATTTGGATGAGAATGTAAAAGGTATGATCAGTAAGTTCGCAGATGACACGAAAATTGGTGGGGTGGTAAATTGCGAGGAGGAAAGCCTCCGGCTACAGGACGATATAAACGGGTTGGTCAGATGGGCGGAAAAGTGGCAAATGGAATTTAACCCTGAAAAGTGCGAGGTGATGCATTTTGGACGGACAAATAAGGCAAGGGAATACACAATGAGTGGTAGGACCCTAGGAAGTACAGAGGGTCAGAGGGACCTTGGTGTACATGTACATAGATCCCTGAAGGCAGCGGAGCAGGTAGATAAGGTGGTTAAAAAGACATATGGGATACTTGCCTTCATTAGCCGAGGCATAGAATATAAGAGCAGGGAGGTTATGATGGAGCTGTACAAAACGCTGGTGAGGCCACAGCTGGAGTACTGTGTGCAGTTCTGGTCGCCTCACTATAGGAAGGATGTGATTGCTTTGGAGAGGGTGCAGAGAAGATTCACCAGGATGTTACCTGGGATGGAGCGCCTCAGCTATGAAGAGAGGCTGGACAGGCTGGAGTTGTTTTCCTTGGAGCAGAGAAGGCTGAGGGGGGACCTGATTGAGGTGTACAAAATAATGAGGGGCATAGATAGGGTAGATAAAGAGGAACTTTTCCCCTTAGTGGGGGGGTCAATAACAAGGGGGCATAGATTCAGGGTAAGGGGCAGGAGATTTAGAGGGGATTTGAGGAGGAACTTTTTCACCCAGAGGGTGGTTGGAATGTGGAACTCAATGCCTGAAAGGGTGGTGGAGGCAGGAACCCTCACAACATTCAAGAAGCATTTGGATGAGCACTTGAAATGCCATTGCATACAAGGCTATGGACCAAATGCTGGAAAATGGGATTAGACTGGACAGGGATGGATGGGCGGCGCAGACACGATGGGCCGAAGGGCCTCTTTCTGTGCTGTAAAACTCTATGACTCTATGACTCTATGACAAGGGCAGCAGGCGCATGGGAACACCACCACCTGCAATTTCCCCTCAAAGTCACACACCATCCTGACTTAGAAGTATATCGCCAATCTTTCATTGTCCCTGGGTCAAAATCCTGGAACTCCCACCCTAACAGCACTGTGGGAGTACCTTCACCACACGGACTGCAGCGGTTCAAGAAGGCGGCTCACCACCACCTTCTTGAGGGCAATTAGGGATGGGCAATAAATGCTGGCCAGCGACGCCCACATCCCATGAATGAATAAAAAAAACACTAAGGCAGGACTGCCTGTGATCTGCTATCTCTAATCTGGGGCCGTGTCTACATGGCTCACTACCACATATGGTGGAGTATTTACCCACTAAACTACAGGGGAGTTTAGGTAACCTGTTTTTAGCATGATCGCCAATTTACGTAGTTTAAAAAGTTTTGATAAAACACAAAAAAGGTTTCCTCAGAACTGTTTTGCCTAAAGGCCGATGTAGCTTACAGCACCCGAATTGTAAAAGACCTGCTTGAATTGCTTTACTGTACCGGTGTATCTATGGGCTATGTGCTGCCACAAGATTGTATCTTGGTCAACAACGGTTATCTTGTTGAAAAATGTTCAATAAACAGCATGATTAAACTTTAATAAGAAAAATTGATTGCAGGCCATTGTTTACTATTGCACTCTGCAGTGCATGCTTGTGATGTACAGGTTTATAATCTAGCAATAACATCAATTTGAAGGGTGATTTCTAGCCCTGGGGTGCTGACTACTGGCCTGAGTAAAGAGTATTTCTGCAATAATGCCTATTGTTGACATCTTTACTGCTCTGACAGCACTATTTTATAGTTTACAGCACACTAACTGCAGTGTTTTTGACGCTGCCAGCTTTTCTGCTGTCGATCCAACACCCCAGTTACACCGTACGTCGGAAACCAGAGCAACTCTTAATTATGACAGAACTCTCCCCCCCCACCCCCCCCCACTCCTCCTGCATACAGTATAAAGAGGGTGGACGCTATCTGACGTGGTTCAAAATGGTCTCCAGCACACCAGTGTTTCCCAGATGGTGACAGATACAGTTACAATATCATTGCTTCTCACTTCCTACATCTTTACACCCCTCTCAGTGGTTTTGCCTTCCTTTGATTGCCTGCCGAGTTCCAGGCACATGTCTACCAGATGGGTCAAAAAAATGCGCTTGCTCCCGAGATGTCTGCCTGTGCCAGCTGGTAGGAGGGTTGTGTGATGGCAGCGTGGGTTACGCTCTCGCCAGCCGCCTCCCCTCCACTCACGCCCTGGAGAAAAGAACTCCTGCTCTTCCCTCAGCACTTCCTCGCAGCAAAGTGGCGGAGACTTCTCCTTCCTTGTTTTCCAATCCCTTCCGTGGCCTCACCCACTCCCTAGCTCAGTAACCTCCTCCAGCCCAACAACCCGCCGCGATTTCTGCGCTCCTCCAATCCTAGCCTCTTGCCTATCCCCAATTTTAATCGCTCCACCACCATGCCTTCAGCTGCCTAGGCCCTAAGCTCTGGAATTCCCTACCTAAACTTCCCCACCTCTCTATCTCTCTCTCCTCCTTTAAGACGCTCCTTAAAACCTACCATGTTTTTGGTCATCTGCCCGAATATCTCTTTTTGTGTTTCGGTGTCAGATTTTGCCTGATTACACTCCTGTGAAGTGCCCTGGGGCATTTTTACTACATTAAAGAAAAGAAAGACTTGCATTTATATAGCGCCTTTCACAACCACCAGACATCTCAAAGCGCTTTACAGCCAATGAAGTACATTTGGCGTGTAGTCACTGTTGTAATGTGGGAAACGCAGCAGCCAATTTGCGCACAGCAAGGTCCCACAGACAGCAATGTGATAATGACCAGATAATCTGTTTTTTGTTATGTTGGTTGAGGGATAAATATTGGCCAGGACACCGGGGAGAACTCCCTTACTCTTCTTCGAAATAGTGCCACGGGATCTTTCACGTCCACCTGAGAGAGAGCAGACGGGGCCTCGGTTTAACGTCTCATCCGAAAGACGGCATCTCCGACAGTGCAGCACTCCCTCAGCACTGCACTGGAGTGTCAGCCTAGCTTTATGTGCTCAAGTCCATGGAGTGGGATAAAGGTGTTATATAAATGTAAGTTGTTGTTGTTGTTGAGATCAGGAACTCACCAGTGCAGGGGAGGGGGATCTGATGTTCGTTCCACTTGATTCCAATATAAGGCAGATTGGCTGGGCTCTATAACGAGCGGGGCGGGGCGGGGCAGGGCAGGGCAGGGCAGGGCAGGGCAGGGCGGGGCAGGGCGGGGCAGGGCAGGGCAGGGCGATCCGATCCTCCGCCAGGTTACTACCAGTGCGTGAAGATGAACATTTAACCCACAGTTACTGCCGTGACCGTCCTCAAAAAAATAAATTGACGACGAATGGAAAACAGGAAGCACTCGAGGACAAAAGCTGGGCTGAGACAACTGTGGGTAGTTTTGAACCGAAATTTACTACAAGACCAATGCGTGTGGCAGAAATGAACGCGGAAGGATAAGTTTGCCAGAAAGTAAACAGCGACTTTGATAAGGAATTCAAAGTAACAAAGCAACCGAGCGCAAAATCTCCAGGACTAGGAGTACAAGGAGGGATCTCAAGTCCCACTGCTTGGTGGAAACCGGCAGCAGCAGGCGTTGGAATCAAGAAGGCCCACTTCCCGCTCTTTCTTTTATGCCCTGCGGCTATTTTGAAACCAGGCGGATGAGGCACCTGCCTGACTCATAAAATTATGCTAATCAGGGTCCTAGTGTGTAGATAGAACCTCAAAGGGTCATAGAGTCGTAGAATCATAGAAAGTTACAGCACGGAAGGAGGCCACTTCGGCCCATTGTTTCCTTGCCAGCCAACAAAGAGCTATCCAGCCTAATCCCACTTCCCAGCTCTTGGTCCGTAGCCCTGCAGGTTAGAGCATCCCAAGTGCACATCCAAGTACTTTTTAAATGTGGTTAGGGTTCCTGCCTCTACCACCCTTTCAGGCAGTGAGTTCCAGACCCCCACAACCCTTTGGGTGAAGAAATTTCCCCTCAAATCCCCTCTAAACCTTCCACCAATTACTTTAAATCTGTGCCCCCTGGTTTTTGACCCCTCTGCTAAGGGAAATAGGTCCTTTCTATCCACTTTATCTATGCCTCTCATAATTTTATACAGCTCAGTAAGGTCTCCCCTCAGCCTCCTCTGACCCAAGGAAGTTCCAAAGCTATTCTTAAGGTCCCACTGAGTGCAGCGCGCCCCCACCCCCCGCCCCACCCCCGTCCATGGACACTCTACTCAGTAGAAGCTGGTGGATCCGAGGCTGAGGCATTCTGACGTAAACTTTAAAAAATATCTTTTTTGTGGGGTTCAGAAGGAGCAGAAGCGACCCTCAGGAACCCCACAATAATAGTATGGGTTCCTACCGCCACGGATCTCTGTCCCCTTCCACATTTCCCAACGCCCCACCTCCCCAGATGATTTACATCATGACCATCGGGTGACCTCCCGGCCGCCCAATATTGCACTGGCCCAAGCCCAGCAATTGCCGATTTCCTGATCCCTTTAAATGCCCGTCCCCCTCTTCTGGTGCTACAGTGGTGGTCCCACCAGCAGGACTTTGCAAGGGGGGTACACTGGCCAGCTCCCTCTTGGTGTTGGGAATCCTGCCGGGAGCCCATGCCTCATCTTCAATGACCACACCACCACCCCCCCCACCCCCCAGCCCCGACCTCCCCACCACTTCCCAAGCCAGGGTTGGAGTTGGGGCAGAATCGGGTGGCGGACTGAATTCTTACCCTGGTGCAACTCCACCGTGAACATGAGAATCAACCCGATGGTCTATTGGCCTGGCATGACCAGTGGCATTCAGGTGATTGTAAAGCCACGCACAGCGTGCAAAGAGAACCCGAAATCATGAACAGAAGAACGAGGAAACAAAACAGAAGCTGCAGGGGAAAGTCCAAAGAAATGGGTTGTGGAAGCCTCCAGTTAATACTGGAAAGGCAAGCACACCAAGATCTTACCACTTCAGAGCCTGTGATGGAGCAACATGCCGTCATAACTTAAAGTACTGGGTTGATGGCAAAATTTCTTGTACCAGTGTAACATTAGTTTGACACACTGCAACTTTACACATCACAGGCCAGGTCAGGTGTTGTGTTCTTCCACTTGCTGTGGCTTAGTTCATAGCACTCTCATCTCTGAGTCAGAAGGCTGCAATGTTATCTTAATAACGTAATTACGAGTCTCCCAAGCAGTTGTAGTGGAGTGCCATTTATCATTTATTCAGTCCTGACTCTGTGTCTCTTAGTACAGTACTGCAAGCATGGCCAAGATAGCGTCAGATCCCGCCCCCGGATATGACGTCAGCCGTCAACCAGCTGTCAATCAAACCCCGCTGTCTTTACGACAGCTGCGGTTATCCGTACATCTTCCCCCTTCAATGAAGGCATAACACAGTAACAACATAACATAACATAACACATAGAACACTTGTTAACATCATATAGAAACAGTCAGTGTAACTACACCATTGAACTAATTGCAGGTAGGTATAAACCTTACCCACACCCAGGAGTCCATTAACTGTTTACAGTCTTATCAATCCCTGTCTACAGGTCAAGTTTAACTACAGGCTTTCTGGTGCGCTGTGACCTGCGTGGCTGAATGGGTGTTTGCTGAACCACCCCAGTTGTATCCCTTAAGTTCATGTCTGTACCACACAGGTCCCTTGTCACATTATCACTACTGTGTCCTTCGTCACTTTGTGGCATTTCCCTCATCTTCTCTCTTTGTGGCATTTCCCTCATCTCGTCATCCTCTCCGTCCTCCTGAGGTTGAAAGGTCTCTGTGGTTTTCAGTAGGTGCCTCCTGTTTCTGCGAAACACATTGCCGTTTTCTGTCATGACACTGTATGACCTGGGGGCGACCTGTTGTGGAATGGTGGCTCTTTTAGGCCATGACTCAGGCCCTTCAATGCAAACTATGGCCCAGAAATTCCAGAACGGGGCTTGCAGCGCGTGCAAGCCCCGTATTTACACTTACCCCGCGCTACTGACGATCAGCTCCAGGGACGCCTGGACTTGGTGAATGAAAAAGAAGAATCCCGGGCAGCGTATGACGTCACGCCGCCCAGGAGTGCAGCCAGCGCGAAGCCAGGAGCGTGCAGTGTAAGTGAGACACGCCCCTTGAGGTCTCAGTTTCACTGGACACGCCCCCAATGTTTCTGTCAAGCTGCTAAGGATTTTTACATGCAAAGCAGCAGTTTAAATAGGTTTTTGGAAGTTTTTTGAAGATTTTGGTAACTTTTATAAACTTTTTAAAATGTTTACATTATTTTGAGTAATCTGAAGTAGTTTTAAAGAGAATTAAAGCAATTTAAAGACTTTTAAAAGCCCTAAAAGAATTTTTTTTATGCCATTTATTTATTTAGCAATGTCGTCGTCATACGTGTCTTCACACTGTTCCCTTTGGGGAACTGTATGAAGTGGTGGAAGGATTTATGGCCGTGATTAACGCTCATTCCGTGACCGTAACCATCTTTGAACCAGCCATTAGGGCGGTTAGTCCTATGGCGGGAGGGTTTTACGGGCTCCCACAAGCTATACAAGGAGGGGGGGCCACCCACACCCACGGACGCAAATATCCCACTGGATGTCAACCCAGAATTTAGAGCCGGAGCTCCGACTCCACTTGCCGGGACTGTCTGGAGCGGGGTTCGAAACCCTACCCTGATCTGGCCCAGCGGCGGGGATCCTACCACTATGACAAAGGCCCAATCCGATTAGCAACGTGAAATGGCAGCATAGGGCTCCAGTCACGGGGAGGGAAAAGGCGCAGGAAACGTATGGGTGTCACCTTTTGTGCGGAGTGGGCCTTTTGCGTAGCAGTAACCATCCCCGCCGCTGGGCCAGAAGGAGTAGGGTTTTGAACCCCACTCCAGACAGTCCCGGCAAGTGGAGTCGGAGTTCCAACTTTAAATTCTGGGTGGACATCCAGCGGGATACTTGCGTCCGTGGGTGTTGGTGGCCCCCCCCCCTCAGATGGGTTGTGGGAGCCCGTAAAACCCTCCCGCCATAGGACTAACCACCCTAATGGCTGGTTCAAAGATGGTTACGGTCACGGAATGAGCGTTAATCACGGCCATAAATCCTTCCACCACTTCATACAGTTCCCCAAAGGGAACAGTGTGAGGATACGTACGATGATGACCTCTTGCGCAATGCACCTCCTTGGACCCTCAGTCGCAGATGCGAGGGGGCAAGTCGTGCAATTGTTAAATTTTTCATTTTATTGACATGTAAAATGTTGGCCCAGTAATTCCCTTCCAACTGCGCGAGTACGGTCGGGGTACTTACGCATCTGGCCGGATGAAATGCCGGTTTTCAGCATGCACAGTGCTTTTGGGGAAAACCGGCATTTCCTGTCCTCTGAACGAAGGGGTTCAGAGGCAGAACACGTGCGACTGCACAGGCAGCACGTGCGCAGTATAATTCGCCGCTTTCATTACTGCTTTCAGTGAGGTCAAGTCCTTACAACTTACACATGAAAAAAGCATGGGTACAGTTGCTCCAGAGGCTGCGGAGGAAGATATTTCTTATCGTGGAGCTTCTGAAAGTATGTATGTCTGTATATATTCCTTTGCATGTTATGTATATATTCCTTTACTTATGTGTATGAATGTATTATTTAATTATGACTTTCAGAGAAAGTAACTTATTTGAAAATCATAATTAAAAACATACATTCATACACATTAGTAAAGGAATATAAAACATACATACATATACGTAAAGGAATATATGTGGACATACATACATAACTCATTCTCACATTCCATTCACACAGCCACAATTGCTCCTTCTACCTACCGTTCTGAAAACCCTTTTTTTAAAAAAAAAAAAATTTTAACTTTAAAACTTACTTAAAATTTCTTAAAATAACTTCCCTCCCTTTCCCAAACAAAAATATTGCATTTCAGAAGCTCCACGATAAAATGTTTCTTCCTCCGCAGCCAATGAACCACTTTACACTTGCTTTTTTCAAGTGTAACTTCTGAGGACTTACCCTCACGGATTTCATGAATGAAATCTACGAAGTTCACTGCGCAAGCGCTGCCTGTGCAGTCGCACGCGCTCGAGGTCTGGAAATGCCGGCGTTCCCCGCATGCGCTGTTCATGCTGAACACCGGCATTTCCAACGGCCAGATGCGTGAGTACCCCGAGCGCACTCACGCCTTTGGCCGCGGATTTCTGGCCCTATATCTTTCTCCTGTAGAGGCACTAGTGTAGTGGCTGTGCGGTCATGAAGTGTTTTTTGTTTCTGTTGTAGTTTCCGAGCCTTGTCTGCCCACACCTCATCTCTGTGGTCAGGTGTGACATAACTGGGAAGTCGTGTATGGATTTTCCGACCCAGTAAGAGCTCAGCTGGAGACTTGCCACTTGCTAGCGGGCCCGCCCTGTACGACATCAGGGCCAGATATGGGTCAGTGTTGCTGTGTGCTGCTTTCTTTAATAGTCTTTTCACAATCTGTACCCCCTTCTCCGCTTTTCCATTAGCCTGAGGATAGAACGGACTGGAGGTTACATGATTAAACTCATACTCTGAAGCAAATGACTGAAACTCATGACTGGCATAGGGAGGGCCATTATCAGAGACCAGGGTTAGAGGGGTGCCCTGCCTGGCAAAGATTGACTTCAGGTGAGTTATCACAGCTCTTGATGTGGTACTGGACAAGAGAGCCATCTCCGGATAATTGGAATAATAATCAATAACTAACAAATAGTCTTTTCCTTCATAGTGAAGTATATCAGTTCCGACCTTTTCCCAAGGTTGTGATGGGAGCTCTGTGGTAATGAGGGCTCTTTTGTTTGCTTGTAGTGATACCCCTGACATGTAGCACACTCGCTGATCAACTGGTCAATATCAGAGTTCATGTTTGGCCAGTAGAGTCCCTCACGTGCTCTCCTTTTTGACTTTTCTGCACCCAGGTGCCCTTCATGTATCCTGTTGAGCATTTCTCATCGCATAGAGGTGGGCACTACTATCCTGTCACACTTAAGCAGTAGTCCATTGACCACAGAGAGCTCAGACTGAATGTGATAATATTGTTTACATGACCCTTTCTTCCAGCCCTCTTGAAGATTTCTCATTACTTTACTCAGGACTGGGTCCTTTGATATCTCTGTGACTTATCACTGATAGTTGTTCCTGTGTGGCGGGCAATGCTGCGTAGACCATATCCACATGAAGAGCCACATCCTCTTCTGATTCACTGTTTTGTGTGGCGTAAGGCGCAGCCCTGGATAGTGTGTCTGCAATGAACATTTGTGTCCCTGGCACATATGTTAGCTCAAAATCGTAACGTTGAAGTCTCATCATTAGGCGTTGTATCCGTGGTGACATGTCACACAGATTCTTCTTTGCGATCCCTAGCAGTGGCTTATGGTCCGTTTCCAGGATAACCTTGGGAAGGCCATAGATGTAGGTATGAAATTTTTCACACCCAAATGCCAAGCCAAGGCACTCCTTCTCGATTTGCACATACCGGCACTCTGTAGCCGTCATGGAGCGTGACGCATACGCCACTGGTCGCCATTCTCCTTCATCTTCCTGTAGAAGGACAGCCCCAATCCATTCTTAGAGGCATCTGTGGACACTTTTGTCCTCTTTTTAGGGCAGAAGAACTTCAGTAGGGGTTCACTTGCTGGAATGTGTAGCAGCCCCTTCCATTCTCTCTCATGTTCATGTCCCCATTGGAACTCTGTCTCTTGGTACAGCAGTTTTCTCAGATGAACAGTTTTCACTGCTAGATTTGGAATGAATTTTCCTAGGTAGTTAAACATGCCAAGGGCCCGCTGAACCCCTTTCTTGTCCTTTGGTTTCTCCATGTCATGTATAGCCTTTACCTTTGACTTGTCTGGCTGAATCCCCTCTGTAAAGATCTTGGGGGAGAAATTGGGTGAGTAGCGCCACCTGTTAGCGCCTAAAGAGGCAGTCAGTGGCTGTAGCGCCACTGGCTGCATCTGCGGCAATATTCAGTAGGGGTGCTAATGGTGGCATTAGGCATTTGCGCTGCGCCACCACCGATGATGTCATCGGTGTGCGCAGCGCCCCAATCGTGCCCCGTTCGCGATATTTGGTAGTGAACGCCGCAGTTGCGCCGCTCGCTACCCGCGCCCGGTTCACGGGGCCTTACTGTGCCGGCAGCGGCGCAAGTTAAGGTGGAGGTGCGGGGCGGCCGCTTTTTCGGCGGCCGCCTGCCAGCACCTCCGTCCCCGGCCTCCTAACCCCCCCCCGCGGCATTGCCGGCTGTTTCCCGAGAGCCTGGCACTTCTCCTTGGTGCCGGGCTCATTTGCCGGCACTCGCGATTGGGGCTCGCGCTGTTGCAGGCACCTCCCCCTTAACAGTGGGAGGAAGGCCTGCAGTACCGCAGCGTGCCGTGCCACAGCATGTGGCGCTGCGGCACGTTGCACTGCGATAATCAGTTTCAGCGCCCTAAGAGGGACGCGGAGCGCCTTGAGCCTCGCCCCGTGTCCCTCGAGCGGCACTGAAACTGAATTTCTGGCGATCGGTATCACTCCGATCGCTGCGCTAAATCCTGCGCTCCGCCAACTTTTGCCCCACTTTGGCGCCCCAACCCAATTTCTAGGCCCTTGTCTCCAAGGAATGTGATTTCATTGACACTGAACTGACATTTGTCTTTATTTAGTTTGAGTCCATACTGCTGTATTCTCTGAAGTGTTTTCTCCAGTCTGGTGTCGTGCTCCCCCTGAGTGGAGCCCCATACTACCAGATCATCCACGTACACCCGCACTCCCTCCAGGCCCTCGATGATTTGCTCCATTGCTCTGTGAAAGATTTCTGGGGCAGAGCTAATGCCAAAGGGCAGGCGCTGGTAGAAGTATCGACCAAACGGGGTGTTAAAAGTGCACAGCTTAGCACATTCTTCATCAAGTTTCAACTGCCAGAAACCATGCGAGGCGTCCATCTTGGAGAAGACTTTCGCTTCTGTCATTTCGCTGACTATTTCCTCTCTCTTTGGAATTTGGTACTGCTCTCTTTTGATATTGGCGTTAAGGTCCTTGGGATCCATGCAGACACGCAATTTTTCCGTTTTCTTTGAATTGACGCAGACCATGGAATTTACCCAGTCAGTCGGTTCCTCAATCTTCTTTATGACAGCTAGTCCCTCCATGCGGTCTAGCTCTTTCCTCAGTTTTTCACGGAGAGCCACTGGAACTCTCCTGGGTGTGTGAATCACAGGTTGTGCATCCTCTCTCAGTTTGATGGAGTATGTAAAGGGCAGTGCTCCGAAACTCTGAAATACATCTGCATATTTGTGTGCTATAGTCTCATGAGTCAGATTTGTACTATCTTGGGGGGCACTCTGCACACAGTTCAGTTCATTGATAGTATAGACTCGTTTTACCAAGCCCAAATCCACACAGGCCTTATCCCCCAACAGTGACTCATGTCCTTCAGGCACTATAACAAAGGTCAAAGGGTGAATGTGATTTTTTACCTTAACATTCAGCCTACACGTTCCTTTTGTTTCAATGCTTTGTCCATTGTATGCCTTCAAAGACACTGTCTTGTTCAGTATTTTAGGTCGCACTTTGAGATTCCGTGCATCACTCCAACTTATGAGGTTTGCCTTAGCACCTGTATCTAGCTTAAAGGGAACAATGGTGCCATTTACCAGCAAGGGAGCTATCCAAACTTCAGTCTTTGGTCCTACAGAGTGCACTTCATTAGCATTTTTCCCCATTTTTGACTCATTTTGCACCATTCCAACAAAGTCTCTGCTCCTGTCTCTTCAGTCTCAATAGCATGCACTGTCTTTTTACCTTCAGTTTACTCTTCCCAAAAACACATCTTGGCAAAGTGATTCCTGCCTTTACATTTTGCACAGTTCTTCCCATAAGCAGGACACTGTCTGGCTATGTGTTTATTACCGCACCGTCTGCATTCGTAAGGCGTCGTTGTCTTGAACTCCGTGGGCCCTCTTGTGTCCCTTTTGTGCACCACATCCACCGGCAGGTTTTTCAGCCCCAGGGCGCTCCCGCCCGCTGCTGTGCTGCTCCCTTCGAAAGTTTTCATGTGCATGGCTGAGAGTTCACTAGCATGACATATTTTCACTGCTGCATCCAAATTTAGGTCATTGTCTCTAAGCATTCTCTCCCTCACCTTCTTGTCGAGTATTCCAAAAACGACTTGGTCGCGTATCATCGATTCCTTCAGGTCCCTAAAGTTGCATGTTTGTGCTTTTATTTTCAAGTCCGTCAAAAAAAAATCAAAGGATTCTCCTTGCTTTTGCACGCGGGAGCAAAACACGAATCTCTCATACGTTTCATTCTTTTTTGGAGTGCAGTATTCGTCGAACCGGCTGTCAATCAAACCCCACTGTCTTTACGACAGCTACGGTTATCCGTACAAAGGCCAAGTTTTCAAGTCTCACTCCAGCAACCTGAGCACAAAAATCTAAGCTGACACTTCAGTGCAGTGCTGAGGGAGTGCCGCATTGCCAGAGGTGCTGTTTTTCAGATGAGACGTTAAACTGAAGCCCCGTCTGCTCTCTCAGGTGGATATAAAAGGTCCTATGGTGCTATTTCGAATAAGAGCAGGGGAGTTCTCCCCAGTGTCCTGGCCAATATTTATCCCTCAATCAACATTACTAAAAAAACAGATTATCTGGTCATTATCATATTGCTGTTTGTGGGAGCTTGCTATGCATAAATTGGCTGCCGCGTTTCCTACATTACAACAGTGAATACACTTCAAAAGCACTTCATTGGCTGTAAAGCGCTTTGGGATGTCCTGAGGTCATGAAAGATGCTATATAAATGCAAGTGGAAAAAGTGCTAGTAGGTGAGCACTTTGGTGATAGTGACCATAATATGGTAAGATTTAAGGTGGCCATGGAAAAGGACAGGGATGGGCCGGAAATAAAGGTTCTAAATTAGGGGAAGGCCGATTTTAATAGGATAAGGCAGGATCTGGCCAAAATGGACTGGGATCAGCTACTTGTAGGAAAATCCGCATCGGAGCAATGGGAGGCTTTCAGAAGGGAGATTGAGATCATACAATGGCAACATGTTCCCATAAAGGTCAAGGGTGGTTCCAAAAACCACAGGGAACCTTGGATGTCAGGGGATATACGGGAATGGATTAGGAAAAAAAGGAGGGCTTTTGGTAGATACAAAAGGCTAAAGACGGAGGAAGCCCTAGAGGAGTACAAAAAGTGCAGGGGGATACTTAAAAAAGAAATTAGGAGATCAAGGAGGGGCCATGAAATAACACTGGCAAGCAAAATAAAGGAAAATCCGAAGATGTTTTATAAGTATATTAAGGGTAAGAGGATAACTAGGGAAAAAATAGGGCCCATTAGGGACAAAAGTGGCAATCTGTGTGTGGAGCCGGAAGATGTAGGAGGGGTTCTAAATGAATTTTTTGCGTCTGTTTTCACTATGGAGAAGGACGATGTAGACATAGAAATAGGGCGGGGGGACTGTGATATGCTCGAACATATTAACATCGAGCGGGGGGAGGTATTGGCGGTTTTAGCTGGCCTAAAAATGGATAAATCCCCAGGCCCGGATGAAATGTATCCCAGGCTGCTGTGTGAGGCAAAGGAGGAGATTGCGGGGGCTCTAACACATATATTCAGGACCTCTCTGGCCACAGGGGATGTGCCAGAGGACTGGAGAACCGCTAATGTAGTACCATTATTCAAGAAGGGTAGTAGGGAAAAACCGGGGAACTACAGGCCAGTGAGCCTAACATCAGTGGTAGGAAAATTATTGGAAAAAATCCTGAGGGACAAAATTTGTCTCCACTTGGAGAGGCAAGGATTAATCAGGGATAGTCAACATGGCTTTGTCAAGGGAAGATCATGTCTGACTAATTTGATTGAATTTTTTGAGGGGGTGACTAGGTGTGTGGATGAGGGTAACGCAGTGGATGTGGTATACATGGATTTCAGTAAGGCCTTCGATAAAGTCCCGCACAGGAGACTGGTCAAGAAGGTAAGAGCCCATGGAATCCAGGGTGCCTTGGCACATTGGATACAAAACTGGCTTAGTGGCAGAAGGCAGAGGGTGATGGTCGAAGGTTGTTTTTGTGACTGGAAGCCTGTGGCCAGTGGGGTACCACAGGGATCGGTGCTGGGTCCCTTGCTGTTTGTGGTCTACATTAATGACTTGGATATGAATGTAAAGGGTATGATCAGTAAGTTCGCGGATGATACAAAAATTGGTAGGGTGGTAAATAGCGAGGAGGGTAGCCTCAGTCTGCAGGACGATATAGATGGGTTGGTCAGATGGGCGGAACAGTGGCAAATGGAATTTAACCCGGAAAAGTGCGAGGTGATGCACTTTGGGGGGACTAACAAGGCAAAGGAATACACAATGAATGGAAAGACCCTAGGCAAGACGGAGGGTCAGAGGGATCTGGGTGTGCAAGTACACAGATCCCTGAAGGCGGCGGAACAGGTGGATAAGGTGGTAAAAAAGGCATATGGGATACTTGCCTTCATTAGCCGAGGCATTGAATATAAGAGCAAGGAGGTTATGATGGAGCTGTATAAAACACTGGTTAGGCCACAGCTGGAATATTGTGTGCAGTTCTGGTCGCCACACTACAGGAAGGATGTGATCGCGTTAGAGAGGGTGCAGAGGAGGTTCACCAGGATGTTACCAGGGCTGGAGCGCTTCAGCTATGAAGAGAGACTGGGCAGGTTGGGTTTGTTTTCCTTGGAGCTGAGGAGGCTGAGGGGGGACATGATTGAGGTGTACAAAATTATGAGGGGCATAGATAGGATGGATGCTGAGGAGCTTTTTCCCTTAGTAGAGGGGTCGATAACTAGGGGGCATAGATTCAAGGTAAAGGGCGGGAGGTTTAGAGGGGATTTGAGAAAGAACTTTTTCACCCAGAGGGTGGTTGGAGTCTGGAACTCACTGCCTGAAAGGGTTGTGGAGGCAGAAACCCTCACAACATTTAAGAAGCATTTGGATGTGCACTTGAAATGCCATAGCATACAAGGCTACGGGCCAAATGCTGGAATATGGGATTAGATTAGACAGGGCTTGATGGCCGGCGCGGACACGATGGGCCGAAGGGCCTCTATCCGTGCTGTATTACTCTATGACTCTATGACTCTATAAGACTATCTTTCTTTCTTTCTAAGACGGCCAGCCTGCAGCCTAGACCTCACATGCACTGACTGAAGCACAAAAGAGTTATGCACGACTAGAGAAAGCGATGTTAGCTGTTGTGCATTCCCTATATTGAGTTTTACCTGATGTGCTCAAGTGGTTTGTGGTCAGGTTCCACTTTGGCATTGCGTCCATATATACATTGATAGAATTCCCCCACTCGGTCACATCTCTTTCTTTAGTTGTGCGTAACTATTTTGTGCTTCAGTCAGCGTGTGTGAGATGTAAAGCCACTTGATCAGCTTGGGCCTGTGGTGCATCAACTTGTGTGGTGCCACCTCTTACCTTGTTCAAGATACTGTGAGGTTTTGTGATCTAGTTTCAACAGCCAGGATTGAAGTCCACCTGCAGATATCCCTGCACCATTGCTACCAACAAATGAAATTCAAACCCCTCGAAGGAACCAGGAAAGCGGAAATCTCACAAATGAGCGCTGTCACAGTGTGACGCCAAACCCAGAAATGAGAATCCAGCAACAGTGCAGCACTCATTCAAAACAGGCACGGTGTCATGTATATTCAAAATATGGGTGTATGTTAAAACCTGAACACTGGAACAATAACGTTATCAAGTGACTTTAAGGGTTACATCTAAAGCTAAGAATAACAAATTAGTATATTTTAAAACGACATAGACAGCCTGTTTACCATAACATAATTGGTATTTCATATATTTACAGCAGTATATTTTGGTATTATTTCTGTACAATTACACAGTTGATCCAGCAGGAATCTCAAGGCCAAGCAATATCTGTCAGGACTGGGAACTTGAATTTGTGATGTTCTGAGGTGGAAACCCAATGTTACAGTGTGAGACCCAATACTGGTGCACTATCCCTTATCCGAAACCCTTGGGGCCAGATGTGTTTTGGAATTCGGAATTTTTCGGATTTCAGAACGGATAATAATGCTTATAAATGGACAAGAGGCAGCCATCGGGTTTACCCTACAACTACACCACTAGTGATGGATGCAAACCTGGCTAGGTAACCTATTACTATAAAGAAATAGTTAACAGCAATGTTTCCTCAAAGTTGCACACGGCCACGCAGTAATCTGCAAACTCCCGTGCAAGCTGCTCAAGCTGTTACACTGGAAATACCGAGAGACGCTCCACGAAAAAACTTTCGGTTTTCAGAGCTTTTCGAATTTTGGAATTGCGGATAAGGGATAGTTGACCTGCACTTCCACGTCGTGATCAAGCCTTTTCTAAGTAAAGCTCAAGGTCCCTCTGTTTTTTTTCTGTGCTCCTTGAACATTCACACGCATGTCATGTGCCAGTGTACACCGTGGAAAGCAGGTGACACAGGGAAAACCTGATCGTGATCTGGGAGCACTGCACTTGCTATTTAGCAGTTTCCATGCAATTTGTTAAGGAAAAACCCTTCGGGATTGCACAGGGCCAGGGCCGCAACAGGCAAAATGCTGCCGGGAGCAAAATGTGCTATCTGCCGACCATTGAGAGTGGCACACACCGCTCTAAATGACTAATTCCAGCTGTGGGAGAATAGTACATTCTAATATACAACTGGCTACAGAGTGAAGTTATCCTGCCTAGACAATTAAATTGGGATTGCAGTGTTGCAAAGAAGTTTGAGTTTCAAAACTGCACACTGATTGATTTTCAAACAATGATCATTTAGCTTTCTCCCCAACACCCCACCCTCTCTCTCTCTCTCTCTCTCTCTCTGTGCAGAAAGCCATGGGCTCATTTAATTTTGAGTCTTGGTAAGTAAATCCTTAGTGAGCCTTTTATCAATGATTGAAAATCGGGTAGGTTCTACAATGGGCAGTAGATCGTTCCACCAGGCAGTGCAGATGAAATTTGCCCCAATGGGGTCGATTGCAACCGCCCCACCCTGGGCAGGGACAGTGTGGGCTGTGGGTTAAGCATAGGAGCATGGGAGAGAGAGAAGCATAGGAACATAGGAACAGGAGTAGGCCATTCAGCCCCTCAAGCCTGTTCCACCATTCAATTAGATAGATCATGGCTGATCTGTAGCTTAACTCCATCCACCTGCCTTGGCTCCAAGATGGCAGAGGAGGGAGGCTCGCCGCATTCCCGACACATTGCCACCCCACCACCATCTTAACTTGCTTGAGATCAGGCGCAGGAGAGCCACCCGCCACCAGAGAAGCCGGGGTCTAGTTCAAGTTGTAAAGTCGTGCTCCTATGACATCATTGGGGCGGCACATCATTCTGACTCCGGTCATTTAACACATTCAAGTGAACTTCCTTTGTCTGCTATTTTAATGGAGGCGGTAACCTGTTTATTTAATAATATTATCCAATATAATTTTTAGGCTTATGTTATTTGTGTTCCTGTTAAAGTTCATTACACGTCTTTCTTTTTGATGCCAGTTCAAATTCTACCAGTCAGGAATCAGATCCAAAATATCCAGCATTCTGTTTCTTATTAAACAATGCGCACAGACCCCAGATTCAAGTGGGAGGAATGGCTGTCCTTCCCCGTCATTGCTTAAAAGCCACTGGTGATGTGAAAAGTGTGCAAAGGTCCTATAGTGATTTTAATATCGTGGGGCTACAAGAATAATGGGGGCACGCAGGTCTGTACATAGAACAAGCGAAATCTGTGACACCAATTTAGATTTTCCAATTCCACCATCCCCCGCTACCCCCCCCCCCCCCCGCCCCTCCCACCGCAAAAAATAATTAGCATCCATTCTAAAACTGTGGCGGAAAGGCCAGAATGGAAAATCCCACACAATAGTGGATTCCCTCCATGTGCAGTGAAATCCCAACTTTCCTATTCAATCCATGGTGACGGCAGTGTTTGGGAGCTCTTAAGCTGGCTTCATTGCAGCATATTTTGACACAGGAAAAAGTTCAAAAATATGCCAAAGGAAACAACACGCTGCCCTGGATTTTCACTCACTCCCTCGCCCCTAATTAATATTTGCAATAATGGGTTGCATTTAAAATAAATTCTCCAAAGACCTGACTGGAGCAGAGATAAGAAAGAGAGGGGGGAAAAAATAATAAAGGATGAGGTTGATCTATCACTGCACTGACGTTAATCTGACAATGCATTTTAATATTTTGCATTTTTCAAAACCATGCCTAATATTATGTGCCAACATATGCCAGGTTGCTTAGGAAGAAAGTCACAGTGACCCAGAAATGCGTCAGGGTGCTGTGGGATATATTTTGTGTTCTATTTAAGCAGTTACTAAGGTTTCAGATCCGCAAAAAAACAAGATATTGTAATATTGGTCATGTTTTATTTATATGTAGTACTGAAGCATGTACAGTGTTAACAAACACAGATGATTGCTTCGGGGACACTAGCTTGTCCTGAGGTAATTAAGACAAAGTGGCTTGCACCGACCTAGGGATTCGCACAGTGAGTGAGCTTTTATAACTAGAAAGGTCTGGTGAAACCAGGCCAAGAGCTTGAATTAGCCGAGCGTTTTTAAATTATCTATGGCTTGAAAGCGAAGCTGCATTGTACGCTAGGATCTTTATTTTTATTTATTTTTTGCTTCATCTTTCACTGTTTATGTTCCCCACAGGAGCCGCTCATCACCACGCTGCTTCAGTGAAAGAGGACAGGCTAGTTTATGGCCTTCTCCGTGACTGGCATCAATCCGATTCTATAATCAGCCAACAGCAGGGAAAGCCAACTATGTCAATTACTTGCTCCCTCCCCCCTTGGGATCGAACACTTTCCTTACCCGTGCCCCGCACCCCACCACCCCTCCCCCTACTCACCCTCCCCTCCCCTCAGCAAGGCACTCCATCCAGTGGCCTAGATATGAACTAACACCACTTAAGCGAACAATTAGATGATGAGGGACCACCAGTAATAATGATAAAGATCTCTCGATCATTATACAGGCGATGACGAAGTGGAAAAGCAGAATCCTCTGGAATATTTCTTCATATCCACGTCTGTTCTTCTGCTGCCATTAGCCTCTCAGTGCTGAAGCCAACAGGGCGTCCCTCATTATCATCACTACCTTCCTGAAGGCCAGCATTATCGCCCTTGCAAACATTACCTTGTTTTGTTTATTTTCTCATCTTCTCTTCTAAAGATGGCGACTCACGCTGGGTTACAGTGCCAGGGACAACTGCTACCTCCTGGTTCCTTGTTCAAGTGGCCATTCTTAACGTATAAGCAGACACAGCGAGTGTCAGGATCCTGTTTTAATGACCATGAGGCCATTACAGCCAAGCCCAATCTTATCCGCAACCCACAGCACTTTCAAGCAGGGGGTCGTCGGATAGCGAACAGCAGCAGGAGCCCTGGCTTGGCTTTCCTTTCCCTAGCCCGGGAGGGGGGGTGGGTGGGGGGCGGGGGGGTGCAGAAGGTGTTGAGTCCAATAGTAGCGCCCCTACCACTGACCTGTCTGCAGTCAGCTGACTCAACACAGAGTTGGATCGGGGATAGACCTGGGGCTTTCAGATCAGTACGGCTCAGTTACACATAGGGTAGCAAATCTTACCAATTGAGCCATCAAAGGAGTTAAAATACCTGTCTACACAAACAGAAAAATTATCAGTAACTGCAACCTTTACCACCTAGAAGGACAAGGGCAGCAGGTGCATGGGAACACCATCACTTCCAAGTTCCCCTCCAAGTCACACACCATCCTGACTTGGAAGTATATCGTCGATCCTTCATCGTCGCTGGGTCAAAATCCTGGAACTCCCTCCCTGACAGTACTGTGGGAGTACCTTCACCACGCGGACTGCAGCGGTTCAAGCAGGTGGCTCGCCACCACCTTCTCAAGGGCAATTAGGGATGGGCAATAAATGCTGGCCTTGCCAGCGACGCCCACATCCCGTGAACAAATTTTTAAAAATCTCCTTTACAGCACCGGATAGCTTTTCAGACACCTCCCCATCCGCCCAATTCTGATACATAGGAGGCTGTGCTTCCATCCAAATACCTTTGAAGCAGAGAATCCATCGTGCAAAATTCACTGCTCTGCTTAAACGTTAATCTTCTTTTCTGGTGATAGCACCTCATGGTATTCTGCAGTGTGGTTGATAAGATAATAAATAAATAAGCAGCCCCGGGCCAAAACCAGTGATTGGCTGGTCAAAGGGCATTCATTTCGATGAAGAGGGGCGGGAGGGGGCTCGTGTGGAGAATAAACACCGGCATAGACCAGTTGGGCCGACTAGCCTGTTTCTGTGCTGTAAAATTCTATGCCATTCTATGTAACCTGTGATTCCCCCCCACCACCCCCCCACTCCCGCTCCCCCCCCCCCACCCCCGCACCCCCCCCCTGCCCCCACCAGCCCCCACGCCTATTTTTTTTAATCCCTGTTCACCTGAAGGGCTGCTGCGTACCTCTAACACAAAATAATTTCAGATGAGGAAAGCCATTCGACTCCTGGTTAGACCACACTTGGAGTATTGTGTGCAATTCTGGTCGCCATATTATAAAAAGGATATAGAGGTACTGGAGAGGGTGCAGAGAAGATTTACAAGGATAATACCAGAAATGCGAGAGTATACCTATCAGGAAAGGATGAACAGGCTGGGTCTCTTTTCTCTTGAAAAGTGAAGGCTGAGGGGTGACCTAATAGAGGTCTTTAAAATTATGAAAGGTTTTGATAGAGTGGATACAGAGAGAGTGTTTCCACTTGTGGGGAAGAACAAAACTAGAGGCCATCAATATAAGATAGTCACCAAAAAATCAAATCGGGAATTCAGAAGAAACTCCTTTACCCAGAGAGTGGTGAGAATGTGGAACTCGCTACCACAGGGAGTGGTTGAAGCGAATAGTATAGATGCATTTAAGGGGCAGTTAGATAAGCATATGAGGGAGAAGGGAATAGAGGGTTATGCTGATAGAGTTAGATGAGGAAAGACGGGAGGAGGCTCGAGTGGAGCATAAACACCAACATAGACTGGCTGGGCCGAATGGCCTATTTCTGTGCCGTATATCCTATGTATGTAATCCTCTTAGTTCATCCATCCAGAATTACCCTATAGTGCCACCCCCCGCCCATCCCCCATTGCAGCATCCAATTTACTCTGAATTAATTCCATGGTTTTTGTCCCTCTCACCTGGGAAGATGGATAGGTGAACTCCTCTACAATGGCAGCCGTTAATGATCAGCAGAAAGGAAGTGACCTCACCGTGAGAGAATTGAGACTTTTTTCTCTCAAGGTCAAGTGCACCAACTCCGTGAGACATTCTATCAAGATGTCCGTCAGGGAACTGACTAAACTCATTACAAATGAGGATGGCAAATTTGAAGATGATCCAAGCACTGGGATTTCAACTAGAAAGATCTAACAATGTAAAAAGTGTCTTAACTGATTACTCTACCAGCCTGTGACATCTAACAACTCAACCCGTAGACTTTTGCTACCTTGGGGGAATTTTTGGACTGTCAGACGTGAAAATACTTGCGATGGTTTTGCAGCGGTAAAACTCTCTTTGGCTTATGTTGAACTTATGGTCATGCATGGCCCATTTTTTGCTTCTCAAGACTTCGGCATTCTGCTGACAGAAATTTAAGCCACCCACTCAGATAGTGGTTGCCATTGGATAAATGTAACGCATTTGCCCATTCAAATGAAATACTTGACCTGTGCCAATGACGTGGGTCGATACTCTGGCTGCCATACTGCAGGGTGACAGCTGCCCATATCCCAGTGTTAGTCGCTGCTTTCACTCGACGAAGAGAGAAAACTTGGGGGGTGGGGGGGAGGGGGCGGGAAACAACGTACAGGAAACACTTCACGCCAAACCCGTAATGTTATCATTTCACTTCTTTAACCCCTGAAGGCTATGACTCTATGCTTATTTTGCGAGGAGAGGGTAAGAGTTTGAAGAAAACTAGAAATTACTGTTGCTGCTTTTTGCGGTCAATGATTTTGATGACAAACCACTGCTATTTAGTGGGGGATCGTTAACCCTTTTAAAATAAACAGGACTTAAAATAGTGGGGACAGGGGAATATCAGACAAGCACGTTAAGCTGCTACAATTGCCAACAGTAATTTCTAGGCTATAGTAAATTATTTCAGGCACAAATGCATTGGTCCATCGAGCCTATCCATCTAATTTTCCTCCTGTAACCATGTATATAATATATTATAGCCTATAATGTATTCTGAGCCCCAACATTCACCTGCGCTAGTGGCTTGTTCCATATGTTGATCACCGTTGAAGAAATTCTGTCCGGAATTTATTTCATTTCATTTTCCTTCCCATGTTCTGGAATTCTGTATGCAGCAGAAAAGCAAGTCTGATTCCAATTTATTGACCGTTCCAATTATCTTTGAGGTTTCCATTGAGCAAAGACTAGGGGCAGACTTAAGAAGGAAAAGGTCCCAGGATCCACGACTCGTCTTCACCGTTCAGTTCTCTTGTCACTCTTCGCTGAACCCTCTCTAATAGCCTGATCTCCTATTTGAAGAAGGGGCATCAAACCTGGACACGGTGTGGGCCATTCACCACTCCCGCTGGCTCCACTTACAATGGAAAATGTGGCAGTTGTAATCTGAAAAATCAAATTGCCCACCCACTAGTCATCCGAGGCCCGCCTGACGCCAGTTTCAGACAAGCCTCGAAAAGGGCATAAGTGCTCCCAAAATATTTAAATCGTGGTCCTATGCTGGTTGTAGAACCCCGGTGCCATTATTGGATACCAATGGGCTGAGTACACGCCATACATGCTCCACCCATTGTTCATTTATCACACTGCTGTTTGTGGGAGCTTGCTGTGCGCAAAATGGCTGCCGCGTTTCCTACATTACAACAGTGATGTCACTTTAAAAGTACCTCATTGGCTGTAAAGCTCTTTGGGACGTCCCGAAGTCGTGAAAGGCGCTATAGAAATGCAAGTCTTTCTTTCTTTCATTTGTGAAGTAAATGGAGTTGTACTGTTGATCTGAACTTATATTTGATGATATAAATTCTTTCTTTCACCTTAAGTATAAGTATTTGCCAGAACACTGGGGAAAAGTGCCATGGAATCTTTTACGTCCACCTGAGAGGGCAGACGGGGCCTCAGTGTAACGTCTCATCCAAAAGACGGCACCTCCAACAGCGCAGCGCTCCCTCAGTACTGCACTGCGGTGTCAGCCTAGATTTTTGTGCTCAAATCTCTGAAGTGGGTCCACTGAACCCACAACCTGCTGACTCGGAGGCAAAGAGTGCTAGCAACAGGGCCAAGGCCTACACCTTAATTTATGCAAGTTCAAAAAAGTCCATTTATTCCGTACCTCCCAGCGCTACCCTGTAACACCCTTGGCCTGACAGTAGGTGTGAGGAAATCAGTTAAGCTGCTCTGATAGTTCCGACTGAAATATCAGATCAAAAAGAACCAAATTGTCAAAGCTAAATTGCTGCTTTTAACTATTTGATTGGACATCAAAATCTAAACTGTTCAAGCAGATGACTGGATTTTCACACAGCTAGTGCCAGGTTAATTTGTTACACAGTATGGTACTTCCACACAAGCCACCTGGACTCCTTCCTACTATGTCTATGCAAACATCTTGGATCCTTGCTATCATTTTAATTATTCTTACCAGTGCCAGCACTGAGAACTGGAGCTATGGAGCATTAGAAGGAGTGTGCTAGCTCCAATCACAGCAGGCTCCTGCTCCATGCATCTCTGGCAGTTATTTGATTAACTGGTTTCTGGCCACAGTGCAGACTTGGAGGTGGTGTAACCAGGGTGCTGTGCCACAAGATACAAATACAATACTTCCCACCCCCCCTCCACCCCCACCCCTCGCCTCCCCCCTCCCCCCACCCCACACCGATTTTCTCCCATCCTCCCCTGAAGGTGGATGACTCACAACGCATTACAGTTCCACGGGCACAATGAGTGCTGTGGCCCAAGTGGTCATTCTTAATCGTACAAGTTTAGATAATGAGCGCTGGCAAGTTGTTCAGCTCTGGAGGGCATCGTAGCCAAGTCCAATCCCTGCCCTCGCCACACGTGCACACTCACGCACTTTCCAACAGAGGTTACTGTATAGTGGTCAGGAGCCGGTACCTGGCTGATAGTTTCCCCTTTCCCTTATCCTGGGACACGGATGTCAAATGGGTCAAGGTTGTGCTTTTTGAGGAGGAGAATGATGAGGGTGGTATTGAGAGGCAGGCACTAACAATGTTGGCAAGTAAGGAGGCCAGCAGAGGTCAGTGAGTGATTCGGAGCTGAGTGGAAAGTGGATTGAGAAAATTGGAGGTGAATCTCGTGGAAGAGCCGGCACAGGCATGATGGACCGAATGGCCTCCTTCTGTGCTGTAAGTTTCTACGATTCTATTAAAAGAAGGAGTTGGGAGTTTGAGAGCGAGGGGAGAGTTTCTTCAGGGGTTGGTTTCTGGGGGTGGAGGGGAAGACGGGAGTTGCGAATGGTAAGGGAGACAAGAAAGTGGTCAGAGATAATCTCATCAGTGATCAAGACTTTGAAAATGGAGAGGCGCGAGAGATGGTGCAGTTGAGGGGATGGCCATGGGTTTATGGAAGGGTGAGATTGAATGATGATAGGAAGGCAAACGAGTTAGAGGAGAGGGGGGTGCTAGGTGTAGTTTACCAAAGCCTTTGGCTAAGGAAGGAGCTGGTGTGGGAGTTATGATGGTGGTGTATGGCAAGGATTTTGTGTGAGAGGCAGGAGGGATAAAAGAGAGTGAGGTGGTCAAAGATGGAGGAAGTGCCAGAGTAGTAAAGACAAGGCCAAGGTGGTATTTGTCGATGAGCTGTGCCACCAATGCTGCGATTTGTAGCCAGCGGGGTGGTTTTGGTGAGGAGGAAGGAGTCTCTGCCCATAACACAGGCTTCTGTTAGCATCAGGACGCCAACAGATTCATCCATGATAAGGTCACCGATGGCGAGGGCCTTGATCATGAGGGAGTAAACATTCTGGTGGGCCATACGGAGTGGGACGGTGACTGGCGCTATGCGGGTGGAAGAGGTCAAAGGAATGGTAACGTTAACCACCTGGTGATCTGGGCAAGATGGTCACCAGGAGTGGAGCGTGAGACGGGTGTGGTGGCTGCTCTGGCAGAACCAGCAATGGGTGCCACAATGAGCATGGTGAAGAACACCAAAGAAGGCGCAGGGGGACCCGAGCTGGGTCAGCAGCAGGAGCGAAGGTGGGCCGAGGAGTAATGGCACATTGGGGGAGGAATGGAGTGAGGATTATGCCTGGAGAAAGAAAAGGACCTACATTTACATAGCGCCTTCCACTACTGCAGGACGTCCCAAAGCGCTTCACAGCCAATGAAGAAAAGGAGAAGCTAAAAGGGGGCATGGCTGGCATTAGTGGGAGGAGAGAGCAGAGCAGGGACCAGAAATGGCTGAAAAGAAAAGATGCGAGTAGGGGGTTGGGGACCAGAGCAGGAGCAGACCCCTGCACTATGTACATGTGAGAATTGTTCCCACCCTCAGAGCAATTCTGATCTTTAAAAAGCACTTTATCGATGATGTGACTCTCCTCAGGAAATGCATGAACTTGCAGATTCACTGCAGACCAAACACACTCAGAAATATTAGCATTATCAATGATTATCTAACACAGGAGGTGTCACTTCAGTGAGGAGGTGTGAAGTAGGGGCCAGTAACAACAAAATGAATTATCTCCTCCTCTGTATCGAGTTCTTAATCTTACATCATCACTGCACTGCAAAAATGTGCCTCAGATTAAATCAGCCTGACTTGCCGAAAATATCTTCAGTCTTTAACCTTTTGCAGTAATGACTGTAGTTGAGAAAGTGACAGGCAAGCTATTTTGTTAATGATAGAGGATTAACCCTTCGAGGCTGTAGTAAGATTTCTGGATTAGAATGAAACAATTACATGGGGTAAATTTTATGAGGTCTGGTATCGCTGGCTTATTGGAAAATTGCAGGCAGTGACTGAGGACCTCTGGAAATTTACTCAGAGACTTGAGCATAAAATCTAGGTATAGATAGGTAGAGATAACACTTCCGTGCAGTTCTGACTGAGGGAGCACTGCACCGTCGGAGGTGCTGTCTTTCGGATGAAAGGTTAAACCGAGGTGCTCTCTCAGGTGGACATAAAAGATCCCACGGCGCTATTACAAAGAAGAGCAGGGGAGCTCTCCCCGGTGTCCTGGCCAATACTTAACCCTCAATCAACATCACTAAAATACATTGGGCTGAAAATTCAGTAGGCTTAGCGCCCCATTTGGGGCGCTGGAGGGCCTAGCGCCGCAGTTATGGCCAGTTTGAAAATTCAGTGGGGCCCTTCCGTCGGCGTTACACCGGTTGCGCTGCGCCGGCACCGATGACGTCATCGGTGTGCGCAGCGTCCCGGTTGCCGTGGTGACGGGCCCCAGCGCCGAAATTGAGTTGCGGCCGCCTCGCCCGTGGCAGCCGCAACTAAGATTTTTTCAACTGAGTCTTCCCCGAGTTAGCGCCGGCGCATTAAGGTCGCGCGGCGGCCGGCCGCTTTCCCGCCGGCCGCCTGCCCGCACCTCCCTCCCTGGACTCCTCCACCACCCCCCCCGCGGAACAGATGCGTCTGGCCTGCAAGCCCGGCACTTGTCCGAGGTGCCGGGCTCATTTTTTTCAATATTTGAACGGACAGCGGGCGGGTGCAGGCAGCTCCTCCTTAACTGAAGGAGGAGGCCTGCACTTCCCCAGCCTGCCGCACCGCATCGGGTCCCGCAGCGCCGGATTAGCGCCGCAATGCGGCAGTCAGCGCCCATTGGGAGGCGCTCACACCCGCCAGTAGCGCCGGCAGCCGTCTGGGCGCGGCGCTACTGAATTTTTGGCGCGCGCAGGGGGACTTAGCGCCGGCGCTAAATTTCCGGCGCTAAAGCCCTGGCGCGGCGCCAACTCAATTTCTAGGCCATTATCTGGTCATTACCTCATTGATGTTTGTGGGAGCTTGCTGGTCGCAAATTGGCTGCCGCATTTCCTACATTACAACAGTGACTACACTTCAAAAGTACTTCATTGGCTATAATGCGCTTTGGGTTGTCCTGAGGTCAGGAAAGGCGCTGTATATATTCAAGCCTTTCATTCTTTCTTTTGTTTTGAAGGATAATGCACATGGATTATGATTTTTTTTTTAAGGTATTTTTCATCAATCCCGTGTTCTCCCGAGGACTCTGACTCAGGCTGTGCGAAGGATGCACAGACACCATTATCCCTCCAGTGCCTAGTCCACATGTCCGTTCATCGTGTGTGAACCAAGACAGTCGGTGTTAGCAGGCCCCTCGGTCAAGGAGAGACCTCACAGCTTGGCCCAGTCCTGTCCTCCCTTGACGTCTACCCGTGCACTTCCAGCGGGGCTCACTTGATAATGGTCAGGAGCAAAAATTCTCCTGAGGCCTGCCAACTAGGCCGAGATCAGCAAATTCAACAGAAGCCAGTGATTAAGCCTGGGGCCTTCCAGGTTAGTATTGTTCGGTTCTACACACTAGACAAGCACCTATGAACTGAACCATCGGGAGGAGCACTTAAATTTAAACTTGTAAAATTTACGGTCTGTTGCCCACTGCGCCATCATTTCTTACATCATCTAACTAAGCTAAGGGAAATGCTCCAAACTGTCAACGATAAGGCCAAGAAGCATTGTACACCTGCCGGGGGAGGGGGAGTGAAGCTGCCTCTGCCATGTTTTCCTTCTTGTTCGAAAGAAATTTTCTGCAACCAGGGAATGCTCCATTTACCACTTGCTCAGCTGAGAGCCGTCATGTTGGCACTTCAGTTTGAGTAATATTGCCAGCCGTCAATCAAGCTCATGTTGTTAAGGGCAGGAGCCCAATACTTTTTGCTATAGAGAGGCCTTATGGTGGATTTTTGGTGAAGGCAAGGCCCTGTAGTGCAAGACACCAACAAAACGGTAGGAGGGGCAATGAGGTAAATTAAGAAGTAGAGGTTAGGTCCCATCAAGCTTGGGTTGTTGTTGTTTAAAAGTCTGTAGATTCCCTTTTGTCGCTAGGTTGCTGAGATTTAGATAAGCACTCAAAACCTTTTTGCAGAATGGAAAGCCTATGCTGTTTAAAAGTTCCTATTGGAGGTTTAAGCTGCATTTCCTGCCGCAGCCCCGTCTAATCTGTCAGAGATGTCACTGTTCTGTGTGGTGTGTTAGACAATGACACTACATGGTATTTTCTTCCCATTAGTTACAGGAGTTTTGGGACTGACTAAGTTCCTTGTCTAACCAGGAATAGCTTTCTTCCAAATCTCCTCACAGAGTCTGTTACGTTGGCCTCCTGAGGAATTGCAGCAGATGCTAAAATCTGTCGTGGCACAAACATCTTCCATGTGCTGCCTTTTTTTTTATTGTCAGTTTAAAGTTCAAGCATTTGTAGAGGCAGATATGATTGACGATATAACAAACCTTTCCTTCATTAATCGCCTCTTGCAGCACCTCCATGTTTACAAACCCGATGTACATCTAAGGGTTAGATTTTCCACCTTGAGATTGGGGCCAAAGGTCCGATTGGACTCTTTCCCAAATGGCAGTGCCCCTTTGCGATATGCAGCTTCCCTGGTGTGCATCAAATGATTAGATGGATGGAGAAAAAAACTAATTTGAGAAAGACTTGCATTAATATAGCGCCTGTCATGACCACCGGACGTCTCAAAGCGCTTTACAGCCAATGAAGTACTTTTGGAGTGTAGTTGTAATGTGGGAAATGCGGCAGCCAATTTGCACACAGCAAGCTCCCACAAACAGCAATGTGATAATGTCCAGATAATCTGTTTTTTGTTATGTTGGTTGAGGGATAAATATTGGCCAGGACACCGGGGAGAACTCCCCTAACTCTTCTTTGAAATAATGCCATGGGATCTTTTACATCCACCTGAAAGGGCAGACGGGGCCTCGGTTTAACGTTTCATCCGAAAGACGGCACCTCCAACAGTGCAGCACTCCCTCAGCACCGCACTGGGAGTGTCAGCCTCGATTTTTGCACTCAAGTCCCCGGAGTGGGACTTAAACCCGCAACTTTTATGACTCAGAGGCACGTGCGCTACCCACTGAGCCACAGCTGACAGGAGACATACATGTATTTGCCCATACTACCTAAATCTGGCATGCAGAGTTTATAGGTGGTAATGAATTCAATGCAAATTAAAATCGCGAGAGATCTCTAACAGGCGGCTGACTCGATATCGCCTGTTTTACATCGAATTACATAGAATTTGCAGCACAGAAACAGGCCATTCGGCCCAACTGGTCTATTTCCAACTCAACAGGCCAGCTCCAACTCGATCTCTTGACTTCACAGAATCATAGAATGGTACAACACAGAAGGAGGCCATTCGGCCCATCGAGTCTGCGCCATCTCCTCCAAAGAGCAATCCAGTCTGTCCCACCCCCGCCACCCCCCCGCCCCCATTTCCCCATATCCCTGCAATTTTTTCTCCTTCAAGTATTTATCCAATTCCCCTTTGAAGGCTACTGTTGAATCAGTATCCGCCACCCCATCAGGCAGTGCATGCCGAATCCTAACCACATGTGGTGTAAGAAAGTTTTTCCTCATGTCGCCTCTGGTTCTTTTGCCAAGCACCTTCGATCGGTGCCCTCTGGTTAGCGACCCTTCCACCTCTGGGAAAAAGTTTTTCTTTATCTACCTCAACCCTTCATGGGGGAAGATAAATGATTGTCCAAACAGCCTCTTGGTCAGTAAAACTGGATCCCCGGTGTGAAGCTGCTTTTTAGTTGAGAGACAAAATCATTTATCGAGCCTATGCTAATCTCTTTGGCACGTTTCACTCTTCTCACCAGTCAAAGTGCTGAAGGAAGCATTGTGATTGATAATCTGTATAACACATTGCGGCAAGTGTCAAAACATTAATCAAACTACTAACTCTAATCACTACACTGAAAGGTTGGCCCGCTCAAAGGCAGGGACTTTGGAATTAGAGCATAAATTCAACTTGCGTGGAAGATGACTGCTCAGATCATTCTGGGAATGCGAAAGGGCCCCGACTTGACTCCAGTCACTCTGCGCTTTCCCCAGGACAGACACTAAGTAGAGCAGCCTTCTGGACTCAATGTTGGGTTCAACAATTTCAGACATAATAACCCCTGCCCCCATTTTTCAGGCTGTTTATGATTCTGTCATCCCCATTTGCCACATTTAATCTCTCCTGCCTCCTACACTAGCACAGAATATTCCTTCGGTTCCTTCCTCCTCTCCCCTCCCCCCTTTCCCTGCCTCTGCACCTGCTTAATATCTGTTACATCGCTAGCCTTTTCCAGTTCTGATGAAGGGTCCCAGGCCTGAAACGTTAACTCTGTTTCTCTCTCCACAGATGCTTAACTGCCCACTGCAGTTCAAGAAGGCGGCTCACCACCACCTTCTCAAGGGCAATTAGGGATGGGCAATAAATGCTGGCATTGCCAGTGACACCCACATCCCATGAATACATAAAACAAATATTTGACCAACCTGGCATGATTCAGGACTGTGGTAATGGCCTGACACTTCCATGTACTTTTATTTTAATTATTAATTCGCAGGATGTGGGTCTTGCTTGCAAGGTCAGTGTTTATTGCCCATTGCCTAGTTGCTCTTACAAAAGCTTGATACAACTGAGTGGCTTACCAGAGTCAATATAGGACTGGAGTCACATATAGGCCAAAACGGGAAAGGGAAACAGGTGTCCTAGAGGAAATTAGTGAACCAGTTGGGATTTTTATTACAGCTTTTTCGTCACTTTTTACTGATACCGGCCTTTTATTTCCAGATTTTTTAAACTGAATTCAAACTCTCAAAGTGCCATGGTGGGATTTAAACTCACGCTCACGCTGGATTATTTGTCAAGCCTCTGGATCACTAATCCTGGATCACTACCCAGTGCAGTTATCCATGGAGCCATTGAGGAGCTCTCCTACAGTGTATTTATCCACTTAAACATCAGGACAGAGTTATCCCCACCCTCAACAAAATGGTGCATTTACCAATGGAGCCTCTACACAGCGCATTTACCCCTTGAGCTTTCAAGGAGCCCACTACCATAGCATTTACCCCCCCACCCCCCCAGTCCACCAATTCACCCATTCCTTTAGATATTTTCTAATGTCTAGAAGCATTTTCATGGCCAAAGGAAATGCTTGGCATTTGATTTACAAAATACAGTAGTTCTGTTTTTTGAAAATTACCACAACTATGGTTTGTCATTCCCGTTCGAAACACATTTTTGTCCAGGCTCCTGTGAATTCAGTTCAATTTCACGACTCTGGAGACTGTAGCAGTAACGCAAGGTCCGGAGCAAAGGGAGCAGACAGAGGTACAGGTGCACAGGGAGGGGGGCTCTTTGGGTTCAAGTGCCGTAAACATTTGTGGCTCAAATGAGCAGAATTGGGCAGGTTTCAAGTTGCAGGACCATTGAAGGTTATGGCGATGTCAAGAGCACGGATTGATCTTTTTTCCTGAGGGAGAAATGGGAAGAGGCGTAAGAGCCGATTCCGCGATTAGATCTTTCTAGCGAGGGGTGGTGCTCACAGCGAGCGGAGGTCAAGGAATCATGGGCCGCAGCCCATGACTTACCATCCATTCATTTTAATGATTGCAAATTCACAGGCTGCTTACTCATGATTTCCCAAACTGTGCTCCCCCCAAGCACCACTCCTCACTGGGAGTGGCCGATTGCATAATCAGGCCCTTTAGTGTTCCTGAAGGATGAGCAGGTGATGGGGGAGGTGGGGGGGCACATGGAAAATCCATGGATTTTGCATGGAGTAGGCCTGAAGCCCTGAATGTCCATTTCTGAGGCTGGACTTGCTTAAGTATTAATGTTCATTTGTCCCTAGGAAATTCTCTTGATTGCTCTGTTTGGACTTCTGTGACGCTTAATGTTAAATGTCAGTTTTTTACTTAGATTGTGAAATTCCTGCTTTTCAACAGCCAGGCAAAGGCATAACTGTGACGCAAAACACCTGTCCTCGTAATTTACTCATAATTTACATATTAATTGCCTATATTTCAGTGGGGGCAGAGCCTCCAGCATTTGTGTTCTGCTGTTCTTTAAAGCAACATTAAACAATATTGCAGCAAAATGCAGATGTTTAAGAGTCGAACTTCTGTGTCTGGGAAATTAGAGTGTTCGGGGAGAGTTTTTTTGCTCCTACATTTCATTTTGGTTCCTGCCGATTTTCTTTTTCCTTTCCTCTCAAAGGCGTTTCTGGATTGCGCTCTGCAGCATGTGGTCATCCAAGAGGCGGTGCTAGACAGCTATGGACACAGGGATAGCGTAGATAGAGAGAAGTAGGTGACTAACCCACGGAACTTAATAACTAGATAGTGTTGGACAAGTATGAGGTGGGCAGTGACGGTGACTCAAAGGAGAGTGGTCCTGAGTAAGATTGTGGCATTGTGAAGCAAGGGACTACCCGGGAGGCAGTGGGGTGCACAGCAGGTAGGCTATGAGAATAGAAGAGTGGTAGTAAAAAGTTCTTCCTCACATCCACCCTGTATCTACATAGAAACATAGAAACATAGAAGATAGGAGCAGGAGTAGGCCATTCGGCCCTTCGAGCCTGCTCCGCCATTCAATGAGATCATGGCTGATCATCCAAACTCAGTACCCTGTCCCTGCCTTCTCCCCATATCCCTTGATCCCTTCAGCCTTAAGAAATATATCCAAATCCTTCTTGAATATATTTAATGAACTGGCCTCCACCGCCCTCTGTGGTAGAGAATTCCACAGGTTCACCACTCTCTGGGTGAAGAAATTCCTCCTCATTTCAGTCCTAAATGGCTTACCCCTTATCCTTAGGCTATGACCCCTGGTTCTGGACTCCCCGGCCATCAGAAACATCCTTCCTGCATCTAGTCTGTCCAGGCCTGACAGAATTTTATAGGTTTCGATGAGATCCCCTCTCAATCTTCTAAACTCCAGTGAGTATTGTATTGATTTGTATGTGGGTTCAATGACGACACATTCATGAAAGAGAATGACTTTTTATCTAAAGTATGTTCAACTCAGTTAACAGCATTACAGGAGACACCATCTTAGAGATCCATCTAAAGCGAAACTAAAACTAAACTGCTTGTCTCTCACATGCCCTCTGCTGGTCAGGCATAAATAATCAATCAGGCAAATATGCTGGTAAGGCATCATAATCAAACAGGCAAATACCATCATTACATCATTACATCATTACATCATTACATCTCCCTTTCTTAAAACAAAAGTATTTTACTTTTATCTAACAACATGTTTTCTTTGTATTACTCTGCATTTTAACTGTAACACTTAATGAACTTACATTATCATTATCATTATCAAGGTTTTTTAACCTTGCTTTGTGTGTTCACATGAAATATGTAAATACACTAGAACTTGAAGAGAGAATAAGATAACATTACTTCCTTCTATAACAAGAGTCCTTAAATTTGCTCAATGAGTCTCTCAGGAGGCTTCACGCGTCTTGAGGATTTTCTGATTGATTGTCCTTGAATCTGAGTTGTTGCCTCAGATGATGTGTTCTCAGCTGTGTGATCAGGTTGTTCAACAGTATCAGTCTTTTGACCTGCTGTGTGATCAAGTTGTTCAACAGTATCAGGCTTTTGACTTACTGTGGCTGGTCCCATGAGAAGATCTCGATGATTTCTTCGCAGAACAGCACCCTCATCTGTCTGAATGGTGTATGATCTTGGTTGAACTTCACTCAGGACAGTTCCCTTCTGAGTCCATATGTTTGTTTTGTCTTTGAACCTTACTTGGTCACCAGTGTGGAGTTCAGGTAGGTTTTGTGTTCCTCTGTCATAGTAGTACTTTTGCTTTTCTTTCTGTTGTTCTTTGAACTTCCTCACTTTCTCCCCCTCTTTTGTTTTCAGGAGGTGGGTAGGTTTGACCTTAGCAGATGTCCCATAAGGAGTTGGGCTGTTGACATACCACACTCGAGCGGCGTTGTGCGGTATACAAGCATGCTCTGGTAGAAGTCAGTTCCACTGTCTTTTGCCTTGTACATCAGTCTTTTCACTGTCTGGACCGATTTTTCCACTAGTCCATTGGACTGTGGAAAGTGAGGACTTGACGTTGTGTGGACAAAGTCCCACTCTTTGGCAAAGTGTCGGAAACTTGCATTGTAAAACTGGGGTCCGTTGTCTGTGAAGACCTCGCTTGCCACGCCATGTCTGGAGAATATGGCTTTCATACATGTTATCACAGCATCTGCAGTGGTGGTGTACAGTCTACAAACCTCTGGATACAGGGAGTAATAGTCTGTGACTACAAGATAGTCCTTCCCTTGACATACGAATAGGTCAGCGCCTACCTTCTGGTAAGGTCTGTCTGGCGCTGGGTGTGGCTTTAGTGGTTCTACCGGATTGCTTGCTCGATATTTCAGGCATATTGTGCAGTTTGACACCTCATTTGTCACATCTTGGTTGATTCGTGGCCAGTACATCACCTCTCGTGCTCTTTTCTTACACTTTTCGATTCCCAGATGTCCTCCATGGATCCTTTTTAGCATCTCTTTTCTCAGACTCTTTGGGATAACTATTTTACTTCCTTTGTAGATGATGTCTTCGGCCACTGATAGTTCCGCCCTGCAGTTCCAGTACTCTGCCATGTCAGGTGAGCAGTCTTGCTTCATGTTGGGCCATCCATCCAAGATGCTTTTCCTCAGTCGTCTCATTGTTTCATCTTTGTTTGTCTCAGTCTTTATGAGCTCCATTTTTGCATCTGCTATGGGCAGTGCACTTGTGATCATGTCCACGTAGGCATTCACTTTTTCATCCATTTTGGTGTTTGCGGGCTCTCTTGGGTCAACAGCTCTGGACAACGTGTCTGCTGTATACATAAGCTTACCCGGTGTGTACGCAACATTCAGTGTATAGCGTTGCAGCCTGATCATCATTCTTTGTATTCTAAGCAGACAGCTATTTAGTGGCTTTTGGAACAATGCAATCAAGGGCTTATGGTCAGTCTCTACACTGATTGCTTGTCCTGCCACAAACTGGTGAAATCTTTCACAGGCGTATGTGATGCTGAGCAGCTCCTTTTCTATTTGAGCATATCGCGTCTCCGCGTCTGTCATTGAACGCGATGCATATGCAATAGGTTGCCAGTAGTCATATTTTTGCAGAAGAACGGCCCCGAGCCCACTCTGTGATGCATCTGATGATATCTTGATGGGTCTCGCTGGGTCATAAAACCTCAGAACTGGTTCCTCTGTGAGCAGTTTCTTTAGATCGCTCCATGACTTCTCATACTCATGATTCCATTCCCATTCTATGTTCTTTTCAGTTAGTCGTCTCAGTGGCGCCATCTTTTCTGAGAGGTTGGATATGAATTTACCCATGTAGTTGATCATTCCATTAAACCTCTGCACGTCCTTTTTGCATTGTGGCTTTGGCATATTCTCAATGGCGGACACCTTTCTGGGATCTGGTCTGATGCCCTCACTGCTAAGGATATCTCCCACGAATGTCAGTTCTGTCACCCCGAGCTGGCATTTCTCTCTATTCAGCTTCAGGTTTGTTTTCCTTGTTGCTTCCAGCACTTTTTTCAGTCTCTCGTCATGCTCAGTTCTCGTGGTTCCCCATACTATGATGTCATCCATTGATGTATCAACTCCCTCCAGGTGCTCATAGATCATATGGATAGTTTTGTGATACACTTCAGGAGCTGAGGCAATGCCAAATGGTAACCTTAGGAATCTGTATCTGCCAAATGGACTGTTGAACGTGCACAGTCTTGAACTTGCCTCGTCCAATTTCATCTGCCAAAATCCTGATGATGCATCTAACTTGCTGAAATACTTTGCATTTGCAAACTGTGACATGATTTCCTCATGTGTAGGAAGCTTGAAGTGCTCTCTCTTTATTGCTCTGTTTAGATCTCTTGGATCCAGGCAAATTCTGAACTTCCCATTCTTTTTGTCCACAATGACGAGGGAACTCACCCACTCAGTTGGCTCATCTATCTTCTGAATCACGTTCAGGCTTTCCATCCTGTCCAACTCTGCCTTCAGTTGTTTTTGAAGAGCAAACGGAACTTTTCTGCATGGATGTATGACCGTTGACATACTTTTATCTACTCTGATCGTGTGTTCTCCTGGAAGGCAGCCTAGACCCTGAAATAGGTCATTGTACTCTTTCATGAGTTCATCATAGACTGTCTCTCCTTTGCTTTCCACAACGAGGACTCTCTTTACCAGGTTCAGTCTCTCACAGGCTATTAAACCTAGTATGGCTTGCACATCCTTTGGCACCACGATTAATGCTAGCGTGTGCTCTCTGTCCTTGTGTGTCACTTTGACAATGCATCTTCCTTTCACTGGTATATCAGTACCTGAGTATCCTGTCACTTTCACTTTTATTCCATGTATCTTTGGTCTGGGTCTAATTTTCTTAAAATCAGTCTCTGATATCACATTAACTTGTGCTCCAGTATCCAATTTAAATGGAATGTGTATGTCATTCACTTTTAGTGTCAACATCCAGTCTCTTTTTCTTCTTTTTTGTTTTCAGACACGACATCTACATAGAACTCCTCTATCTCGCTTTCATCTACTGTATGGACCTTGCTTTATTGCGCTTGGTTCTTGCAGCAACGGGCATAATGGTTGTTTTTGTTGCAACTATTGCATGTTTTACCATATGCTGGACACTGTTTTGGTGGATGCTGTGTACCGCATCGACTACATGACTTTCGATTGCCTCTTTCATTTTTGTTCGCTGGCCACGCCTCTTTTTTCACATTGGCGCTCTTTTTGTTAAACGGTTTGTGTCCGTTCATTCTCACTGCATCCACGTTGCAGCTACTGTCACTGAACAGCTCCTTTGCCTGCAACTTCACAGTCTCTGTAGCCCTACACAGTGCTATGGCTTTCCCAGGTCTAGATTTTGCTCTCTTAGCAGTCTTTCCCTTAGACCATTATCTGGAATACCACACACCAGTCTGTCTTTTATCAGCGAGTCTGTCAGTCCCCCAAATTCACACGTTTTGCTTCGGTTTCTCAGTTCAGTCACATACTGATCAACAGTCTCTCCCGTTTTCTGTACACATGTGAAAAATCTATGCCTCTCAAACGTCACGTTACATTTAGGTATGCAGTAGGCCTCAAACTGTTCCATTATTTTATCCAACTTCATATTATCTCCATCAGCAGCGAATGTGAAGTTATTATACACCTCCAGCGCTTCATCACCCACGACATGTAAGAACACTGACGCTTTCATTTTATCACTTTTCTCGTCAGCTCCGATTGCCGCTAAATACAACTCCAAACGTTGTTTGAATCTCCTCCAATTTTCAGCCACATTACCTGTCAACTGAAGCTTCGCCGGTGGGTGTAATCTTACCATTTTTTCACTTCGTTAGCTATTCTCCAATGGTAAGTAACGATGTTCTCTTTTGGCTTGCTAATATGTGGAGAGCTGATTTAACTTCAGATTTTTCCTCTTCATCTCTTTCAATCACTTCTGACACCATGTATTGATTTGTATGTGAGTTCAATGATGACACATTCATGAAAGAGAATGACTTTTTATCTAAAGTATGTTCAACTCAGTTAACAGCATTACAGGAGACACCATCTTAGAGATCCATCTAAAGCGAAACTAAAACTAAACTGCTTGTCTCTCACATGCCCTCTGCTGGTCAGGCATAAATAATCAATCAGGCAAATATGCTGGCAAGGCATCATAATCAAACAGGCAAATACCATCACTATTTGCTGATATCATTACAAGTATAAGCCCAATCGACACAATCTCTCCTCTTGCCCAAAATCTTAAATCTGTGTCCCCTAGTCCCACTAGTTGACGCTAGTTAAGGTTTTGGGCAAGAGATACTGGGGGGATGTGAGGGAAAACATTTTTAAGCAGCGAATGGTGAGCACCTGGAATTCGCTGCCGACAGAAGTGGTGGAAGCGGAGACACTCAATGTTCTCAAGGGGAGACTGGATAGGCACTTGAGGGAAATAAACTTGCAGGGCTACGGGGATAGAGCGGAGGAATGGGACTGACTGGATTGCTCTACAGAGAGCCGGCACGGACTCAATGGGCCAAAAGACCTCCTTCTGTGCCGTTATGACTCTATGGCCTAGAAATTCAGTATCGCCACGTTTGGGGCGCTACAGTCGAGCGTGAGCTAAATTGAGCGCCCGGCGCAACTTAGCGCCACTTTCAGCGAAATTGAGTTGCATCGCCCCAAGAGGTTGTTGCTGCGCTAAAGCAGGCGGTGCACGACTATCCTAAGGCGCTAAGCCGGCGAGCCGAGGCGTTACCACCGAGGGCGGGCGCAGCGCAGGTGCGGCCAGTTAGCGATTACAGGCAGACACGCTGGCGCCGGTCACCTCTTAAAGGGGGTGGGTCAATTTGGCTTGCAGCCACGCCCTGCACATTGGAGCCCTGATTCTAGGCCTGGACAGACCTGCTGCGACATCGTTACGCCTACGACCATGGAGAGGGCCAGGGAGCAAGCGCAGCGCTTCAGTGAAGGGGCCCTTAAGGTTCTGGTTGGCACAGTGAAGCACAGGCGACCTATCCTCTTTCCTGACAGTGGCAGGAGGCCGCTGCCCAACGAATATAGAAAAGCTTGGAGGGAGGTGGCACACAGAGTGACCTCCAGCAGCATGGTACCTAGGACCCCAACGCAATGCAGGAAGAAGTTCAACGACCTCACTCGGGTTGTCAGGGTGAGTACCCTTTCCAGTATCCTCTTCATCACTGCATGTGCACCTCACTTTATGGCCAAAGGGTCCTGAAAGCCCCAATGCCCAGCCCTCATCCAACACCTATGGGCCTCTCATGAAAATCACATGCACATTCACCACTTTACACACTGTCAGGGCTATTTGACCATGGGAGGCAGTGCAGCCAAGATCAGGGCTTGACACAGTCAGGGCTATTCGACCATGGGAGGCAGTGCAGCCAAGATCAGGGCTTGACACTGTCAGGGCTATTCGACCATGGGAGGCAGTGCAGCCAAGATCAGGGCTTGACACTGTACTCAGAGCCTGTCCTTTCTCTTGCAGGGCAAGCTGGCCCACAATAGGAGGCAGCAGCAACAGACCGGGGGAGGCCGTCCTGAACTTAAAGACCTCAGCGATCCGGAGCAGCGAGTGGAACGGATTATGGCAGGCCGGCTGATTGGCCCCGTCGCCACTGCAGATGCCGACCCCGTTCTGGACAGCAATGGTAAGGTCACCACCTTTTTGACCTCTCTCTTTCCACTTGTGCCTCACACCAGCATCCTTTGCCACTATCGAACCAATCCAGTGTATTGCAGCACTCATGCCTCCCTCGCTGCCGCCCTGTCCTCACACTAAAGCAACTCTTGTACCTCCCTGCTTTCAGATGCTGATTCCCCAGGTGAGGAGGCGGGCCCTCAAGCTGCCACTATGAGTGAATCGGAAGGCGAGGAGGAGGAAGAGGAAGCCGGAACATCAGTGCCACCCTCAGCCGAGGCAGCCCATGGCCATGATGGGGACACGTCTTCCCTGGAGGGGAGCAGGGGGGAAGGGTCTGAGGAGGGTAAAGCTCCAGGGCCCAGCTGGCTGCAGCAATGCGGAGGGGGGGTAGAGAAGCTTGGCGGCCTTCTCCCTGGAGGGAGAGTGTGGCCTCCAGTCCTGCTACAGTGAGTGCAGAGGAGGCGCGGCTCCTTGCTGAAATGGGCGCCCAGGCGGAGCGCAGGCACACTGAGCTCATGGCTGCAGTGGCAAGGATGCCTGACTCCATAGAGTCACTGGCAAGGAATGTACAGGAATTCGGGGCAGCACAGGCAAGGAGTCTGCAGGACTTCAGTGCAGCACAGGCAAGGAGTCTGCAGGACTTCGGTGCAGCACAGGCAAGCAGTCTGCAGGACTTCGGGGCAGCACACGTGGCTTCCAGCCAAGTGCTTAGTCGTGCCATGCAGTCACTGGCTGGTCTGATGCAGACACAGATCAGGGCCACACGAGCACTAACTGCTGCCACCCTCGCTGGATCGGGCAGGATTCACCGGGGCCGTCGCTGCGCCGCAGCAGGCTAGCAGTCTGTGCTTCAGCAGATTGCTGCGCATGCTTCAGTGCTGCCCCGTGCGAGTGCCAGTGTCTCGTCCGACCAGGGAGTGCCTGTGCTCTGTCAGGTTGGCAGCATTCCTGCTGCCAACACTGTCACTCCTCCACTGCAGCTGCCACCACCCATAGGATAGACTGCTGCCGCCCAAGCAAAATTGGAGCAGTCAGCAGCCGGGCCCTCCAGGCCAAGAGCTGGTCCAGGCCATCCCCCAAGGGCATCGGCCAACTCACTATCTGACCCTCAGCAGCCTTCCCCCAGCCTTGCTGCAGCCACTGGGGTCCCATTGCGGAGGAGCTGCAGGGTGGGAAGGGGCCAATCTCACAAGCGAGGCAGATCACCCTCGCAGGCCAAAAAGTGGGAGATGTGGCAAAATGCAGTGTTTTTTTTGTGAAGGCCGAGGATCATGGTTATTTTTGTTTAACTCTTTTGTTCATTGTCTCCAGGTTGTGAGAGCCAGTTATGTGTCTGACTTTTTTGGGGGGTTTCTCTGTATTTGTTTGTCATGCGGGAAGGGCACAGAGTTTGTTAAATAAATAATTGTCTTTATTCAGATTGTGCATGTTTGCACTTTGAACTATTTGTTGCCTTGACCGGCTCAGGGTTTGCGGAGCGGGTCCATTCATGTTCTTTCAATGGCACAAGCCATTCCCTGAGAGGGGGCCTAGAACCGACTTGCAATAAGCTGCTGACGGACGGCCCTTGCACTTTGTGCCTCCCTTCCGTCTTGGTGCTCCTCCTCCTCCTCCTCCCCCTCCTCTGGTGGTCCTCCAATGTCTGCTGGCAGTGGCTGAGTTCTGAGGATAGCCAGGTTGTGCAGCATGCAGCACACTACAACGAAATGGGAGACTCGCTCAGGCGAGTACTGAAGGGCTCCCCCGGAATGGTCCAGACAGCGGAACCGTTGCTTTAGCACGCTGATTGTGTGCTCAATGATGTTCCTGGTTGCTTGATGGCTGTCATTGTATCGCTCTTTGGCAGGGGTGCTGGGTGCATGGAGCGGGGTCATCAGCCAGGTGCCCAAAGGATAGCCCTTGTCCCCGAGAAGCCAGCCTCCTGGGTGAGCCGGGGCTTCGAAAATGTCTGCCACAGAAGTCTGGCACAGGATGAAGGTGTCGTGGCTGCTGCCTGGAAAGCGGGCATTGACAGCTAGTATCAGCTGCCTGTGGTCACACACCAACTGCACGTTCAACGAATGGAACCCCTTCAGGTTGCGGTAATCCTCGGCATTCTGTAGAGGCGCCCGCAAAGCCACATGCGTGCAGTCAATGGCGCCCTGGACCATGGGGAAGCCCGCTATTCTTGCAAATCCCATTGCACGCTCTTGCTGCTTGTCCAGGGTCACGGGGAAGGAAATGTACTGACGTCTCCTTTTGAAGAGGGCATTCATGACCTGGTGGATGCAGCAATGCACCGTGAACTGGGAGACATTGGCAATGTCCCCAGTAGTGAATTGGAAGGAGCCGGTGGCATAGAAGTTGAGAGCCACTGTCACCTTCACTGCCACCGACAGAGATGTCCTGCTCCTCAGCTGAGGCTGCAGATCTCTCTGAAGCAGGTGGCAGATCTCAATGACCACCTCCCTTCTGAATCGAAGCCTCCGAATGCACTGCTCCTCAGACATGTTGAGGTAGGAGAAGTGCTGGCAGTATACCCTGGGAGGGTAAGGCCTCCTTTGCCGACGCCTGTTGGCCCTCCTCCGTCTGGACATGATTGGCACTCTCTCTCGGTGTCTCTGAGCCCTCTCAATGCAATGGAGAAACCCAACGTTTCCACCCATTGTAGCCCCCATTATATGTGGCCACTCAAGGCTATGGCACTGAAAAATCAATCCAACTGTAAAGCTCTGGGCTGAAGCCAGAAGTACCTGTGCGAGCGCTGAGTCAAAGCAGAAAGCTCTCTCCCTTTGTCTCTCTGCAAATCTCTCTCTCTCTCACACAGAAGGAGTGGTCCAAAATGGCTACCACAAAGAATGCGGGAAGAGCCCCCTTTAAATAGCGCCCCCCCCAACCCCACAGCGACTGGGAACGGTTCCACTCAACCAGTCGCTGGGAGTGCCAGGCGGAAAGAAGGGGGGGGCGCCACTGAAGTTCCGGTTCGGGGCGCACCAAGGGTGTTGCACCATGAAACGATGTCAGGATCTGCGCACGCAGCTGAGCGGGCGTTGCGGTTTTGCGCCGCCGCTAAATCTTCACTCAAGTTCGCGAGAGGCGCAGATCGCACCGTGCCTGGGTGCTAGCCGCTTCGCGCCCCACTTATCGCCCTCTTAAGGCGCTAGCAGCTGGCGCTACCAACTGAATTGCTAGGCCTATGACTCTAGTAGTGTGGGATCCTATAGTCAGAGGTATAGATAGCCTATTTTGAAGTCATGACCAGGAGTCCTGAATGTTATGTTGAGCCCCTAGTGAAGGACATCATGGAATGGTGGAAACATTTCTGGGAAGTAGTCCAAAGTCATTGGTCCATGCTAGAACCAATACATAGATAGAGGCCATGCAGAGAGAGATTAAGGAGTGAGGCACTAGATTGAAAAACAAGATCTCAAGAATGGTAATCTCCAGATTATTTCCTGTGCCATGTACTGGACAGGTTAAGGAAAGAAAGATTTGGAAGGTCAACACATGGCTGCTGGAGGACAGGGTTCACATTCTGGGGGCAGGTCTGACCAAGGCTATGGCAAAGGGGTGGACTTTATCAGGACAGAAACAGCACCAATGTTCTTGTGGACTAATAACAATAAACTAATATTGTGTGGGGAAGGAGTGAGATTAGAAGGCTTAGCTGAAATAAATAGTGAGACAATAATTTCAGGGGAGAAAGGGAAAGGAAGAGGCCAGGAGGTAGTGAAAGAAGGGCAGCACGGTGGCATAGTGGTTAGCACTGTTGCCTCACAGCGCCAGCGACCCGGGTTCGAATCCGGCCTCGGGCGACTGTCTGTGTGGAGTTTGCACATTCTCCCCGTGTTTGCGTGGGTTTTCTCCGGGTGCTCCGGTTTCCTCCCACAGTCCAAAGATGTGCGGGTTAGGTTGATTGGCTATGATAAATTGACCCTTAGTGTTAGGGGGATTAAATACGTGGGGTTACAGGGATAGGGTGGGATATGTGTTGGTGTAGGGGTTACGGGGATCGGGTGGGATATGTGTCGGTGCAGGCTCGATGGGCCGAATTGGCCTCTATCTGCACTGTGGGGTTTCTGTGATTCTGTGATTCTGTGATTAAAACATTATTATAGGAGGGTCAAGGGATATTTGTAAAAAAAGAGAAAACCATAGAAAAGAATCAGGGTCAACAGCCCAAAAAATTGGAGTCAAGACTGAGTGGTATGTATGTGAATGTAGAACAACAACTTGCAGTTATATATAGCCTTCAACACAGTAAAACGTTCCAAGGCACTTCACAGAGCGAAATCAAACAAAATTTGACACCGAGCCAAGTAAGGTGATATTAGGGCAAATGACCAAAAGATTGTTCAAAGCAGTGAGTTTTAAGGAGTATCATAAAAGAGGAAAGAGAGGTAGAGATGCAAAGAGGTTTAGGGAGAGAATTCCAGAGCTTAGGGCCCAGGCAGCTCAAGGCATGGCCAGCAATGGTGGAGAGATTAAGATCGGGGATGCGCAAGAAGCCAGAATTGGAGGAGTGCAGATACCTTGGGGGGTGGGGCTGGAGGAGGTTACAGAGATAGAGAAGGGCGAGGTCATGGAATGATTTGAAAACAAGGTTAAGAATTTTAAAATGAAAGAGTTACTCAAACAAGAGCCCAAAGTAGGTCAGCGAGCACAGGGGTGATGGGTGAACGGGACCTGGTGTGAGTTAGAATGCGGGCAGCCG